>NC_092718.1:66293550-66593550 GCF_047496885.1 Scyliorhinus torazame
CAGGAGTGTACCGGCAGGCAGGAAGTGGTTTTAAAATGTGTCTTCTTCAATGCCAGGAGCATCCGGAATAAGGTGGGCGAACTTGCGGCATGGGTTGGTACCTGGGACTTCGATGTTGCGGCCATTTCGGAGACATGGATAGAGCAGGGACAGGAATGGTTGTTGCAGGTTTCGGGGTTTAGATATTTCAGTAAGCTCAGGGCAGGTGGTAAAGAGGGGGAGGGGTGGCATTGTTAGTCAAGGACAGAATTACGGTGGCAGAAAGACGTTTGATGATGACTCGTCTACTGAGGTAGTATGGGCTGAGGTAGAAACAGGAAGGAGGTCACCCTGTTAGGGGTTTTCTATAGGCATCCAGAGATGTAGAGGAAAGGATTGCAAAGATGATTCTAGATAGGAGCGAAAGCAACAGGGTAGTTGTTATGGGAGACTTGAACTTTCCAAATATTGACTGAAAACGCTATAGTTAGAGTACTTTAGATGGGGTCCGTTTTTGTCCAATGTGTGCAGGAGGGTTTCCTGGACACAGTATGTAGATAGGCCAACGAGAGGCAAGGCCATACTGGATTTGGTACTGGGTAATGAACCAGGACAGGTGTTAGATTTGGAGGTAAGCGAGCACTTTGGTGATAGTGATCACAATTCGATTATGTTTACTTTAGAGATGGAAAGGGATCGGTATATACCCGCAGGGCAAGAGTTATATCTGGGGGAAAGGCAATTATGATGCGATGAGGCAAGACTTAGGATGCATCGGATGGAGAAAACTGCAGGGGATGGGCACAATGGAAATGTGGAGCTTGTCAAGGAACAGCTACTGTAATGTACCTGTCAGGCAGGGAGGAAGTGGTTGAGCAAGGGAACCTTGGTTTACTAAAGCAGTCGAAACACTTGTCAAGAGAAAGGAGGCGGCTTATGTAAAGATGAGACATGAAGGTTCAGTTAGGGCGCTCAAGAGTTACAAGTTAGCTAGGAAGGACCTAAAGATAGAGCTAAGAGGAGCCAGGAAGGGGACATGAGAAATCTTTGGCGAGTAGGATCAAGGATAACCCTAAAGCTTTCTATAGATATGTCAGGATAAGCGAATGACTAGGGTAAGAGTAGGGCCAGTCAAGGACAGTAGTGGGAAGTTGTGCTTGGAGTCCGAGGAGATAGGAGGGGTGCTAAATGAATATTTTTTGTCAGTATTCACACAGGAAAAAGACAATGTTGTCGAGGAAAATACTGAGATTCAGGCTATTAGACTAGAAGGCTTGAGGTTCATAAGAGGTGGTGTTAACAGTTCTGGAAAGTGTGAAAATAGTCCCCTGGGCCGGATGGGATTTATCCTCGGATTCTCTGGGAAGCTAGGGAGGAGATTGCTGAGCCTTTGGCTTTGATCTTTAAGTCATCTTTGTCTACAGGAACAGTGCCAGAAGACTGGAGGATAGCAAATGTTGTCCCCTTGTTCAAGAAGGGGAATAGGGCTTCTGGTGCGGCGATGACCAGCTAAGTCGCACGTTTCGGCACCTCCCGTTGAAACGGACTTTTGGGCTCTTATTAGGAGCCCCAACGCCAATTTTTAACGGCCAAAATCATTGTGCGGTGAAATAGGAGGGAATCCCCCCGGATAAATATGGATAAAGGAGAGGAGAGCGGCCGGATTGCAGTGGATCCACTGGAGCAGCGGCAAGGAAGGGAAGCTCGAAGCAAGATGGCGTTGGAAGGTGGCTGTTTGGCATGGGGCCCGGAGCAACAAGAGTTCCTGCGGCACTGTGTGGAAGAGCTGAAGGAGGTGGTGTTGGCCCCGATGCTACAGGCGATTGAAGGGCTAAAGGAGGCGCAGAGGACCCAGGAGTTGAGCTTCGGGTCGTGAAGGCAAAGGCTGCGGAGAATGAGGATGAAATACAGGGCCTGGTGGTAAGGACAGAGACGCACGAGGCACAGCACACAAGGTGTGTGGAGGGGTTGGAAGCCCTGGAGAATAACTCGAGGAGGAAGAATTTAAGAGTCTTGGGTCTTCCCGAAGGCACAGAGGGGGCGGACGTCGGGGCATATGTGAGCACGATGCTTCACTCGCTAATGGGATCGGAGGCCCCGACGGGCCCTTTGGAGGTGGAGGGAGCTTATCGAGTTCTGGCACGAAGACCAAAGGCAGGAGAAATACCTCGAGCCATAGTGGTGAGGTTTCACTGCTACAATGACAGAGAGATGGTTCTAAGATGGGCGAAGAAAACTCGGAACTGCAGGTGGGAGAACGCAGTGATCCGCGTGTACCAGGATTGGAGTGCGGAGGTGGCGAGAAGGAGGGCAAGTTTCAACCGGGCCAAGGCGGTGCTCCACAAAAAGAAGGTTAAATTTGGAATGTTGCAGCCGGCGAGACTGTGGGGTCACACACCAAGGGAAGCACCACTACTTTGAGACGGGCAGAAGAGGCCGTGGACATTCATTGTGGACGAGAAGCTGGAATAGTCTGGCGAGAGAAAAAGCTTCTGTAATAAAGTGGTGGGGTGATTATGTGGGATGAGAAGGGGGAAGGGTGGGGGAATTTTTCAATTTTGTAACTTTTCTCTTTCCCCTCATGGGGGGGGGGGGGAAGTATGGGGAACTGTGGGAGCCGGTGGGAAGGAAAGGGGAAGGAGAAGGGAACTGCGCCATCAGGGGCGGGGGCCGGAGTGGGAAACGCGGGCTTTGCTCCCGCGCTATGGTAATTGTGGCGGGGAACGGGGACGCAGGAAGGAGGGAGCCTCGCACAATGAGGGGCCGAGCACAAACGGGGGAAGCGGAGGTCAGCCAGAGTTGTTGACTTCTGGGAGCAACATGGGGGGGTGCAACTACGCTAGAAAGGGGATCTAGCGGAGAGAGGGGGGGGGGGGGGGGGGGGGGGAGTTAATGGGTTGCTGCTGCTAAGGGGAAGGGGGAGCTGTTACGGGGCGGGGTGGTCGGGATGGGAGAGCACCGTCGGTGGGATATACAGGTACGTGGGAACCAGGTGAGGAGCTGGGTTTAGAAAAGGAGATGGCTAGTCGACATGGGGGGGGGTAAAGAGCCCCCCAGCCCGGTTGATCACGTGGAACGTGAGAGGGCTGAATGGGCCGATTAAAAGGGCACGGGTACTCGCACACCTAAAGAACTTAAAGGAAGATGTGGTCATGTAGCAGGAGACGCACCTGAAACTGGCAGATCAGGTTAGACCTACGTAAAGGATGGGTGGGGCAGGTGTTCCATTCGGGCTTAGATGCGAAGAATAGAGGGGTGGCTATTTTAGTGGGGAAACGGGTACTGTTTGAGGCAAAGACCATGGTGGTGGACAGTGGAGGTAGATACGTGATGGTGAGTGGCAGATTGCAAGGGGAGGCGGTGGTTCTGGTGAACATATACGCCCCGAACTGGGATGATGTAAACTTCATGAAGCGTATGCTGGGGCGATATCCCGGACCTGGAGGCGGGAAAGCTGGGTAATGGGGGGAGACTTCAATACAGTGCTTGATCCAGGGCTGGACCGGTCTAGGTCTAAGACCGGGAGGAGGCCGGCAGCGGCCAAGGTGCTTAAGGACTTCATTGAGCAGATGGGAAGAGTAGACCCCTGGAGATTTATTAGGCCTAGGAGTAGGGAGTTTTCATTTTTCTCCCATGTTCACAAGGTGTATTCACGGATAGACTTTTTTGTCCTGGGAAGGGCACTGATTCCGAAGTGACAGGACGGAGTACATGGCCATAGCCATTTTCGGACCACGCTCCACATTGGGTAGATCTGGAGGTAGGAGAGGAAAAGGAGCAGCACCCACTCTGGAGATTGGATGTGGGGTTGTTGGCAGATGAGGGGGTATGGCTAAGGGTGAGGGGGGTGTATCAAAAGGTACCTGGAGCTTAATGATAACGGAGAGGTCCAGGTGGAGTGGTCTGGGAGGCGCTGAAGGCGGTGGTCAGAGGGGAACTGATATCCATAAGGGCCCATAAAGGGAAGCAAAGAGAGCAAAGAAAGGGAGCGACTGTTGAGAGAACTTCTGAGGGTAGACAGGCAATATGCAAGAGGCTCCGGAGGAGGGACTGTACAGGAAAGACAAAGGCTACATATGGAATTTGACTGCTGACCACGGGCCAAGGCAGAAGCACAGTGGAGGAGGGCACAGGGAGTACAGTATGAGTATGGAGAGAAGGCGAGCCGGTTACTGGCCAACAACTGAGGAAGAGGGAGCGGCGAGGGAGATAGGGTGGGGTGCGGGATGAGGAAGGTGAGATGGAACGGGGAGCAGAGAGGGTGAACGGGGTGTTAAGGCATTCTACGAGAGGCTGTATAAGGCTCAGCCCCCGGAAGGGAAGGAGGGAATGATGCATTTCCTAGATCCGGCTGGAATTCCCGAAGGTGGAGGAGCAGGAGAGGGGCAGGACTGGGAGCACAGATTGAGGTGGAGGAGGTGGTAAAGGGGGATTGGGAGCATGCAGGCGGGGAAGGCCCCGGGACCCGATGGGTTCCCGGTGGAATTTTATAGGAAATACATGGACCTACTGGCCCCGCTTTTGACTGAGAACCTTTAATGAGGCCAGGGAAAGGGGAAGTTGCCCCCGACTATGTCGGAGGCGACGATACCGTTACTCTTAAAGAAGGAAAAAGACCCGCTTACAGTGCGTGGATGTGGATGCTAAGCTCCTGGCCAAGGTGATGGCGACAAGGATAGAGGGATTGTGCCCCGGGGGTGGTCCACGAGGATCAAACTGGGTTCGTTAAGGGAGACAGCTGAACACGACATACGGAGGCTGCTAGGGGTGATGGTGATGCCCCCGCCGGAGGGGGAGGCGGAGATAGTGGTGGCGATGGACGCTGAGAAAGCATTTGACAGAGTGGAGTGGGACTACCTATGGGAAGTGTTGAAGAGATTTGGTTTTGGAGAGGGGTTTATTGGATGGGTACAGCTACTATATAGGGCCCCGGTGGCAAGTGTGATCACGAACAGGCAGAGGTCCGACTACTTCCGTCTTTATAGAGGGACGAGGCAGGGGTGTCCCCTGTCTCCGTTACTGTTTGCATTGGCAATTGAGCCGCTGGCCATAACACAGAAGCTCTAGGAAGTGGAGGGGAGTACTCAGGGGAGGAGAAGAACACCGGGTATCATTGTATGCAGATGAATCTATTGCTGTATGTTGCGGACCCAGTGGAGGGGATGCCTGAGATAATAGTGGACACTCAGGGAGTTTGGGGAATTTTCGGGGTACAAATTGAATATGGGGAAGAGTGAGTTGTTTGTGGTGCATCCGGGGGAGCAGAGCAGGGGAATAGATGATTTACCGCTGAGGAGGGTAATAAGAGATTTCCCGGTACTTAGGGATCCAGATAGCCAGGAACTGAGGGAACCCTACATAGGCTTAATTTAACACGATGGTGGAACAGATGGAGAAGGATTTTAAGAGATGGGACATGGTGTCCCTGTCACTGGTGGGCAGGGTGCAGGCGGTCAAAATGGTAGTCCTCCCGAGATTTCTTTGTGTGTCCCAGTGCCTCCCGGTGATGGTTACGAGGGCTTTTTCAAAAAAAATTGAGAAGAGTGTTATGAGGTTTGTGTGGGCTGGGAAGACCCCGAGAGTGAGGAGGGTTTTTTTTGCAGCGTAGCAGGGATAGGGGGGGGACTGGCACTGCCGAGCTTAAGTGATTATTATTGGGCCGCCAATATCTCAATGGTGTTGTAAGTGGATGGGAGAAGGGGAGGGAGCGGCGTGGAAGAGGACTGGAAATGGCGTCCTGTAAGGAACCAGCCTACAAGCATTGGCGACGGCGCCGTTGCCGTTCTCCCCGAAGAAATACACCACAAGTCCAGTGGTGGTGGCAACGCTGAAATTTGGGGGGCAGTGGAGACGGCATAAGGGAATGACGGTGCCTCGGTGCGGTCCCCGATAAGGAATAATCATAGGTTTGTCTTGGGGAGAATAGATGGGGGATTTAGAACATGGCAGAGAGCAGGGATTGTGCAACTGAGGGATCTGTTCCTAGACTAGGACGTTTGCGAGTCTGGGAGCGCTGACGGAAAAATACGGGTTGCCCCAGGGGAATGCATTTCGGTATATGCAATTGAGGGCTTTTGTGAGGCAACAGGTGAGGGAATTTCCGCAGCTCCCAACGCAGGAGGTTCAGGATAGAGTGATTTTGGGGATATGGGTGGGGGATGGTAGGGTGTCAGATATATACAGGGAAATGAGAGACGAGGGGGAGATCATGGTGGATGAGCTGAAGGGAAAATTGGAAGAGGAGCTGGGGGAAGAGATCGAAGAGGGGCTGTGGGCAGATGCCCTACGCAGGGTAAACTCTTCGTCCTCGTGTGCCAGGCTTAGCCTGATACAATTCAAGGTCTTGCACAGGGCGCACCTGACCGGAGCAAGGCTCAGTAAATTTTTGGGGGTAGAGGATAGGTGCGGGAGATGCGCGAGAAGCCCAGCGAACCACACCCACATGTTTTGGTCATGCACGGCACTGCATGGGTTCTGTGTGGGGGTGGCAAATGTGCTTTCGAAGGTGGTGGGGGTCTGGGTTAAGCCAAGCTGGGGGTTGGCTATATTCGGGGTTGCAGAAGAGCCGGGAGTGCAGGAGGCGAGAGAGGCTGATGTTTTGGCCTTTGCGTCTAGTAGCCCGGCGAAGGATATTGTTAATGTGGAAGGAAGCTAAACTCCTGGGCGTGGAGGCCTGGATAAACGACATGGCAGGGTTTATAAAACTGGAACGGATAAAGTTCGCACTAAGGGGTTCGGCTCAAGGGTTCACCAGGCGGTGGCAACCGTTCATTGACTATCTCGCAGAACGATAAAGGAACTGGGAAAGTAGCAGCAGCAACCCGGGGGGGGGGGGGGGGGGGGGGCTCGGGTGGGTCCTCAGGGGTGTTTGTGTATGGATATTTTTACTTGGATATGTATATTGGCTTGTTTGACTTGATTATTTGGGAGAGTTAATATTTTGTTATGGCAGTTGCCATTTAGTTTATATATTATTTATTTGTTAAAAACGGTCATTATTATTTATATTGTTTTGTTGTAAAAGGGAAAAAATTTTGTACTGTTTTGTTCGGCCGAAAAAAAATTTGAATAAAATATATATTTTTTTTAAAAAGGGGAATAGAGACAACCCAGGTAACTTAGACCAGTGAGCCTTACTTCTGTTGTGGGCAAAATTTTGGAAAAGTTTATAAGAGATAGGATGTATAATCATCTGGAAAGGAATAATTTGATTAGAGATAGTCAACACAGTTTTGTGAAGGGTAGGTCGTGCCTCACAAACCTTATTGAGTTCTTTGAGAATGTAACCAAACAGGATGGGGGTAAAGCAGTTGATGTGATGTATATGGATTTCAGTAAAGCGTTTGATAAGGCTCCCCACGGTACGCTACTGCAGAAAATACGGAGGCATGGGATTCAGGGTGATTTAGCAGTTTGGATCAGAAATTGGCTAGCTGGAAGAAGACAAAGGGTAGTGGTTGATGGGAAATGTCCAGACTGGAGTCCAGTTACTAGTGGTGTACCACAAGGATCGGTTTTGGAGCCACTGCTGTTTGTCATTTTTATAAATGACCTGGAGGAGGGCGTAGAAGGATGGGTGAGTAAATTTGCAGATGACACTAAAGTCGGTGGAGTTGTGGACAGTGCGGAAGGATGTTACAAATTACAGAGGGACATAGATAAGCTGCAGCGCTGGGCTGAGAGGTGGCAAATGGAGTTTAATGCAGAAAAGTGTGAGGTGATTCATTTTGAAAGGAATAACAAGAAGACAGAGTACTGCGCTAATGGTAAGATTCTTGGCAGTGTGGATGAGCAGAGAGATCTCGGTGTCCATGTACATAGATCCCTGAAAGTTGCCACTCAGGTTGAGAGGGTTGTTAAGAAGTCGTACGGTGTGTTAGCTTTTATTGGTAGAGGGATTTAGTTTCGGAGCCATGAGGTCATGTTGCAGCTGTACAAAACCCTGGTGCGGCCGCATTTGGAGCATTGCGTGCAATTCTGGTTGCCGCATTATAGGAAGGATGTGGAAGCATTGGAAAGGGTGCAGAGGAGACTTACCAGAATGGTGCCTGTTATGGAGGGAAGATCTTATGAGGAAAGGCTAAGGAACTTGAGGCTGTTTTCGTTAGAGAGAAGTAAGTTCAGAGGTGACTTAATTGAGGCATACAAGATGATCAGAGGATTGGATAGGGTGGACAGTGAGAGCCTTTTTCCTCGGATGGTGATGTCTAGCACGAGGGGACATAGCTTTAAATTGAGGGGAGACAGATATAAGACAGATGCCAGAGGCAGGTTCTTTACTCAGAGAGTAGTAGGGGTGTGGAATGCCCTGCCTGCAGCAGAAGTGGACTCGCCAACACTAAGGGCATTCAAATGGTCATTGGATAAGACATATGGACGATAAGGGAATAATGTAGATGGGCTTTAGAGTGGTTTCACAGGTCGGCGCAACATCGAGGGCCGAAGGGCCTGTACTGCGCTGTAATGTTCTATGGGGTCTTTGAAAGCACAGGCATGTGGGTTGAGTTTGAGCGTTACCATGTGTACACTTTGTTCAACATCGGCCAAACGGAAAGGCTTGCTACGTAAAAGGTCAGGCCTACAGGTGGCAGATCAGGCTTTGCAGATTCTAACTGCTCCTGTGGGGAGGGCAAACAAAGCAAGAGAATACTCAATAAACGGGAAGATATCGAGAGGATAGAGGAAGCGACCTTGGAGTGCACTGGTCACTGAAGGTGGCAGGACAGATGGGTAAGGTGGTAAAGAAAGCATATAGAATACCCTCCTTTATTGGGTGAGGTACTGAATACAAAACCAGGGATTTAATGCCGGAACTGTACAAAACGCTGGTTCGGACACAGCTGGAATTTTGTGCACAGTTCTGGTCACATTACAGGAAGAACATAACTGCTGTGAAGAAAGTGCAGGGGAGATGTGCAGAATGTTGCCGAGGCTGGAAAATTACTGCTACGGGGAGAGATTGGAGAAGCTAGGGTTGTTTCCTTAAAATAAAGGAGGCCAAAGGGTGACCTAATTGAGGTGTACAAAATTACAAAATACCCTGAGGGTTCACTCACCAAGGGGCATAAATTTAAGGTGATTGGCAGAAGGATTCAAGGGGACACGAGGAGAAGCTTTTTCCACCCAGAGTGGCAGGAGTTTGGGATTCACTGTCCCAGTTGTTGGTCGGAAGGGGGACGGGACACGACGACAGGCACCGGGGGGGACACACGACAGGCACCGGGGGGGGGGGGAACGACAGGCACCGGGGGGACGACACACGGGACGACAGGCACCGAGGGGGGGGGGGGGGGGGGAAGAGAGACGACGGGCAGCGGGGGGGTACGGGACGACAGGCACCCGGGGGGGGGGGGGGGGGAGTCGACAGGCACCCGGGGGGGGGGGGGGGGGGGGAGTCGACAGGCACCGGGGGGACGGGGGGGGGGGACTGGTCGACAGGCACCGGGGGGGGGGGGGGGGAGACATGGGGACGGGTCGACAGGCACCGGGGGGGGGGGGGGGGGGAAGACATGGGGACGGGTCGACAGGCACCGGGGGGGGGGGGGGTCGACAGGCACCGGGGGGACGGGGGACACGGAGGCACCGGGGGGGGGTGCCTCTCTTCCCTCCTCCCTACCCCTCTCTTCCCTCCTCCGCTCCCCTTCTCTCTGCCCTCCTCACCCCTCCCTCTCCACCCCACCCCACCCTTTCCTCTTTACCTGTTTCGTTCTCTGTTGTTTTCTCCTGTTTCTCCATTGCTGCACTTCCGGGACGAAACCTCATTTCCGCCCCCTCCACCAATCAGAAGTGGCGGTGACGTGGCCCGACCTCGAGGGAAAGTTCAAGACCTTAAAGGGGAACGCAGTTGAAAAGCAGGATATGCAAAGTGTCAAGGGATAGTGGCAGACCAGAGGAGTGGGGTGTTTTTAGGATCCACCAGCAAAAGACTAAAAAGCTCATAACAAGGGAGAAAATGAATTTTGAGGGAAAACTTGCATGCAGTGTAAAAACAAACAGTAGAATTTCTATGGATATACAAAGAACAAAGAAAGGTACAGCACAGGAACAGGCCCTTCGGCCCTCCAAGCCTGCGCCAACCATGCTACCTGTCTAAACTAAGTTTTCTACACTTCAGGGGCCCGTATCCCTATATTCCCATCCTATTTATGTATTGGTCAAGATGCCCTTAAACGTCACTATCGTCCCTGCTTTCGCCACTTCCTCCGGCAGCGAGTTCCAGGCACCCACTACCCTCGGTGTAAAAAACTTGCCTCGTACCTCTCCTCTAAACCGTGCCCCTCGCACCTTAAACCTATGCCCCCTGGTCATTGACCCCCTGATGCACGATCAATTACTATTAAAGATGAGGTAGTAACATAACTGAAAGCTTGAATAGACGAGAACTGTTCCCCAGCAGCTTCGGTACAGATGAGGGCTGCTGGGACGACACCGGTTCTTATACCCCGCCTGTCAGGGCGGAGCTACATACCAAACAGCCAATGGTAAACTCCTAGGTTTAACCAAAGGTCTACAGCCTCTCGGGTACTGCAATACCTGACAATACCACACACCCCTACCCTGGGAAAAAGTCTCTGACTATTCACATGCCCCTCATAATTTTGTAGACCTCTATCAGGTCGCCCCCTCAACCTCCTCCGTTCCAGTGAGAACAAACCAAGTTTATTCAACCTCTCCTCATAGCTAATGCCCTCCATACCAGACAACATCCTAGTCAATCTCTTCTACACCCACTCTAAAGCCTCCACATCCTTCTGGTAGTGTGGTGACCAGAATTGAACATGATACTCCAAGTGTGGCCTAACTAAGGTTCTATACAGCTGCAACATGACTTGCCTATTCTTATACTCAATGCCCCGGCCAATGAAGGCAAGCATGCCTTATGCCTTCTCGACTACCTTCTCCACCTGTGTTGCCCCTTTGTGACCTGTGGACCTGTACACCTAGATCTCTCTGACTTTCAATATTCTTGAGGGTTCTACCATTCACTGTATATTCCCTACCTATATTAGACCTTCCAAAACGCATTACCTCACATTTGTCCGGATTAAACTCCATCTGCCATCTCGCCGCCCAAGTCTCCAAAGGATCTAAATCCTGCTGTATCCTCTGACAGTCCTCATCGCTATCCGCAACTCCACCAACCTTTGTGTCATCTGCAAACTTACTAATCAGACCAGTTACATTTTCCTCCAAATCATTGATATATACTATGAACAGCAAAGGTCCCAGCACTGATCTCTGCGGAACATCACTAGTCACAGCCCTCCAATCAGAAAAGCACCCTTCCATTGCTACTCTCTGCCTTCTATGACCTAGCTAGGTCTGTATCCATCTTGCAAGCTCACCTCTGATCCCGTGTGACTTCACCTTTTGTACCAGTCGACCATGAGGGATCTTGTCAAAGGCCTTACTGAAGTCCATATAGACAACATCCTTCATCAATCATCTTTGTGACCTCCTTGAAAAATTCTATCAAGTTAGTGAGACACGACCTCCCCTTCACAAAACCGTGCTGCCTCTCGCTAATACAAACCCTTGCTTCCAAATGGGAGTAGATCCTGTATTGAAGAATTCTCTCCAGTAATCTCCCTACCACTGACGCAAGGCTGACGGGCATGTAGTTCCCTGGATTATCCTTGCTACCCTTCTTAAACAAAGGAACAACATTAGCTATTCTCCAGTCCTCCGGGACATGGCCTGAAGACAGTGAGGATCCAAAGATTTCTGTCAAGGCTTCAGCAATTTCCTCTCCTGCCTCCTTCAGTATTCTGGGGTAGGTCCCATCAGGCCCTGGGGACTTATCTACCGTAATATTTTTCAAGATGCCCAACACCTCGTCTTTTTGGATCTCAATGTGACCCAGGCTATCTACACACCCTTCTCCAGACTCAACATCTACTAATTCCTTTTCTTTGGTGAATACTGATGTAAAATATTCATTTAGTACCTCGCCTCTGGCTCCACACATAGATTCCCTCCAGTGTCCTTCAGTGGGCCAACCCTTTCCCTGGCTACCCTCTTGCTTTTTATGTACATGTAAAAAGCCTTGGGATTTTCCTGAACCCTACTTGCCAATGACTTTTCATGGCCCCTTTTAGCCCTCCTGACTCCTTGCTTAAGTTCCTTCCTACTTTCCTTGTATTCCACACAGGCTGTGTCTGTTCTCAGCCTTCTAGCCCTGACAAACGCCTCCTTTTTCTTTTTGACGAGGTCTAAAATATCCCTCGTTATCCAAAGATCACAAAATTTGCCATATTTATCCTTCTTCCTCACAGGAACATGCCGGTCCTGAATTCCTTTAAAGTTACATTTGAAAGCCTCCCACATGTCAGATGTTGATTTGCCCTCAAACATCCGCCTCCAATCTATGTTCTTCAGTTCCCGCCTAATATTGTTATAATTAGCCTTCCCCCAATATAGCACATTCACCCTAGGACCACTCTTATCCTTATCCACAGCACTTTAAAACTTACTGAATTGTGGTCACTGTTCCCAAAATGCTCCCCTATTTTTCCGGAAGCGGGAGAGAGAGAGGGAGCCAGAGCGCAGCGAGTGCAGCTTGGGATTCAGGTAGGTGTTTAAACTTGCCCCCAGATTCCAGCGGCCTTCATTTCCGGGAGCGAGAGAGAGAGGGAGAGCCGGAGCGCAGCGAGCGCAGCTTGGGATTCAGGTAGGTGTTTAAACTTGCCCCGAGGTTCCAGCGGCCTTCATTTCTGGGAGCGAGAGAGAGAGGGGGAGCCGGAGTGCAGCGAGTGCAGCTTGGGATTCAGGTAGATGTTTAAACTTGCCCCCAGGTTCCAGCGGCCTTCATTTCCGGGAGCGGGAGAGAGGGAGGGAGCTGGAGCGCAGCTTGGGATTCAGGTAGGAGTTTAAACTTGCCCCCAGGTTCCAGCGGCCTTTATTTTCGGGAACGGGAGAGAGAGAGGGAGCCGGAGCGCAACGAGTGCAGCTTGGGATTCAGGTAGGTGTTCAAACTTGCCCCGAGGTTCCAGCGGCCTTCATTTCTGGGAGCGAGAGAGAGAGGGGGAGCCGGAGCGCAGCGAGTGCAGCTTGGGATTCAGGTAGATGTTTAAACTTGCCCCCAGGTTCCAGCGGCCTTCATTTCCGGGAGCGGGAGAGAGAGAGGGAGCTGGAGCGCAGCTTGGGATTCAGGTAGGAGTTTAAACTTGCCCCCAGGTTCCAGCGGCCTTTATTTTCGGGAACGGGAGAGAGGGAGGGAGCCGGAGCGCAACGAGTGCAGCTTGGGATTCAGGTAGGTGATTAAACTTGCCCCCAGGTTCCAGCGGCCTTCATTTCAGAGAGCAGGAGAGAGAGAGGGAGCCAGTGCGCAGCTTGGGATTCAGGTAGGTGTTAAACCTTGCCCCCAGGTTCCAGCGGGCTTCGTTTCCGGGAGTGGGAGAGAGATAGGGAGCCAGAGCACAGCAAGTACAGCTTGGGATTCAGGTAGGTGTTTAAACTTGCCCACGGGTTCCTGCGGGCTTAATTCCCGGGAGCAGGAAAGAGAGAGGGAGCCGGAGCGCAGCGAGTGCAGCTTGGGATTCAGGTAGGTGTTTAAACTTACCCCCAGGTTCCAGCAGCCTTCATTTCCGGGAGCGGGAGAGAGGGAGCCGGAGCGCAGAGAGAGCACCTTTGGATTCAGGTAGGTGTTCAAACTTGCCCCCAGGTTCCAGCGGCCTTCATTTCCGGGAGCGGGAGAGAGAGAGGGAGAGGGAGCCGGAGCGCAGCTTGGGATTCAGGTAGGTGTTTAAACTTGCCCCCAGGTTCCAGCGGTCTTTAATTTCAGGAGCGGGAGAGAGAGAGTGGGAGCCAGAGCGCAGCGAGTGCAGCTTGGGATTCAGGTAGGTGTTTAAACTTGCCCCCAGGTTCCAGCGGCCTTCATTTTCGGGAGCGGGAGAGAGAGAGGGAGCGGGAGTGCAGCGAGTGCAGCTTGGGTTTCAGGTAGGTGTTTAAACTTGCCCCGAGGTTCCAGCGGCCTTCATTTTCGGGAGCGGGAGAGAGAGAGAGAGGGAGCCGGAGCGCAGCAAATGCAGCTTGGGATTCAGGTAGGTGTTTAAACTTGCCCCCAGGTTCAAGCAGCCTTTATATCCGGGAGCGGGAGAGAGAGAGGGAGCTGGAGTGCAGCGAGTGCAGCTTGGGATTCAGGTAGGTGTTTAAACTTGCCCCCAGATTCCAACGGCCTTCATTTTCAGGAGAACAAGAGAGAGTGAGAGCCGGAGCGCAGCGGGTGCAGCTTGGGATTCAGATAGGTGTTTAAACTTGCCCCCAGGTTCCAGCGGCCTTCATTTTCGGGAGCGGGAGAGAGAGAGAGGGAGCTGGTGTGCAGCGAGTGCAGCTTGGGATTCAGGTAGGTGTTTAAACTTGCCCCCAGATTCCAACGGTCTTCATTTTCGGGAGCAGGAGAGAGAGGGAGAGCCGGAGCGCAGCGAGTGCAGCTTGGGATTCAGGTAGGTGTTTAAACTTGCCCCGAGGTTCCAGCGGCCTTCATTTTCGGGAGCGGGAGAGAGAGGGAGAGCCGGAGCGCAGCGAGTGCAGCTTGGGATTCAGGTAGGTGTTTAAACTTGCCCCCAGGTTCCAGCGGCCTTCATTTTCGGGAGCGGGAGAGAGGGGGAGCGCAGCGAGTGCAGCTTTGGATTCAGGTAGGTGTTTAAACTTGCCCCCAGGTTCCAGCGGCCTTCATTTTTGGGAGCGGGAGAGAGAGAGAGAGAGAGAGCCGGAGCGCAGCGAATGCAGCTTGGGATTCAGGTAGGTGTTTAAACTTGCCCCCAGGTTCAAGCAGCCTTTATATCCGGGAGCGGGAGAGAGAGAGGGAGCCGGAGTGCATCGAGTGCAGCTTGGAATTCATGTGGGTGTTTAAACTTGCTCCCAGGTTCCAGCGGCCTTCATTTCCCGGAGCGGGAGAGAGAGAGAGAGGGAGCCGGAGTGCAGCTTGGGTTTCAGGTAGGTGTTTAAACTTACCCCCAGGTTCCAGCGGCCTTCATTTTTGGGAGCGGGAGAGAGAGAGAGAGGGAGCCGGAGCGCAGCGAATGCAGCTTGGGATTCAGGTAGGTGTTTAAACTTGCCCCCAGGTTCAAGCAGCCTTTATATCCGGGAGCGGGAGAGAGAGAGGGAGCTGGAGTGCAGCGAGTGCAGCTTGGGATTCAGGTAGGTGTTTAAACTTGCCCCCAGATTCCAACGGCCTTCATTTTCGGGAGCAGGAGAGAGAGGGAGAGCCGGAGCGCAGCGGGTGCAGCTTGGGATTCAGATAGGTGTTTAAACTTGCCCCCAGGTTCCAGCGGCCTTCATTTCCGGGAGCGGGAGAGAGAGAGGGAGCTGGTGTGCAGCGAGTGCAGCTTGGGATTCAGGTAGGTGTTTAAACTTGCCCCCAGATTCCAACGGTCTTCATTTTCGGGAGCAGGAGAGAGAGGGAGAGCCGGAGTGCAGCTTGGGATTCAGGTAGGTGTTTAAACTTGCCCCGAGGTTCCAGCGGCCTTCATTTTCGGGAGCGGGAGAGAGAGAGAGAGGGAGCCGGAGCGCAGCAAATGCAGCTTGGGATTCAGGTAGGTGTTTAAACTTGCCCCCAGGTTCAAGCATCCTTTATATCCGGGAGCGGGAGAGAGAGAGGGAGCTGGAGTGCAGCGAGTGCAGCTTGGGATTCAGGTAGGTGTTTAAACTTGCCCCCAGATTCCAACGGCCTTCATTTTCAGGAGAACGAGAGAGAGTGAGAGCCGGAGAGCAGCGGGTGCAGCTTGGGATTCAGATAGGTGTTTAAACTTGCCCCCAGGTTCCAGCGGCCTTCATTTTCGGGAGCGGGAGAGAGAGAGAGGGAGCTGGTGTGCAGCGAGTGCAGCTTGGGATTCAGGTAGGTGTTTAAACTTGCCCCCAGATTCCAACGGTCTTCATTTTCGGGAGCAGGAGAGAGAGGGAGAGCCGGAGCGCAGCGAGTGCAGCTTGGGATTCAGGTAGGTGTTTAAACTTGCCCCGAGGTTCCAGCGGCCTTCATTTTCGGGAGCGGGAGAGAGAGGGAGAGCCGGAGCGCAGCGAGTGCAGCTTGGGATTCAGGTAGGTGTTTAAACTTGCCCCCAGGTTCCAGCGGCCTTCATTTTCGGGAGCGGGAGAGAGGGGGAGCGCAGCGAGTGCAGCTTGGGATTCAGGTAGGTGTTTAAACTTGCCCCCAGGTTCCAGCGGCCTTCATTTTTGGGAGCGGGAGAGAGAGAGAGAGAGAGAGCCGGAGCGCAGCGAATGCAGCTTGGGATTCAGGTAGGTGTTTAAACTTGCCCCCAGGTTCAAGCAGCCTTTATATCCGGGAGCGGGAGAGAGAGAGGGAGCCGGAGTGCATCGAGTGCAGCTTGGAATTCATGTGGGTGTTTAAACTTGCTCCCAGGTTCCAGCGGCCTTCATTTCCCGGAGCGGGAGAGAGAGAGAGAGGGAGCCGGAGCGCAGCTTGGGATTCAGGTAGGTGTTTAAACTTGCCCCCAGGTTCCAACGGCCTTCATTTCTGGGAGCGGGAGAGAGCCCGGGGGGGACCGAGTGCAGCTTGGGATTCTGATAGGTGTTTAAACTTGCCCCCAGGTTCCAGCAGCCTTCATTTCCAGGAGGAGGAGAGAGGGGGAGCCGGAGCACAGCTTGGGATTCAGGTAGGTGTTTAAACTTGCCCCCAGGTTCCAACGGCCGTCATTTCTGGGAGCGGGAGAGAGAGGGAGGGAGCCGGGGCGCAGCGCGTGCAGCTTGGGATTCTGATAAGTGTTTAAACTTGTCCCCAGGTTCCAGCGGCCTTCATTTCCAGGAGCGGGAGAGAGAGAGAGAGAGCCATAGCACAGCTTGGGATTCAGGTAGGTGCTTAAGTGTTTGATTTTTACCTCTATTTAAGTAGTGTTGGTGAGGGAGACAGGGAATGGGTGACCAAAAGGCAGAGAGAGAGCAGGAAGACAGTGCAGGTGTCCCCTGCAGTCATCTTCCTCCAAAACAGGTATACCGTTTTGGATACTGTTGGGTGAGATGACTCAGCAGGGGAAGGCAGTAGTAGCCAGGCTCATGGCACCGTGGCTGGCTCTGCTGCACAGAAGGGCGGGAAAAAGACTGGCAGGGTTTTAGTCATAGGGGATTCAATCGTAAGGGGAGTAGACAGGCGTTTCGGTGATCGAACACGAGACTCCTGAATGGTACATTGCCTCCCGAGTGCACGGGTCAGGGATGTCTCAGATCAGCTGCAGGACATACTGAAGGGGGAGGGTGAACAGCCAGTTGTCGTGGTGCATATAGGCACCAACGATATAGGTAAAAAAACAGGATGAGGTCCTACAATCAGAATTTAGGGAGTTAGGAGATAAGTTTAAAAGTAGGACCTCAAAGGTAGTAATCTCAGGATTGCTACCAGTGCCACGAGACAGTCAGAGTAGAAATTCAAGAATAGTCAGAATGAAGACGTGGCTTGAGAGATGGTGCAGGAGGGAGGGGTTCAGATTTTGGGGACATTGGAACCAGTTCTGGAGGCGGTGGGACCATTACAAATCGGATGGTCTACACCTGGGCAGGACTGGAACCAATGTCCTAGGAGGTGCTTTTGCTAACACTGTTGGGGAGGTTTTAAACTAATGTGGCAGGGGGATGGGAACCAGATTAGGAAGTTAGAGGTCAGTAAAGAGGCAGCAACTAAAGCCAGTAAGGTACTAGATAATAAACTCATTGTGACTAAGTGGAAGAGTAGACAGGGAAGAGATGTTGAACGCAAAGGGACAGGTGGTCTGAGGTGCATTTGTTTCAATGCGACAAGTGTAACAGGTATGGCAGCTGAACTTAGGGCTTGGATTAGTACCTGGGAATATGATGTTATCGGTATTACGGAGACTTGGTTGAGGGAAGGGCAAGACTGGCAACTAAATATCCCAGGGTATAGATGCTTCAGGAGGGAGAGAGAGGGAGGTAAAAGGGGTGGAGGAGTTGCATTACTGGTCAGAGATGATATCACAGCTATGAGTAAGGAGGGCACGATGGAGGATTTGAGCACTGAGGCAACATCGGTGGAGCTAAGAAATAGGAAGGGTGCACTAACATTGTTGGGACTTTACTACAGGCCTCCCAAAAGCGAGCGTGAAGTAGAGGTACAAATATGTTGACAGATTATAGAAAAATGTAGGAGCAATAGGGATCGTGATGGGAGATTTTAACTTCCCCAACATTGAATGGGACTCGTGTCATGTTGGAGGTGTAGATGGAGCAGAATTTGTAAGGAGCATGCAGGAGAGTTTTTTTTAAGAGCAGTATGTAAATTGTCCAACTCGGGAAGGGGCCATGCTGGAGCTGGTATTGGGGAATGATCCCGGCCAGGCGGTTAAAGTTTCAGTCGGTGATTACTTTGGGAATAGCGATCACAATTCAGTAAGTTTTAGAATACTCATCGACAAAGACGAGAGTGGTCCTAAAGAAAGAGTGCTAAATTGGGGAAAGGACAAGTATAACAAAATTCGGCAGGAGCTAGGGAATGTGGATTGGGAGCAGCTGTTTAAGGGTAAATCCACATTTGAAATGTGAGAGTCTTTTAAGGAAAGGTTGATTAGAGTGCAGGACAGACATGTCCCTGTGAAAATGAGGGATAGAAATGGCAAGATTAGGGAACAATGGATGACGGGTAGAATTGAGAGACTAGCCAAGATGAAAAAGGAAGCATACATAAGATCTAGGCGACTTAAATCTGATGAAGCTTTGGAGGAATATCGGGAAAGTAGGACAAATCTCAAACGCGCAATAAAGAGGGCTAAAAGGGGTCATGAAATATCATTGGCTAACAGGGTTAAGGAAATCCCAAAGTCTTTTATTCGTATATAAGGAGCAAGAGGGTAACTAGAGAACTCAAAGACAAAAAAGAGGGAATTTATGCGTGGAGTCAGAGGAAATGGGTGAGATTCTTAATGAGTACTTTGCATCGGTATTCACCAAGGAGGGACATGACGGATGTTGAGGCTAAGGATGGAAGTTTAAATACTCTAGGTCAAGTCTGCATAAGGAAGGGGGAAGTTTGGGGTATTCTAAAAGGCATGAAGGTGGACTAGTCCACAGGTCCAGATGGGATCTATCCCCGGTTACTGAGGGAAGCGAGGGAAGAAATAGCTGGGGCCTTAACAGATATCTTTGTAGCATCCTTGAGCACGGCTGAGGTCCCGGAGGACTGGAGAATTGCTACTGTTGTCCCTTTTTTTAAAGAAGGGTAGCAGGGATAATCCAGGAATTATAGACCTGTGAGCTTGATGTCAGTGGTAGGCAAACTGTTGGAGAAGATACGGAGGGATAGGATCTATTCACATTTGGAAGAAAATAGACTTATCAGTGATAGGCAGCATGGTTTTGTGCAGGGAAGGTCATGTCTTACAAACCTAATAGAATTCTTTGAGAAAGTGACAACGTTAACTGATGAGGGAAGGGCTGTAGATGTCATATACATGGACTTGGCGTAAGGCGTTCGATAAAGTTTCCCATGGCAGGTTGATGGAAAAAGTGAAGTCGTATGGGGTTCAGGGTGGGTACGAGCCCAGATGGATAAAGAACTGGCTGGGCAACAGGAGACAGAGAGTAGTGGTGGAAGGGAGTGTCTCAAAATGGAGTAAGGTGACTAGTGGTGTTCCACAGGGATCCGTGCTCGGACCACTGTTGTTTGTGATATACATAAATGATCTGGACGAAGGTATAGGTGGTTTGATTAGCAAGTTTGCAGATGGTAGTAAGATTGGTGGAGTTGCAGATAGCGAGGTGGACTGTCAGAGAATACAGCAAAATATAAATAGATTGGAGAGTTAGGCAGAGAAATGGCAGGTGGAGTTCAATCCAGGCAAATGCGAGGTGATGCGTTTTGAAAGATCTAATTCAAGAGCGGAATATACGGTCAATGGAAGAGTCCTGGGGAAAATTGATGTACAGAGCGATCTGGGAGTTCAGGTCCATATTACCCTGAAGGTGGCAACGCAGGTCGATAGATTGGTCAAGAAGGCATACAGCATGCTTGCCTTTAGTAGATGGGGTATTGAGTACAAGAGTCAGCAGGTCATGTTACAGTTGTATAGGACTTTGGTTAGGTCACATTTGGAATACTGCGTGCAGTTCTGATCGCCACATTACCAGAAGGATGTGGATGCTTTAGAGAGGGTGCAGAGGAGGTTCAGCAGCATGTTGCCTGGTATGGAGGGTGCTAGCTATGAAGAAAGGTTGAGTAGATTAGGATTGTTTTCGTTGGTAAGACAGAGGTTGAGGGGGGACCTGATTGAGGTCTACAAAATTATGAGAAGTATGGACAGGGTGGATAGCAACAAGCTTTTTCCAAGAGTGGGGGTGTCAATTACAAGGGGTCACGATTTCAAGGTGAGAGGGGGAAAGTTTAAGGGAGATGTGCGTGGAAAGTTTTTTTACGCAGAGGGTGATGGGTGCCTGGAACGCTTTGCCAGCGGAGGTGGTAGAGGCAGGCACAATAGCATCATTTAAGATGCATCTAGACAGATATATGAACGGGCTGGGAACAGAGGGAAGTAGATCCTTGGAAAATAGGTGACAGGTTTAGATAAAGGATCTGCAGGCTGGGAGGGCCGAAGGGCCTGTTCCTGTGCTGTAGTTTTCTTTGTTCTTTTGAAACTTCTACCACCTGGCCGGGCTCATTCCCCAATACCAGGTCCAGTACAGTCCCTTCCCTAGTTGGACTATCTATGTATTGTTTTAAGAAGCCCACCTGGATGCTCCTTACAAACTCTGCCCCGTCCAAGCCCCTAGCACTAAGTGAGTCCCATTCAATATTGGGGAAGTTAAAGTCTCCCATCACAACAACCCTGTTGCTTTTACTCCTTTCCAAAATCTGTCTACCTATCTGCTCCTCTATCTCCCGCTGGCTGTTGGGAGGCCTGTAGTAAACCCCCAACATTGTGACTGCACCCTTCTTATTCCTGATCTCTACCCATGTAGCCTCGCTGCCCTCGGAGGTGTCCTCCCACAGTACAGCTGTGATATTCTCCCTAACCAGTAGCGCAACTCCTCCACCCCTTTTACCTCCCCCTCTATCCTGCCTGAAACATCTCAACCCTGGAATGTTTAGCTGCCAATCCGGTCTTTCCCTCAACCAGGTTTCTGTAATGGCAACAACATCATAGTTCCAAGTATGAATCCAAGCTCTAAGTTCATCTGCCTTACCTGTTATACTTCTTGCATTAAAACATATGCACTTCAGGCCACCAGTCCTGCTGTTTTCAGCAACATCTCCGTCTGCTCTTCCTCAGAGCCATAGTGGCCCTATTCCCTAGTTCTCCCTCAATGCTTTCACCTTCTGACCTATTGCTCTGGTACCTACCCCTTGCCACACCAGTTTAAACCCTCCAGTGTGACACTAGCAAACCTCGCGGCCAGGATATTTATGCCTCTCCAGTTTAAATGCAACCCGTCCTTCTTATACAGGTCACACCTGCCCCGGAAGATTTCCCAGTGGTCCAGATAACTGAAACCCTCCCTCCTACACCAGCTGTTTAGCCACGTGTTTAGCTGCTCTATCTTCCTATTTCTAGCCTCACTGGCACGTGGCACAGGGAGTAATCCCGAGATTACAACCCTAGAGGTCCTGTCTTTTAACTTTCTGCCTAGCTCCCTGAACTCCTGCTGCAGGACCTCATCCCCCTTCCTGCCTATGTCATTAGTACCAATATGTACCACGACCTCTGCCTGTTTGCCCTCCCTCTTCAGGATGCCCGCTACCCATTCGGAGACATCCTGGACCCTGGCACTAGGGAGGCAACATACCATCCTGGAGTCTCTTTCACATCCACTGAACTGCCTATCTGTGCCCATGACTATAGAGTCCCTTATGACTATTGCTCTTCTGCACTTTGACCCTCCCTACTGAACATCAGAGCCAGCCGTGGTGCCACTGCTCTGGCTGCTGCTTTTTCCCCTGATTGGATACTGTCGGGGGGAATAGCCTAAGGGGTATACCTGTTCGAGAGGGGGACAACCACAGGGGATTCCTGCATTGACTGCCTGCCCTTTCTGGTGGTCACCCATTTCTCCAACCGAACCATGCAGTCTGTGAGGAGCTCTAGTTGGGTGCACTTTCTGCAGATGAAGCCATCGGGGGCGCTGGAAGCCTCCTGGATCTGCCACATCTCACAGTCAGAGCACTGCACCCCTCTAATTGACATTGCGTTAATTAATTAGTAAATTAAATTTTAAAATATTTTTTTTTAAAAATTACTGCTAACTAAAGGTTTCCTAGTACTAGATTTCTATTATAAATGTAAATGCTAAATACAGTACTCGCCGATCTCTGACTACGATACCTCTCTAAATTATGATTAAGTAATTAATTAAGTTTAATTAGTTTAACAGTTTAATTTTTAAATTTAATGCAGATTCCCTATCAGCCAATCAGGTCACAGCTTTCCTGTGACATCACTTTTCCGCCCCCCCCCCTCCCCCCAGTCGGATCACTCAGAATAGCGGAATATCTATCACTTACCTGTTCCCAAGCTGCTCCCCAGCTCTCTTTCTCGCTCCCGAAAATGAAGGCCGCTGGAACCTGGGGGTAAGATTTTATATCACCTACCTTCCCAGGGTGCTCCCTAGTTTTCTCCCTGCTTCCCGGGGTGCACTCTGGATCTCTCAATGCAGATTACCAGTTACAAAGCCAAATGAAGGAAACAGAACAAAAAGGGAAACAGCACCTCTTCCCACTCCGCGCCGAATTACCACACTGCCCAAATTAGCAAGTTCCAATTCCCATCTGGATGTGTCTCACTCACTCAGGCTGTGTCTCCTTCACCTGCGTAAAGCTTACTGAGTGCGCTTTCTGTCTGTCTTTTATACAGAACTCGGCTAAACAAGATGAGTCACACTATTTAAGCTTCAAACAGAAGAATACAATGTACACCCTTGTGCCATTGAACAGGCCTCAGGTGACTGACAGATATATAAATAGGAAGCGGGTGGTTAAGGTAAATGTGGGACCTCTACTGAACAAGGATGGTGAAATAATGACAGCAAACAAAGAATTGGTGGATATGCGAAATACATTTTTTGCATCAGTCTTCACCATGGAAGAAATTTCAAATATCCCCAAGATCTCAGATGGGCCAATTTCAAATAACATCGTAGAACTTACAAAAATCCTAATCACAAGGGATAGAGTATTAGAGAAACTCAAGGGGCTAAAGGTGGATAAGTCGTCAGGACCCGATGAACTACATGCTAGGGTTTTAATGCAAGTGGTTGCAGGGCTAATGGACCCTTTGGTTTAAATTTTTCATATCTTGCTAAATTCCGCAAGGGTACCAGAAAATTGGAAAACAGTCAATGTTCAAAAAGAGAGAAAGGCATAAGTCAGGGATTTATAGGCCAGTTACATTAACATCTAATATTGGCAAGACCATAAGACATAGGAGCAGAATTAGGCTACTCGGCCCATCGAGTCTGCTCCGCCATTCAATCATGGCTGATATTTTCTCATCCCCATTCCCCTGCCTTCTCCCCATAACCCCTGGTCCCCTTATTAATCAAGAACTTATCTATGTCTGTCTTCAAGGCACTCAGTGATTTTGCCTCCACAGCCTTCTGTGGCAAGATGCTGGAGTCAATAATCAAAGAGGAAATAGCTAATCATTTAGCAAAGCTGAATATCATCAAACCGAGTTAACATGGTTTTATGAAAGGTAAATAATGTTTGACAAATATGTTCGAGGATGTAACAGGGAGAGTAGATAGAGGGGAACCTGTTGATGTAGTGTAATTAAATTTCCAAAAGGCATTTGACAAGGTGGCACAAAAGTGAAAAGACCCATAGAATTGGGTGAAGTGGGTAAGCATGGATTGAAAACCGGCTGTCACATAGAAAACAGAACATGAGAACTAGGAGCAGGAGTAGGCCATCTGGCCCTTCGAGCCTGTTCCGCCATTCAATGAGATCATGGCTGATCTTTTGTGGACTCAGTTCCACTTTTCGCCCGAACACCATAACCCTTTATTCTTCAAAAAACTATCAATCTTTATCTTGAAAACATTTAATGAAGGAGCCTCAACTGCTTCACTGGGCAAGGAATTCCAGAGATTCACAACTCTTTGGGTGAAGACGTCCCTCCTAAACTCAGTCCTAAATCTACTTCCCCTTATTTTGAGGCGATGCCCCTTAGTTCTTCTTTCACCCACCAGTGGTAACAACCTCCCCGCATCTATCCTATCTATTCCCTTCATAATTTCATATGTTTCTATAAGATCCCCCCGCATCCTTCTACATTCCAATGAGTACAGTCCCAGTCTACTCAACCTCTCCTCGTAATCCAACCCCTTCAACTCTGGGACTAACCGAGTGAATCTTCTCTGCACACCCTCCAGTGCCAGTACGTCCTTTCTCAGGTAAGGAGACCAAAACTGAACACAATATTCCAAGTGTGGCCTCACTAACACCTTATACAGTTGCAGCATAACCTCCTAGTCTTAAACTTCATCCCTCTAGCAATGAAGGACAAAACTCCATTCGCCTTCTTAATCATCTGTCCCGTCTTAAACCAACTTTTTGCGACTCATGCGCTAGGACACCCAGGTCCCTCTGCACAGCAGCATGTTTTAATATTTTATCATTTAAATAATAATCCCTTTTGCTGTTTTTCCTCCCAAAATGGATAACCTCACATTTGTCAACATTGTATTCCATCTGCCAGACCTAGTCCATTCACTTAAACTATCCAAATCAGACTTCCAGTATCCTCTGCACTTTTTGCTTTACCACTCATCTTAGTGTCGTCTACAAACTTGGACACATTGCACTTGGTCCCCAACTCCAAATCATCTGCACTTGGTCCCCAACTCCAAATCATCTATGTAAATTGTGAGCAATTGTAGGCCCAACACTGATCCCTGAGGGTCACCACTAGCTACTGATTGCCAACCAGAGAAACACCCATTAATCCCCACTTTTTGCTTTCTATTAATTAACCAATCCTCTATCCATGCTACTACTTTCCCCTTAATGCCATGCATCATTATCTTATGCAGCAATCTTTTGTGGAGCACCTTGTCAAAAGCTTTCTGGAAATCCAGATATACCACATCCATTGGCTCCCCATTGTCTACCGCATTGGTAATGTCCTCAAGAAATTCCACTACATTAGTTAGGCACGACCTGGCCTTTATGAATCCATGCTGCGTCTGTCCAATGGGACAATTTCCATCCAGATGCCTCGCTATTTCTTTCTTGATGATAGATTCCAGCATCTTCCCTACTCCCGAAGTTAAGCTAACTGGCCTAGAATTACCCACTTTATGCCTACCTCCTTTTTTAAACAGTGGTGTCATGTTTGCTAATTTCCAATCCGCCGGGACCACCCCAGAGTCTAGTGAATTTGGTAAATTATCACTAGTCCATTTGCAATTTCCCTAGCCATCTCTTTTAGCACTCTGGGATGCATTCCATCAGGGCCAGGAGACTTGTCTACCTTTAGCCCCATTAGCTTGCCCATCACTACCTCCTTAGTGATAACAATCATCTCAAGGTGCTCACCTGTCATAGCCTCATTTCCATCAGTCACTGGCATGTTATTTGTGTCTTCCACTGTGAAGACCGACCCAAAAAAACCTGTTCAGTTCCTCAGCCATTTCCTCATTTCCCATTATTAAATTTCTCTTCTCATCCTCTAAAGGACCAATATTGATCTTAGCCACTCTTTTTTTGTTTTATATATTTGTAGAAAATTTTACTATCTGTTTTTATATTCTGAGCAAGTTTACTCTCAATCTATCTTACTCTTCTTTATAGCTTTTTTAGTAGCTTTCTGTTGTCCCCTAAAGATTTCCCAATCCTCTAGTCTCCCGCTAATATTTGCCGCTTTGTTTTATGCTTTTTCCTTCAATTTGATACTCTCCCTTATTTCCTTAGATATCCACGGTCGATTTTCCCTCTTTCTACCGTCCTTTTTGTTAGAATAAATGGGTCCTTTTCAGAGTGGAAAGATGTAACTAATGGAGTACCTCAGTCTTGGCCCACAATTGTTCACTATTTACATTAAAGACCTGGAGGAAGGAACAGAATGCAAGGTTTCTAAATTTGCCGACGATATGAAAATAGGTGGAAAGGCATGTTGTGATGAGGATATTGTGATTCTGCAATGGGATATAGATAGATTGGGTGACTGGATGAAAACCTGGCTCATGGGAGTTTTGATATGGGGAAGTGTGAGGTCTTGCACTTCGATAAGAAGAATCAAAAGACAGATTATCTAAATGGAGAGAAACTGCAGGTGAGTGAAGTACAGAGGGATCTAGGTGTTCTATTGCATAAATCACAAAAGCGAGCAGGCAGGTCCAACAAGTACATAAGGCAAACAGCATTTTGGCCTTTATTGCATAGGGGGCGGAGTTTAAAAATAGGGAGGTTTTATTGCAATTACACAGGGTGTTGGTGGGGACTCACCTGGAATACTGTGTACAGTTTTGGTTCCCTTACCTAAAAAAGGATAGAGGAACATTGGAGGCAGTCCAAAGGAAATTCACCAGGTTAGTTCCTGGGATGAGACGGTTGTCCTATCAAGAGAGATTAAATAGTACGAATCTGTATTGCTTGGAGTAAGAGTGAGGGGTGTCCTTATTAAAACATATAAAATCCTGAGGGGGCTTGACAGGGTAGATGGTGAGATGTTTTGACTAGTGGAAGAGTCTTGAACAAGGGGACACAGCTACAAGAGAAAGGGCCGGTCATTTAAACCTGAGGTGCATAGAAATTTCTTCCCTCAGAGAGTAGTCAATCGCTGGAATTCTCTGCCCAGAGGGTGGGAAGGCTGAATCATTAGAAGTATTTAAGATGGAGGTGGATAAATATTTGATAGATCGAGGAATAGGGGGCAATGGAGACATGGCATAGAAAGAGTTGAGTCCGGCATAGATCAGTCATGATCATATTGAAGGGCCTGTTTGCCTACTCCTGCTTCTAATTCTGGTGTTCTATCCTCCCCACATTCACAATGCTTCCAAGTTTTGTACCATCCTTAAGTTTTGAAATTCTGCCCTGTACACTAAGGTGTAGGTCATTAATATATGGATTTCATATGGAAGGCAAATGCACATGGAATACAGGGTAATTTGATGAGATGGATTCAAAATTGGCTTAGTTGGAGGAGACAGAGGGTGATTGCAGACGGCTGCTTTAGAGACTGGAAGCCAGTATCCAGTGGCATACCACAGGGACCTGTGCTGGGTCCCTTATTGTTTGTTATTTATATAAAGGACATAGATGATTATGTGGGGGTGGGATCAGCAAGTTTGCGGATGACTGAAAGATTGGCCGGGTGGTTAACAGTGAGCTGGGAGTCTTGGGTTACAGGAAGATATAGCCGAGTGGTCAAATGGGCAGATAAGTGACAGATGGAATTTAACCCTGAAAAGTGTGAGGTGATACACTTTGGAAGGAGTAATTTGACAAGGAAGTGTTCAAAGAACAGCATGACACTGGGAAGTTCCGAGGAACAAAGGGACCTTGGCGTGTTTGTCCTCTGAAGGCAGAAGGGCAGGTTAATAGGGTGGTGAAAAAGGCATGTGGGTCACTTGCCTTTATCAATCGAGGAATAGATTACAAAAGCAGAGAGGTCATGTTGGAGCTGTATAGAACTTTGGTGAGGCCACAGCCGACAGTGTGCAATTCTGGTCACCACATTACAGGAAGGATGTGATTGCATTGAAGTGGGCGCAGAGGATTCACCTGGATGTTGCCAGAGATGGAACATTTAAGTTATGTAGAGGTTGGATAGGCTTGAGTTGATTTTGTTGGAGCAGAGAAAACTGAGGGGGTGACCTGATTGAAGTGTACACAATTATGAGGGGCATGGACAGAATGTCATAGATGTTTACAGCATGGAAACAGGCCCTTCGGCCCAGCTTGACCATGCCGCCGAGTTTCTATCACTAAGCTAGTCCCACTTGGCCGCATGTGGCCCATATCCCTCTATACTCACCCTGACAATGTAACTGTCTCACTGCTTTTTATTAAGACAAAATCGTACCCGCCTCTTCCACTGCCTCTGGCAGCCTGTTCCAGATGCTCACCACCCAGTGAAAAAATTGCCCCTCTGGTCTCTTTTGTATCTCTCCCCTCTCATTTTAAATCTATGCCCTTTAGTTCTAGACTCCTCTACCTTTGAGAAAAGAGGTTGACTATCTACCTTACTATGCTCATTATTTTATAGACTTCTGTAAGATCATCCTTCAACCTCCTACGCTCCAGAGAAAAAAGGTCCCAGCCTATTCAGCCTCTCCTTATAACTCAGACCATCAAGTCCTGGTAGAATCCTCGTAAATCTCTTCTGCACTCTTTCTAGTTTAACAATATCTTTCCTATAATAGGGTGACCAGGACTGAACACCATAGGTGTGGTCTTACCAATGTCTTGTACAACTTAAACAAGACATCCCAATTCCTGTACTCAATATTCTGACCAATAAAACCTAGCATGCTGAATGCCTTCTTCACCACCCTGTCCACCTGCGACTCCACCTTCAAGGAGCTATGAACCTGTACTCCTAGATCTCTGTTCTGTAACTGTCCCCAACTCCCCACCATTAACTGAATAGGTCCTGCCTTGATTTGATCTAAAAAAAATGCATCCCTCACATTTATCCAGCACCGATCCCGGAGGCACACCGCTGGTTACAGGCCTCCAGTTTGAAAAACAACCCTCCACAACCACCCTTTGGCTTCAGTCGCCAAGCCAATTTTGTATCCAATTGGCTACCACACGCTGGATTCCAAGGGATTTAACCTTTTGCAACAACCTACCATGCGGTACCTTGTCAAAGGCCTTGCTAAAGTCCATGTAGACAACGTCGACCGCACTGCCCTCATCTACCTTCTTGGTTCCCCTTCAAAAAACTCAACCAAATTCGTGAGACATGACTTTCACCTTACAAAGCCATGTTGACTTTTCCTAATTAGCCCTTGCCTGTCTAAATGCCTGTAGATCCTGTTGCTCAGAATACCTTCTAACACCTTGCCTACTACAGAAGTAAGGCTCACCGGTTTGTAGTTCCCAGGCTTATCCCTACAGCGCTTCTTAAACAAGGGCACAACATTTGTTACCCTCCAATGACCGCTACCCTCCAATGGCCAATGACCGCTAAGAACCCACCCAGCTACCAAGGCACCCGCCCCTTTATTGGCTGAAATCGAAGACAGTGATCAGAGCCCTGTCGAACTATTGGGTCCAAGGTTAAGGACCGCCCCAAAGAGTGCGAAATCCCAGAGGGATAAAATAGCACAGCCATGTGTTCTGTCTCTTTTGGATCCAGCCTATGCCAAACCAATTGTAGCAGGAACAGCCAGCCAAGTTCAAGAACAATGATCGCTACCTGACGGATGAGCCCAGCAGAGACAGAGCCGCTTTCGTCGAACCAGCCAAGTGAAATCCAGATAAAGGCCTTATCCATTTGCACAGTGCCAGTCGCCTTGAAGTTAAGTATAGGTTATTGTAGCTGATAGGTGTAGTTTAACTCGTGGTAGATATTGTGTTTGCATGTCGAGGTAACTCTTGCGTATGTAAATAAACCATCTTTTGAACTAACTAACTGGTTGTGTGGTTATTTGATCGATATAAGGGAAAGTTTGTGGTTCACCAACATCATTAATAAAGGCAACAGTATCGGCGACGCTGTTGGGATCGAAAACGAGCCAACACATTTCATCAGGTCTCGGGAATTTATCTAACTTGATCTGTTTTAATACCTCCAGTCTTTCGCTGTAATATGTACACTCCTCAAGACATCACTTTTTATTCCAACATTCGTGCCTTTCTAAACAGTACATACTGTCGAGAAATATTCATTTAGGGCTTCTCCCATCCCTTGTGAAACCGCACCATAGATGACCTTGTTTATCCTCAAGAGGCCCTATCCTCTCCCTAGTCACTCTTTTGCCCTTTATATATCTGTAAAAGCTCTTTGGATTTTCCTTTGCCTTATCTGCCAAGACAATCTCATGTCCCCTTTTTGCCCTCCTGATTTCTCTTAACTCTACTCCGACAAGCCTAAGTACTCTTCAAGAGATCCACTTGATCCCAGCTGCCTCTGCATGTCATACATGTTTCTTTCTTCCTTTTGACCATGGCCTCAATATCCCGAGTCATCCAGGATTCCCTACATTGTACCAGCCTTACCCTTCACTCTAAAAGTAACGTGCTCACCCTGAATCCTAGTTTACACCATTTTGAAAGACTCCCACTTACCAGCTGGCCCATTGCTTGTAAACAGGCTCCCCCAATCAACTTTTGAATGTTCCTGCCTAATACCATCAAAATTGGCCTTGGCCCAATTTAGAATTTTAACTTTTGTGCCAGAACTATCATTCTCCATAGCTATCTTAAAACTAATGGAATAATGGTCACTGGTCCCAAAGTGATCCCTCACTAACGCTTCCGTCACCTGCCCTTCCTTATTCCCCAAGAGGAGGTCAAGTTTGACCCCCTCTCTAGTCGGGCTATCCACATATTGAATGAGGAATTCTTCCTGAATACACTCGACAAATTTCTCTCCATCCAAACCCCCAGTGCTGTGGCTGTCCCAGTTAATTTTGGGAAAGTTAAAGACCCCGACTATTACCACCCTATTTTTCCAGCAGCTCTCTGTAATCTCCTTACATATTTGCTTCTCGATTTCCCGTTGGCTATTTGGGGGCCTGTAGTACAGTCCTATCAAAGTGATCTCACCCGTCTTATTTTTCAGTTCTACCCATATAGACTCCGTGGGCGAACCCTTGGATATATCCTCTCTGTACTCCAGTGATGTTGTCCCTAATCAAAAATGCAATTCCCCCTCCCCTCCTATCTCCTGGTCTATAATTTCCTATAGAATCTGTACTCTGGAATATTGAGCTGCCAGTCCTGCCTTTCCTTTAGCCATGTTTCAGTCATAGCTATAATATCCCAGTCCTATGTACCTATCCATGCCCTGAGTTCATCTGCCTTGCCTGTTAGGTCTCTTGCATTGAAATAAATGCAGTTCAATCGGTTTCTCTGCCTTCCAATTTTCTCCTTACTCGTCTCTTTACTACCCTCTGACTTCCTGCATTGGTTCCCACCCCCCACCACATTAGTTTAAATCCTCCCAACAGCCCTAGCAAACAACCCCCCTAGTTCCAGTCTGCCCAGGTGTAGATCATCCGATTTGTAATGGTCCCATCACTCACAAACCGGTTCCAATGTCCCAAAAATCTGAATCCCTCCCTCCTGCACCGTCTCTCAAGCCACGCATTCATCCTGTCTATCCTGTCATTCCTACGCAGACTAGCATGAGACACTGGTAGCAATCCCGAGATTACGACCTTTGAGGTCCTACTTTTTAGTTTAGCTCCCAACTTCCTAAATTCAGCATGCAGGACCTCATCCTGTTTTTTTACCTATATCACTGGTGCCGATATGCACGACAGCTGGCTGGTCACCCTCTGCCATTAGAATATCCTGCAGCCATTCTGAGACATCCAGGACCCTTGCACCCGGGAGGCAACATACCTTCCTGGTGTCTCATTTGCAACTGCAGAAACGCCTGTCTACTCCCCTTACAATCGAATCCCCATAACTATAGCTCTACCACTCTTTTCCTGCCGTGCTGCACAGCAGAGCCAGCCACAGTCCCAAGAACGTGGCTACTGCTGCCTAGCCCTGGTGAGCCATCTCCCCCAGCAGTATCCAAAGCGGTATACCTGTTTTGGAGAGAGAAAACCGCATGGGAGCCCTGCACTGCCTTTCTACTCTTTCTCTGCCTTTTGGTCACCCATTCCCTATCTCCCTCAGTACTCTTTATCTGCGGTGTGACCAACTCACTAAACATGCTATCCACGACTTCCTCAGCATCGTGGATGCTCCAATTTGAGTCCATCCGCAGCTCTAGAGCCGTCAAGCGGTCTAACAGGAGCTGCAGCTGGACACACTTCTTGCACATGAAGGAGCCAGGGACAGTGGATGTCCCAAACTAAATAGCTAAATTACCCAATTTAACCACCCAGTGTAACCAATTCATTTTTTTTTTCCCAATTAAGGGGCAATTTAGCGTGGCCAATCCACCTACCCTGCACATCTTTGGGTTGAGGGTGAAACCCACGCAAACACGGGGAGAATGTGCAAACTCCACACAGTGACCCAGAGCCAGGTTCGAACCTGGGACCTTGGTGCCATGAGGCTGCAGTGCTAACCCACTGTGCCACCGTGCTGCCCGTTTGGGGGCACTGTTAGTGGCACCTCTGCCGTTCTCGCCGGCTCGGTACTCCACAAGCCCGGTTAGTAGTGGCAGCCCTGAGGGTGTGGTGACAGTGGAGGCAGCACATGGGAGTTGGTGGGGGCGTCGGTGTGGGCACCGATATGTGATAACCACCGGTTCGCCCCAGGACTGGATGGTGGCTTTCAGAGGTGGCCGCAGGCGGGGATCAAGAGATTTGGGGATCTGTTTATTGATGAGGGTTTCCCGAGCTTGGAGGAGCTGTCGGAGGTGTCCGAGTTGCCAGGTGGGAATGGGTTCCGGTATGTCCAGGTGAGGGATTTTATGCGGCGGCAGGTTGACCTTCTCGCACCTGCTGCTCCAGGGGCTACAGGATAAGGTGGTGTCAAGAACAGGAGTAGGCGAGGGGAAGGTCTCAGAGATCTATAAGGAGCTGATGGAGTGGGATGGAGCCCCGATAGGAGAGGTGAAGAGGAAGTGGGAAGAAGAGCTGGGGTGTTGGAGGCCAGGTTATGGGAGGATGTCCAGAGGACAGTTAATGCACCCTCGTTGTATGCCATGCTCATCCTGATACAATTTAAGGTGGTTCACAGGGCACCCATGACTGTGGCCCTGATGAGCAGGTTCTTTGAGCGAGTGGAGGATAGGTGTGGACGCTGGGCGGGGAGGGGGGTCCTGCGAACCTTGCCCATATGTTTTGGGCGTGTCCGAGACAGAGGGGTTTGATGTCATGTCAGAGGTCTTAAAAGGGAGGGTGGTTCCGAGTCCAGAGGTGGCAATCTTCGGTGTGTCACAAGACCAGAGAGTGAGGGGCAGGTGTCTTGGCCTTTGCCTCCCTGGTGACCGGAGACGGGTCTTACTAGGGTGGAGGGACTCGGATTCCCTGAAGTCGGGGGTGTGGGTTAGCCACATGTGGTTTCTCAGACTCAAAAAAATTAAATACGCCGTGAAGGGTTCATTGCCGGGCTTGCCCGGCGGTGGCAGCTGTTCATCGACTTCTTCGAGGAAAGTTAGGCTGTCAGCAGAGGTGGGGGGGGGGGGGAGGCGAGTAATGATAGGAGAAACAACAGAGGGGTGGAGTAGGTGGCACTATTTGTGTAAGCAACATTGGCTGGAGTTTGTTGGTTATAGTGTGCTTTTGTGTTTGTTGAAATTTAATATTTAAAATTGTTAAAATTATAAATGCCTCAATAAAATATCTTCTAAAAAAAAAAAATGTAAGCCTAATTGTGACCATAACAGCTCCATTTCTATTTTTTGCTTGGTTTCCCATGCAGTCCCTTGCCCATTGGTACCATGGTCTGGTTTGCACTCCTTCAAGTTCCAATGTGGAGTAGAGGTTTAAGTGGCACATTCTGAACAATTAGATACTTTCTGCCTCTTGCTATTCTCCTGGGTGGCCACCTATCCTCAACTCATTGCCTGTGGGCTGACCGATTCTGGAAACACAACCTCCCCAATGCTCCACAGTGACTCCAGCTACCCTGAGCTCAGAAGTGCAGCTAGACACTTCCTACACTGGTGGTCCTCCCTAGACATGGGTGCCCTGAAGTTCACACGTCGCAGCAATGTTAATCATTTGATTACCCTGCACGTTGTGGTCCTTGATCATGATTTTAAACGCTGGATGTTCTTTTAGAATCTAGTTGTATATTATTTAAACTATTGTTAATCCATGTCCCTTGACCTATTAATTCTGTAGATGGGTCATATGGACTCAAAACGTTAACTGTTTCTCTCTCCACAGATGCTGCCAGACCGGAGTATATTTATTTATTTGTTCATGGAAAGTGGGCTTTGCAGGCTGTGCCAGCATTTATTGCCCATACCGAATTACCCTTGAGGGGGCAGTTCTCACTCTTTCAACTTCTTCCATTGGGCAGGAGATACAAAAACCTGAGAACACGCATGAACAGATTCAAAAACAGCTTCTTCCCCGCTGTTACCAAACTCCTAAACGACCCTCTTATGGACTGACCTGATTAAAACTACACTCCTGTATGCTTCACCCGATGCCAGTGTCTAGGTATTTACATAATGTATCTTGTGTTGTCCCATTATGTATTTTCTTTTCATGTACTAAAGATCTGTTTGAGCTGCACGCAGAAAAATACTTTTCATGTGACGATAAACAAATCCATCCATCCAACCAACCACATTGCTGTGGGACAGGAGTCATATCTAGGCAAGAACATCAGATTTCCTTCCCTAAAGGACATTAGTGAACCAGATGGGGTTTTCATGGCAGTCGACAATGGTTTCATGGTCATCATTAGACTTTAATTCCAGATTTTTATGGAATTCAAATTTCTCCATCTGCAGTGGTGGGATTTGCCTGGGTCCCCAGAGCAAAACTCTGGGTCTCTGGTTTACTAGTCCAGTGACAATACCACTATGCCGTCGCTTATTCAGCATTTGTTGTATTTCACTGTTATACCAGTTTAAATATTTTCCAGCTCCTATTTTAAAAACACCCTAGTTTAGAGGGAGAATGATACTCACCAAATAATCACTTACCCACTTTCTTCTGATGTCAGGTTTTTCCTTTGTGTTGAACCCACTCGCTGTCTTCCACATTGCTTTCAGCTGGTGATTTCTGGTACTATGTTCTCTCAAGCTTGATCCCTTACTCCATTGATCAGCCCAAGCTTAAATGTTGTCCAGGTCTTGCTTCGTGCTAACACAAACTTCTTCATATGAAGAGTTGCAACTGGCACTGAAGACTGCAATTATCAGCATACTTCTGATGTCGTAATGGAGGAAAGGCCACTGATGAACTAACTTCAGATGCATGAATTCCTCAGGGTGACGCCCTGGGACCAAGATTATTGGCCTCCAACAAACACCACCATTTCCTTTGTACTAGATATGACTAAGAGCTTGCCTCAATTTCTATTGACATCAATTTTACTGATGCCGCACTCAGTGAGTGACTCCCCTTGATATCAAATGCTGCCTTGATATCAAGGGGAGTCACTCACCTCACCTCTGGAATACAGCTTTTTTTCCTCATGTTTGGACCAAGGCTATAATTAGGTCAGGGACCAGTTAATCCTGGTACAATGCAAATTGGTGAAGTTATTGTTGAGTAAATGCCACTTGATGGCACTGTTGACACCTTCCATCACATTGATGAGAGTAGACTAATGGGCTGGGCTTTTTGTGGACAGGACATATCTGGGAAATTTCCCACTTGTTTAAAATCTTGCCAACTTTTACAACTTTGACAAACAATCGTTGATATGAAACGTTAACTCTGTTGCTCACTCCATAGATGTTGCCTCAAGTGCTGGTTATTTCCAACATTTTATGTTCTTGTTTGGATTGAATAAAAATGAGCAGGCCATTTGGAATCTGGCACCTGCTCCACTATTCAATAAGATAATGGCTAATCTCCCACTTCAACTTCCCGCTCATTCCCCGTGTCCCTTGATTCTCTTTGCATCCAAAAAAGTGTTGACTCAGCACTGAGAAGTACTCTTTAGGTCGATGGTACAAGTGAGTGAAGAAATTACTCCTCCTCTTGGCCCAAAATGACTGATCCCTTATCCGGAGACTGTGACCCCTAATTCTAAACTCCTCAGCCTGAGGAAATATGCTCCAAACATCTACCTTGTAAAACCCTTTAAGGCACTTTATATTCCAATGGGATCACCTCATTCCTCTAAACTCCTGCTATTAGGGGCCCCACCCTATGTCCTGTCTGGCAATCCCCTTTCTCCCAGGAGCCAGCCAATTGAACTAAACCCAAATCCAGACCGACAACACACAAATGAAATGTAAACAAAAACGTTTATTATCAAAACTCTGGCAAAAATAACATTTACAATCTGAACATGATAATTAAGTTGCAAAAGTGAATTTCCTACTCAATTAAGAGTATAAATGTAAAACAAATCAATATTTACTGAAGTGAGTACTGATGTATATGGACATTGGGCAGAGGTGCCTCTGTACCTATTGCTATCCAGGAACCAGATGCAAAAACTCAAACAGGCTCCAGTTGAGATTAGAGTCCACCCACCACACCGGCCACTCAGTAAAACTGAAAAATATTCTCTCGAAACTGGAGCCTGTAAAACAAGAACAGCTAACACAAGCACAGAGGGAAACATTAGTTGCCATTGGTAATGGGATCCTCTTCCATATCTTCCTCTTCAACCTCATCAGCAGGACCTGGAAAATCACAAAGCAAAACATTTACCCAAAGTATTTCACTTGCTTTTTATATTAGTTCAAAGGCCAAATCAAACATTTATTACATTATTAAAATCACTTTCGATTTGATAAGTTTCCGTAAACAGCTGTAACATGTGCCTCAGAAGAATGAGTGGGCCAGTCACAAAGCAGGGTGTAAATTCCACCTCAAACATCTGGGAACATGGACCAAAAAGAAGCTGTTTTAATATGACCAAATTTCTGCCTCGGAGTGGTTCGGACCGCATGGTTTTACTCAAGTGCAGCTTTTTCTTCAGTTATTCAGGCAAAACGTCCTTATACGGGGGGGGCAGGAGGCCCACAGGTTGTTACACTGAATGGAAGGCACAAGATGTCAACACCTGTCGAAAATGGCAACTTGAAGCTTGTTAAAACTTGAAATCTTGTCACACTCTTACCAGTCGGTTGCTGGAAATTCAAATATCTTTATAAACGTCATCAGTCTCTTTGGTGTCTGTAACATTACATGTGTTTTGTGCTGTATTTTGAAGTTATGCTCTATGTTCTCAAGTCGGGGTCAGGATATATATCAAAAAGAACAGCGGTCTAACCACCAACTGCAGAGTGACGCCAATGACACCTGTGCACAACGACTCTGCTTTCTAGCTATTTGACAATTTTGTATCCATGCTGCCACTGCCCCTTTCATCACAGACTTGGACTTAAAGTGGTTTTAAAATATCAACTCCATGTCGTCAACTCTTAAGTTACTTCAAAGAATTCAATCAAGTTAGCCAAATAAGATTTGGTTTTAACAAATCAGTGCTGACTTTTGTTTACTCACTCTTATTTTCCCAAATGCCAATTTGTTTAGTCCAGGCATCGTCAAACTCGGGAGCGTGACCGGCGGGTGGGTCGCAGGCGGGTATCGGGAGGGTCGCGGAGCTCCCGATCGCGCAAATCCGTGCGCAACAGCCGGCTTTTAATAATGCCAGCTGAGCCAGGAACAGACGAAAGAAATTTGGCCGCACAGCGCATGCGCGCCCGATCATCGGTGCACATATGCAGTGCGGCCGCATTTGTTTTGTTTTTTTAATGGTCGCAGCCTTTTGTTTTTACAAGTTGGGGGGGCCAAAGGGACAAAGCAACCATTGGGGCCAAAGGGACCCAAAACCATTTCCTCCATTTTTGTCAGCAACAATGCAAGAGAAAATGGTGGGTCACGAAGGTCAGCCGGCGTGGGCCACGGAGGTTGGCAAAAATGGGTCCCCGGAAAAAAAGTTTGAAAAACACTGATTTAGTCTATAGAATCCCTACGGTGCAGAAGGAGGCCATTCGGCCTATCAAGTTTGCACCCACCCTTCGCAAGAGCACTCCATCCAGGTCCGCTCCCCTGCTTAATCCACGTCCTTCCAAAATCTAACCTGCACATCTTTGGACTGTGGGAGGAAGCCAGGGCACCTGGAGGAAACCCCGCAGACCACGGGGAGAACGTGTAAACTCCTCAGACAGTCACTTACAGGAAGAATCGAACCCGGGTCCCTGCCGCTGTGAGGCAGCAGTGCTGACCACTGTGTCAGTGGATCAATGTGTCAAAATCTCCCCATTTCCTTTTTTAAATGGCTGTAAATGTTCAACACTACAATCCTCTAGCTCCACACCCATGTCCAAAGGAAGGTATGGAAGATTGTGACCACTCCGCTATCTTCACCCGTATCTCCATCAGTGGTCATAGAGGTGTACAGCAGAGAAGGCCCTTTCATCCATCGTGTCAGCGCCAGTCAAAAGACACAACCCAAGTATTGTAATCCAATTTATTAGTTTTTTTAAAATTCATTTACGGAATGTGGGCCTTAAGACCATAAGACACAGGAGCAGAATTAGGCCAATCGAGTCTGCTCTGCCATTCAATCATGGCTGATATTTTACTCATCCCCATTCTCCTGCCTTCTCTCCATAACCCCTGAACCCCATATTAATCAAGAAGCTATCTATTTCTGTCTTAAAGACACTGTGGTTTGGCCTCCACAGCCTCCGATGGCAAAGAGTTCCACAGATTCACTACCCTCTGCCATCGCTGGTTAGGCCAGCATTTATTGCCCATCCCTACTTGCCCTTCAGGTGGTGAGTTTCCTTCTTGAACCGCTGCAGTTTCTGTGTAGGTACATCCACTGTGTTGTTAATTGAGGGAGTTCAAGGATTCTGCCGCAGCGACAGTGAAGGAACAGCGATATATTTCCAAGTCAGGGTGGTGAGTGACTTGGAAGGGAACCTCCAGGTGTTGGGGTTCCCAGCTAGCTTCTGCTCTTGTCCTTCCAGATGGTAGTGGTCGTGGGTTTGGAAGGTGCTGTCTAAGGAACCGTGGCGAGTTCCTGCAGTGAATTTAGTAGATGGTACACGGCTGCCATTGTTCGTCGGTGGTGAAAGTTTGAATGTTTGTGGAAGGCGAAGCAATCAAGTGGGCTGCTTTGTCTTGGGTGGTGTTGAGCTTAAGAGTGTTGTTGGAGCTGCACTCATCCAGGCAAGTGGAATATTCCATTGCACTCTTGACTTTTGCCTTGGAGATGGTGGACAGGCTTGGTGGGACGTGTGTCAGGAGGCGAGTTACTCACCGTAGGATTCGTAGCCTTTGACCTGCCCTGGTAGCCACAGTATTTATATGGCTAGCCCAGTTCAGTTTCTGATCAATGGTAAACCCCTGGGATGTTTTTGTGCCCTCAACGCATCTGCCTTGTTTGTCACACTCTTGCATTAAAATAGCTACCATGCAATTTTGCCAATCACCCTTGCAACTTAACCGGTCTATAATTGTTATGGCCTTCCTGACTCAGTTCCTGTCGTTTCTAATTTTGGCTGTGCATCTCCTCCTGCTGAACCTTCTCCTAGCATCCCATCCCCAGCCAAGTTATTGTCAAACCTCCCTACAAGGATGCTGGTCCCATTTCGGTTCAGGCTTAACCCGTCCACCTTGTACAGATCCCAGACTCCTAAACGACCCTCTTATGGACTGATGTGATCTCTTCACACATCTTCACCTGATGCCTGTGTCTATGTATTTACATTGTGTATTTTATGTTTGCCCTATTATGTATTTTCATTTTATGTACGGAATGATCTGTTTGAGCTGCACGCAGGACAATACTTTTCACTGTACCTCGGTACACGTTACAATAAACCAATCTTCCAATTTGCCATGGAGTTCTCAACATTGACTCCGGACCCCAAGAAGCCTCATGGCATCACATCAAGCACGGGTAAGGAGCATAGATGAAGCAATACTCCTCCACGTTGAACATCTATTGAAGAAGTACCGAGGGTGGCAAGGACACAATGTTCTCTTGGTGGGAGACTTCAATGTCCATCACCAAGAGTGCTTGACTGCACCACTGCGAACCAGAAGTCTGAAGGATTTATAAAGGAAAGGGAGTAGCATACTAGCTTGCCCTCACCAATCTACCTATGCAGATGCACATGTTATTTTTTAATTCATTCAAGGGACGTAGGCATCACTGGTTAGGCCAGCATTCATTGCTCATCCCTAATTGTCCTTGTGAAGATGGAGGCGAGCTGCCACCTTGAATCACTGCAGTCCATGACAGTATTGGCAAGAATGAACACCACAGAGTTCTTGTGGAGATGAAACACCACCTTCACTACCACCGTGCTAAATGGGGCATATTCTGAAAAGATGTAGCAACTCAAAAACTGGCCATCATCAACAGCAGAATGTAGTCAACTACTGCACTGTAAATTCTATGTTACAACCGTTAACCTTCTGCCCAATATGTTGTTCACTCTAACCTTACCATCAAGCCAAGATCGAAGAATAGAGACAAGGCAAGAGAGAAAGGTATTAATGTAGGAAATGCTAAATGGACCATGACATGAAGTGGCAGGGTGTAGAAATAAAGAGTAAATCATCCGATAAGACTTGAGAATACAAAAATAATAAAGGAACAAAACTGAAGGCTCAGTATCGGAATATACATAGCATTTGCAACAAAACAAGTGAACTGAAAGCAGAACTATAAACCAGTATAAATTATCCGATAGCCATCATAGAGACATTGCTGCAACATGACCTAAATTGGGACCAGAGTATTGAAAGGGACATGACATTTAGGCCTGTCAGGAAGCTAGGAAAAGATGGAGGGTTGGCTCTGTTAGTTAATGTTACTTTTAGCACAATACAGATGACCCAAGTTTCAGGTAACCAGGATGGAGAAGCAGTTTGGGTAGAGATGTGCAGCATGATGCCAAGGTGGTTAGCACTGCTGCCTCACAGCGCCAGGGACCGGAGTTAGATTCCGGTCTTGGGTGACTGACTTTGTACGCTTTCCCAGTGTCTGCATGGGTTTCCTCTGGGTGCTCCGGTTTCCTCCCACCGTCTAACGGTGTGCAGTATAGGTGGGTTGGCTATGATCAAAGGTGCCGGGTTATGGCGGGGGAGTGGGGTGCTCTTTCAGAGGGCTGGTGCAGATTGATGAGCCAAATGGCTTCCTTTTGCATTGTAGAGGTTCTAGGAGATGAGAAATGATGAAGGCAAGAAGTTACTTGTGGGAGTGGTGTACAGGCCCCCTATCAGTAACCATATGATAGGACGGACTATAAAGGAAGAAACAATAGGGGCTCATCAAAAAAAAAAAAGGGGGGGATTTTAATCTACATACAGATTGGAAAAATCAGAAGTAACCTAGATGAGGGATTCAAAGAATGTTTCTGGGATAGTTTCTTAGAACAATACGCTCTTCAGGTAGCCAGAGAGCAGGCTCTCAGAGCTGGTATTGAGAGAGATTGGATTAATTAATGACCTCATGATGAAGCCACCCCTTGATAGCAGTGACCATAATATCATTGAATTTTATTTTCAGTTTAAGGGAGAAGACAGTGTCTAAGGCTAGTATTTTAACCTTAAATAAGGACAATTATGAAGGCATGAAAGCAGAGCTAGCTAAAGTGAACTTGCAAATTAGGTTAAGGGATAGGTCAATAGAGATGCTGTCGCATACATTTAAAGGAGATATTTCAGAATAGAACGAAAAAGAAAAATTCCAAGGGCCCACAATCCAAGGTGAACTAAAGTTAAAGATGTCAAACTTAAACAAAAAACATAATTGTACAAAGGTGGGTGGTAGATCAGAAGATTGGAGAGAATATAAAAACAGTAAGGAATGACTGAAAGATTGATAAAGAAGGAAACATTTTAGAATAAGCTAGCTAGAAATATTTTTATAGAAAATATTTTATTGAGGCATCTATAATTTTAACACTATTCACCAATAATATCCAGCAGAACCCACAATCAAATAACCATCATCCCCCCCAAACACAAACCCTAACCAACATGGCTTATAAAAACACACCACCAGCCCTTTCCTTTAAGATCCTGAGGGGTAGTGACAGGGTGGATGTGGAGAGGATGTTTCCTCTTGTGGGACCCCGAGAAACAGGGTTACTGTTTAAAAATAAAGGGTCACTCAATTAAAACAGAGATGAGGCGAATTTCTTTCTCTGCGGAACAGGAGTCTTTACAACTCACTTCCTCAAAGGTGGTGGAAGCAGAGTCTTCGAATATTTTTAAGGCAGAGTTGGATAGATTCTGGATTAACAAGGGGGAGGAGAAAGGTTATCCGCAGTAGGCAGGAATGTAGCGGTTGAGGTTCTTATTGAATGGTAGGGCAGACTCAAAGGGTCGAGTGGCTCTCTGTTTCTTCTCATTCTTTTGTTCATATGGGAGTTCATATGTAACCCTGGTTCAATGAAAGGTGCAGGAGGGAATGCCTGGAGCAGCACCAACACATGCAAAAATGAGGTGTCAACCTGGTGAAGCTAATACACAGGATTACTGGTATCCCAAACTGTGGAAGCAGCATTTGACGGACAGAGCCAAGAAATCCCACAACCAATGGATCAGCTCAAATTTCTGCAGTCCTGCCACATCCAATCGTGAATGGTGGAGGGCAATTATAGGCTAAGTGGAGGAAGAGGTTCCACAAATAACCCCAGCATCAGTAGGGTGGATAAGGTACATTTGCAACAATCTTCAGCCAGAAGTGCCATGTAGATGGACCATGCCGGCCTCCTCCGAAGGTCCCTAGCATCACTGACATCAGTCTTCACACTCCACGTGGTAAAAAATGGCTGAAGGTACTGAATACTGCAAAGGCAATGGGTACTGATAACATTTTGGCAGCAGTACTGAAGATTTGTGCTCCAGAGCTAGTCACACCCATATGTGAAATGTGGAAAATATGCCCTGTCCACAAAAAGCAGGACAAATCCAACCCAGCCAATTATTGCTTCATCAGTCTACTCTTTCTTGATCACCAGCAAAGTGATGGAAAGTATCATCACAAGTGCTATCAAGCAACACTTACTCAGCAACAATCTGCTCACCAATGCTCAGCTTGGGTTCCTACAGAACCACTTAGCACCTGACTTCATTACAACCTTGGTTTAAATGTGCAATAAAGAACTGAACTCGAGTGAGAGTTATAGCCCTGGACATCAAAACAGCATTTGAGAGTGTGGCATCAAGGAGCCCTGGCAAACCTGAAGAAAATGGAATAGGAAAACTCTCCACTGGTTGGGAATCATACCTAGCACAAACAAAAGGTAGTTGTTGGAGGACAATCATCTCAGTCCCAGGGCCTTGCTGCAGCAGTTCTTCAGGTAGTGTCAAAAGCTCAATCTTCAGTTGCTTTATCAATGGCCTTCTCTCCGTAAGGTCAAAAGTTCAGGATGTTCACTGATGATTGCAGAGCTGATATTCGCAACGCTCCAGATAACGAAGCAGTGTGTGTACATGTACAGTAAGGCCTGGAAAACATTTGTGCCACATATGTGCCAGGCAATGACCATATGAGGTTGAGTGTAGTTTTAGATTGAAGGCAGCCTGGGGTGAACAGTTTCCCCATTTGTTCTGTGGATTATCTCCACACTTGTGGGTAATTTGCAGGTGGTGAGGTGCAGTATTGCAGTGAGGAAAATGGAGAACACATTTGATGCAATGACACTGCCTTGTCTGACCGCAGTTTTCACTAAGGCAGAATTTAGAATCATCGAATACTTAGTGCAGGAGGCAATTCAGCCTTCTCAAGGAGGCACCGACCCTCTCAAAGAGCACCCTACCCAAGCCCACTCCCCCACCCTATCCCCGTACCCCATAACCCAAACTAACCTGCACATCTTTAGACTGTGGGTTAAAGCTGTTTTGATGTCCAGGGCTATAACTCTCACTCGAGTTCAGTTCTTTATTGCACATTTAACCCATGCACACATGGGGAAAATGTGCAAACTCCACACAGTCGGCCAAGGCCGGAATTGAACCTGGGTGCTTGGTGCTGTGAGGCAGCAGTGCTGATCACTGTGCCACCATACAGCCAAATTGGAGGCAGACACTCCATAAGTCATTGCAATTGAGAGTGTACTGCCAAAATTCCACCAGCACATCTCCTGTCCCACCAGAGGCGACAACACACTTGACCACTGCTACTCAAAAATCAAGGGCGCCCATCGTTCCATCCCCCGACCGCACTTTGGGAAATCAGACCATAAGACGGTGCTCCTTCTCCCGGCATACAAGCAGAAACTCAAGCGGGAGAATCCAGCCAAGAAGGTTGTGCAGTGCTGGTCCAAGGAGACAGAAGAGCTCTTACGTGACTGCTTGGAGACAGTGGACTGGTCCATATTTAAGAACTCAGCGACCAACTTAAATGAGCATGCCACCACCGTCCCAGACTTCATCATCAAATGTGTGGACGACTGCGTGCCAAAGAAAGCAGTATGTGCGTTCCCCAACCGGAAATCATGGCTCAATCGCGAGATTGACTCCCTACTGAAGGACAGATCTGAGGCGTTCAAGGCAGACGACCCTGACCTATACAAGAAATCCAGATACGACCTCCGCAAAGCCATCCAGAATGCCAAGAGAGAATATCAAACCAAGCTAGAGTCACAGACAGACTCTCGGCGGTTGTGGCAAGGACTAAACAACATAACGGGCTACAAAGCGAAGCCGAACAGTATCTCTGGCAGCAGCGCACCCCTCCCCGATGAACTCAATGCATTCTATGCTCGGTTCGAGCAGGTAACCAACAATCCACTGTCGAGTGCCCCAGCAGCCCATAATTCACCCATACCCACCATCACAGCTTCCGAAGTCAGATTGGCCTTCCTGAAAGTGAACCCTCAGAAGGCGACGGGCCCGGACGGGATCCTTGGTCTCGCACTCAGAGCCTGCGCGGACCAGCTGGCAGAGGTATTCACGGACATCTTTAACCTGTCCCTACTCCACTCCGAGGTCCCCACCTGCTTCAAGAAGACCACCATCATACCGGTACCAAAGAAGAAACAGGCAACGTGCCTCAATGACTATCGACCAGTGGCCCTGACTTCAGTCGTAATGAAGTGCTTCGAGAGGTTGATCATGAAGCGCATCACCTCCATACTCCCAGAACGCCCTGATCCACTGCAATTCGCATACCGCTGCAACCGGTCCACATCAGACACCATTTCCCTGGCCCTACACTCATCCCCAGAGCATCTCGAAAACAAGGACTCCTACATTAGACTCCTATTTATTGACTACAGCTCCGCCTTCAACACCATAATCCCAGCCAAGTTCATATCAAAGCTCCAAAACCTAGGACTTGGTTCCCCACTCTGCAACTGGATCCTCGATTTTCTGACCAACAGACCACAATCAGTAAAAATGAACAACACCTCCTCCACAATAGTCCTCAACACCGGCGCCCCGCAAGGCTGCGTACTTAGCCCCCTACTCTACTCCCTGTACACACACGACTACGTGGCAAAACTTGGTTCCAACTCCATCTACAAGTTTGCTGACGATACGACCATAGTGGGCCAGATCTCGAATAACGATGAGTCTGAATACAGGAGGGAGATAGGGAACCTAGTGGAGTTGTGTAGCGACAACAATCTCTCCCTCAATGCCAGCAAAACTAAAGAGCTGGTCATTGACTTCAGGAAGCAAAGTACTGTACACACCCCTGTCAGCATCAACGGGGCCGAGGTGGAGATGGTTAGCAGTTTCAAATTCCTAGGGGTGCACATCTCCAAAAATCTGTCCTGGTCCACCCACGTCGACGCTACCACCAAGAAAGCACAACAGCGCCTATACTTCCTCAGGAAACTAAGGAAATTCAGCATGTCCACATTGACTCTTACCAACTTTTTACAGATGCACCATAGAAAGCATCCTATCGGGCTGCATCATAGCCTGGTATGGAAACTGCTTGGCCCAGGACCGCAAGAAACTTCAGAGAGTCGTGAACACCGCCCAGTCTATCACACGAACCTGCCTCCCATCCATTGACTCCATCTACACCTCCCGCTGCCTGGGGAAAGCGGGCAGTATAATCAAAGATCCCTCCCACCCAGCTTACTCGCTCTTCCAACTTTTTCCATCGGGCAGGAGATACAGAAGTCTGAGAACACGCACGAACAGACTCAAAAACAGCTTCTTCCCCACTGTCACCAGACTCCGAAATGACCCTCTTATGGACTGACTTCATGGACAATACACCCTGTATGTTTCATCCGATGCCAGTGCTTATATAGTTACATTGTATATGTTGTGTTGCCCTGTTATGTATTTTCTTTTATTCCGTTTTCTTCTCATGTACTTAATGATCTGTTGAGCTGCTCGCAGAAAAATACTTTTCACTGTACCTCAGCACACGTGACAATAAACAAATCCAATCCAAAGGCTTTCACGAAGTGAAAAAGGCCATGTACAGTGGTTGGTGCCATTCCTCGCCTTGTGCTTGAATTTGCTGCACAGTGAAGATCATGTGTGTGGTGTTTCTCAATAGGTGGAAACTGCAGTGTGACTCTGGGAGGAGTTCCTTGGCCACTGGGAGGAGGTGGAGGCCTTGCCATTGGGCTCCGAAGGAGTGCACACCATGATGTTTGGCTGCAGGAGTTGTTGAAATATGCCGAAAATAACACACGACTGTATCATGGGGTTCCACTCCAGATTTTCTGTTAGGGTTTACATCCTTAGCCTTAGTCCTTCCCAAGACGCCCACAAGGGAGTGGGGCTTGTATTCTTGAGCAGGGACTCTGACCGGCTACCGTCAGCTGAGCCCAGGTCTCGAAGCCAGGGTTGACACCCCCTGCAGTAGCGCCAGTTCACAGGCGCTACCCATTATCCCAGTAACTCAGTTATTCACCCCATTCATACATTTACACACATGTTCCCTATCCGGCCTTCACTTTAATGGTAGCTGTATATCCCATTCTTCTGTACACCTTGCATCCCCTCAATAATGCTTAATCCTGACAGTGCTACTCCAACCTTCCAAATTAATTTAAATGCTCCCACACATTTGCTAACCGCCCCACATGCATATTGGTCCCAGCCTTGCTGATGTTTAACTGGCCCATCATCTCCACAACTGGTCACAACACATGTAGAATCTGAAGTTTCATCTCATCTTACCTTACTAAGTGAGATCCAGTGATTAACTCCTTTTGAGACTCTCTAGCCATCATGCTCCCGAGCTCTCAAAACTACCCTTTCCAAGCTACATCACTGGTTCTCGTCTGCACCATCCCTTCTGGTTGTTCCCCTTTTCCACACAACATATTCTGTATCCATACACAATTTACTCCTATAGACTCAATTAGAAGGAAGCATCAACATTTCTAACTCCTGAACTATGAGTTTTCGTAATAAGGCATTAATAATTCAAGCCACTCGGGGCTTTTCACAGTAACTTCATTGCAGTGTTAATGTAAACCTACTTGTGACAATAAAGATTATTATTACACAGTACATCAGAATTGTGCTTTCTGCTAGTTGGAACGTAGAGCAGGACTTCCACACTTTACAACTCAGTAGTACAAGCGAGGCTGTCTGCTCTGATACACAAACCCTGATACATGACAGAAAAGGCTAGGCTTCACTTGCTGGGAGGCAGACCTGTGGAGAGACTGGGAGTGAACACGTGTTACAAAGTTCAGAGAGTAGGTAGAAAGCAATGCCCAAACTTGAGATTAGAAAACCCACAAGCACAGCCAGATGGGCACATGGGGCAGACATTAATGAAAGTGATCAATGTCTGCCACAGGGGAAGATTAGGTTCTCTAGACGTGATGATTATGGTACAAAAACAATGGGTAGCCCACGATAGAAACATTCCACGTGGATCTTGGATAGAATGGCTTTAATGGCTGAATAGCCTTTCCTTTCTCAGGAGTCCATGATGCTGTCTTTTACTGCCAGCCACTCACCAGCCTTCCTGTCCCTGCCTGGGATTTGTCCAGCCTGTAGCATGCCCTTCAGTTTCTCCACCTCAGCCAGTGTTGATGCATTTGCAATAGCATTCTGCAAATCAATAAAAGGTACTTTTAACTCAACATATGCATTTCAGGATTTACAGGTTCACGGGCATTTTGATGTTCCTGAAACCTTCAGCCTTTTCACGTCTTGATTACCATGCTCCAAGCACAGGTGTTCCAGGCAAAACCCCCCACAGCAAGTATGTATTGTGTGTGTATATATATATATATATATATATCCACAGTTAAGAGAAGTAGCTAGTTGGACCTCAATAACCATTCACATGAAGCAACAAAAATACTAGGTGAATAAAAAAAACTTTAGGGGAGAAGCCAATATAAATGGGGATGGCCATAGAGATATTTGAAGGAAGAGGGGAAGCGGAGACACCTGGTGAGAGAAAAGTTACTTCTTCAAATCTAAGTTAAAGAACCTCTGTTGATAGGCCAGAGACGCTTCTAGATCGGTTAAAAACATCTGGCCCGGACTTCTGGTTGCGGCCATGCCAGAATAAGGCCATAAGCCATTGGAGCGGAAGTAAGACCATTCGGCCCACCGAGTCCACTCCACCATTCAATCATGGCTGATTTCAACTCCATTTACCCACTCTCTCTCCATAGCCCTTAATTCCTCGAGAAATCAAGAATTTATCAACTTCTGTCTTAAAAACACTCAACGTCCCGGCCTCCACCGCCCTCTGTGGCAATGAATTCCACAGACCCACCCTCTCTGGCTGAAGAAATTTCTCCGCATCTCTGTTCTGAAGTGACTCCCTTTTATTCTAAGGCTGTGCCCCCGGGTCCTAGTCTCCCCTGCTAATGGAAACAACTTCCCTACATCCACCCTATCTAAGCCATTCATTATCTTGTAAGTTTCTATTAGATCTCCCCTCAACCTCCTAAACTCCAATGAATATAATCCCAGGATCCTCAGACGTTCATCGTATGTTAGGCCTACCATTCCTGGGAGCATCCGTGTGAATCTCCGCTGGACCCGCTCCAGTGCCAGTATGTCCTTCCTGAGGTGTGGGGCCCAAAATTGCTCACAGTATTCTAAATGGGGCCTAACTAATGCTTTATAAAGCTTCAGAAGTACATCCCTGCTTTTATATTCCAAGCCTCTTGAGATAAATGACAACATTGCATTTGCTTTCTTAATTACGGACTCAACCTGCAAGTTTACCTTTAGAGGATCCTGGACTAGGACTCCCAAGTCCCTTTGCACTTCAGCATTATGAATTTTGTCACCGTTTAGAAAATAGTCCATGCCTCTATTCTTTTTTCCAAAGTGCAAGACCTCGCACTTGCCCACGTTGAATTTCATTAGCCATTTCTTGGACCACTCTCCTAAACTGTCTAAATCTTTCTGCAGACTCCCCACCTCCTCCATACTACCTGCCCCTCCACCTATCTTTGTATCATCGGCAAACTTAGCCAGAATGCCCCCAGTCCCGTCATCTAGATCGTTAATATATAAAGAGAACAGCTGTGGCCCCAACACTGAACCCTGCGGGACACCACTTGTCACCGGTTGCCATTCCGAAAAAATACCTTTTATCCCAACTCTCTGCCTTCTGCCTGACAGCCAATCATCAATCCATGTTAGTACCTTGTCTCGAATACCATGGGCCCTTATTTTATTCAGCAGTCTCCCGTGAGGCACCTTATCAAAGGCCTTTTGGAAGTCAAGATAGCTAACATCCATTGGCTCTCCTTGGTCTAACCTATTTGTTATCTCTTCAAAGAACTCCAACAGGTTTGTCAGGCACGACCTCCCCTTACTAAATCCATGCTGACTTGTCCTAATCCGACCCTGCACTTCCAAGAATTTAGAAATCTCATCCTTAACAATGGATTCTAGAATCTTGCCAACAACCGAGGTTAGGCTAATTGGCCTATAATTTTCCATCTTTTTCCTTGTTCCCTTCTTGAACAGGGGGGGGTTACAACAGCGATTTTCCAATCCTCTGGGACTTTCCCTGACTCCAGTGACTTTTGAAAGATCATAACTAACGCCTGCACTATTTCTTCAGCCATCTCCTTTAGAACTCTAGGATGTAGCCCATCTGGGCCCGGAGATTTATCAATTTTTAGACCTCTTAGTTTCTCTAGCACTTTCTCCTTTGTGATGGCTACCATATTCAACTCTGCCCCCTGACTCTCCTGAATTGTTGGGATATTACTCATGTCTTCTACTGTGAAGACTGACGCAAAGTACTTATTTAGTTCCTCAGCTATTTCCTTGTCTCCCATCACTAGATTACCAGCATCATTTTGGAGCGGCCCAATGTCTGCTTTTGCCTCCCGTTTGCTTTTAATGTATTTAAAGAAACTTTTACTATCATTCCTAATGTTACTGGCTAGCCTACCTTCATAATTGATCCTCTCTTTCCTTATTTCTCTCTTTGTTATCCTCTGTTTGTTTTTGTAGCCTTCCCAATCTTCTGACTTCCCACTACTCTTTGCCACATTATAGGCTTTCTCTTTTGCTTTGATGCATTCCCTAACTTCCTTTGTCAGCCATGGCTGCCTAATCCCCCCTCTAATAACCTTTCTTTTCTTTGGGATGAACCTCTGTACTGTGTCCTCAATTACTCCCAGAAATCCTGCCATTGCTGTTCTACTGTCTTTCCCACTAGGCTCTGCTCCCAGTCGATTTTCGTCAGTTCCTCCCTCATGCCCCTGTAGTTACCTTTATTTAACTGTAACACCTTTACATCTGATTCTACCTTCTTTTCAAATTGGAGATTAAATTCTACCATATTATGGTCACTGCCTCCTAAGTGTTCCCTTACTTTAAGATCTTTAATCAAGTCTGGCTCATTACATAACACTGGCCTGTCCCCTCATGGGCTCCATCACAAGCTGTTCCAAAAAGCCCTCCTGTAAACATTCAATGAATTCCCTTTCCTTGGGTCCACTGGCAGCATTATTTACCCAGTCCACCTGCACATTGAAGTCCCCCATGATCACCGTGACCTTGCCTTTCTGACATGCACTTTCTATTTCGTGGTGCATTTTGTGCCCCTGGTCCTGACCACTGTTAGGAGGCCTGTACATAACTCCCATTATGGTTTTTGTGCCTATGTGGTTCCTCAACTCTACCCCCACAGACTCCACATCATCTGACCCTATGTCGTTTAGTGCTATTGATTTAATTTCATTCCTAATTAACAAGGCAACCCCGCCCCCTCTGCCCACCTCTGTCTTTTCGATAGGTTGTGAATCCCTGGATGTTTAAATGCCAGTCCTGAACCCCCTGAAACCACGTCTCTGTGATGCCTACCACATCATACCTGCCAGTCACAATCTGGGCCACAAGCTCATCTACCTTGTTCCGTACACCGCGCGCATTTAAATATAGCACCTTTAATTCTCTGTTGACCGTCCCTTTTTGTTTTCTTAGTGTGGTGGACCTTGGTTTACTGAGCCTTTCCATACACTGTCATATTTTGTGGGATGGGGACTATCGTAACCTCTCCTGAGTTTTGTCTTTTTGTGCTTTTTTGTATTCCTAAGCAGCTACGCTTCCCACTGATTGCTTCACCTCTTGGTTCCCTGACTTTCCCTTCCCCCCCAATCTCTAGTTTAAAGTCCTATTGACCACCCTATTTACTCTTTTCGCCAGAACACTGGTCCCAGTTCGGTTCAGGTGGAGACCATCCCAACGGTATAGGTCCCCCCTGTCCCAAAACTGATGCCAGTGTCCCATGAAAAGGAACCCCTCTTTCCCACACCACTCTTTCAGCCACGTATTAACTTCCCTTATTCTTGCCTCCCTATGCCAATTTGCACATGGCTCGGGCAGTAATCCAGAGATTATGACCCATGAGGACCTGTTTTTTAAAATTTGAATCCTAGCTCTTTATAATCTCTAAACAGGTCCTCTTTTCTAGACTTGCCTATGTTGTTGGTACCGACATGGACCACAACAACTGGATCCTCCCCCTCCAGTATCCTTTCAAGCCGGTCAGAGATGTCCCGCACCCTAGCACTGGGCAGGCAACATACCATGCGGGGCTCTTTATCCTGCTCACAAAGGATACTATCTAGTCCCCTGATAATAGAATCCCCCACAATTACAACTTGCCTATTTACTCCCTCCCTAGGGAATAAGTCGCACGTTCGGCAGCTCCTGCCGGGAACGGACTTTAGGGCTCTCTAGAGGGGCCCCAACGGCACTTGTTCAACGGCTTCCAGTGTGGGAAGGTAACAGCAAGGTCCCCCACAACAGTGTATGGATTGGACCAGGAGTGGAGCAGTGAAAAAAGGGATCTTGGAGCAGCGAAAAGTGAGGGGGAGAAAAAGCAAAATGGCGGCGGGTGGAGACCAAGCAGCATGGGCGCAGGAGCAGCAGGAGTTTCTTAAACACTGCTTTGAGGAGCTGAAGACAGAAATGCTGGCACCAATGAAGGCGGCGATTGAGAAGCTAGTGGAGACCCAGAGGGCCCAGGAGGGCGATCCGGGAGGTGCGGCAGAAACCCGCCAGACTACCCCCACCTGCACCTTCCCGCGCTTGGGAAGGACAGCAGTGGGGGTCGGAGAAGCGCACACTGACTGAGGGGCGGGGTCGTTGGGAAGGCGGGAGAGGCCGGGGTCAGCAGGAGTCAGCTGACTTACGGGAGTGTTATGGGGGGAGCAAAAGAGCTATATACGGATCTAGCGGGGAGAGGGGGGGTATAGGGTTGCTGCTGCATTGGCCAATGGGGAACTGGAAATAGGAGAGCTGGTCGGGGCGGGGGTCCGCCGTCTGGGGGCCTGGAGGGTGCGGGAGGCGCGGGCACGTGACTGGCCTAGAAAAGGAGATGGCTAGTCGGCAGGGGGGGGGGGGGGCGGTGTGAGAAGCCCCCCAATCCGGCTGATAACTTGGAATGTGAGGGGCCTGAATGGGCCGGTTAAGAGGGCCCGAGTGTTCACGCACTTAAAGGGACTGAAGGCAGACGTGGTCATGCTTCAGGAGACACGTTTGAAGGTGGCAGACCAGGTCAGGTTGAAAAAGGGATGGGTAGGACAGGTAATTCCATTCGGGGCTGGATGCGAAGAACAGAGGGGTTGCAATACTGGTGGGGAAGCAGGTGTCGTTTGAGGCCAAGAATATTGTAGTGGATAATGGAGGTCGATACGTGATGGTGAGCGGTAGGTTGCAGGGGGTGTGGGTGGTACTGGTAAATGTATATGCCCCGAACTGGGATGATGCCGGATTTATGAAACGCATGCTGGGTCGGATTCCGGACCTGGAGGCAGGAAGCTTGATAATGGCCGGGGGGTGGGGGGGGGGATTGATTTCAACACGGTCCGGCTGCGGCCAAGGTGCTTAGGGGGTTTAATGGACCAGATTTTGGGGGGGGGGGGGGGGGGGGGGGGGGAGGGAGTGGATCCATGGAGATTTGCTAGGCCTTTGGCCAGGGAATTCTCATTCTTTTCCCATGTACATAGAGCCTACTCCCGGATAGATTTCTGTGTTGAGTAGGGCGCCAATCCCGAAAGTGGAAGGAACGGAGTATTCGGCCATAGCTATCTCAGACCACGCCCCGCACTGGGTGGAGCTGGAGTTAGGAGAGGAGAGGGACCAGCGCCCACTGTGGCGTCTTGATGTGGGATTACTGGCGGATGAGGTGGTGTGCGGGAGTGCATTGAGAGATACTTGAAGGCCAATGACAACGGAGAGGTGCAGATGGGGGTAGTCTGGGAGGCGTTGAAGGTGGTGGTCAGGGGAGAGTTAATCTCCATTAGGGCCCACAGGGAGAAGAGAGAGGGCAGGGAGAGGGAGAGGTTGGTGGAAGAGATCTTAAGGGTGGACAGGAGATATGCAGAGGCCCCCGAGGAGGGGCCACTTAGGGAGCGGCGAAGCCTCCAGACGGAGTTTGACCTGTTGACCACAGGGAAAGCAGAGGCACAGTGGAGGAAAGCATAGGGGGCGACGTAAGAGTATGGAGAGAAGGCGAGCCGGATGCTGGCACACCAGGTCCGTAAGAGGGTGGCAGCGAGGGAAGATAGGTGGAGTTAAGGATAGCAGGGGGAATACAGTGCAGAGTGCGGTGAGAGTAAATGAGGTATTTAAGGACTTCTATGAGAAGCTGTACAGATCTGAGCCCCCAGCGGGGGAAGAGGGGATGCGACGATTTTTGGATCAACTGAGGTTCCCGAGGGTGGAGGAGCAGGTGGTGGCTGGTTTAGGGGCGCCAATTGGGTTGGAGGAGCTGGTTAAAGGATTGGGAAACATGCAGGTGGGGAAGGCCCCGGGGCCAGATGGGTTCCCGGTTGAGTTTTTAGGAAATATGTGGACCTGCTAGATCCGTTGTTAGTGAGGACTTTCAATGAGGCAAGGGAGGGGGAGACCCTGCGCCCAACAATGTCCGGGGCGCTGATCTCGCTGATTCTGAAGCAGGAGAAGGACCCACTGCAATGTGGATCGTATAGACCGATCTCGCTCCTCAATGTGGATGCTAAGTTGCTGGCAAAAGTGCTGGCTACGAGAATTGAGGACTGTGTCCCTGGGGTGATACACGAGGACCAGAAGGGATTTGTAAAGGGCAGGCAGCTAAACACTAATGTGCAGAGGCTCAACGTGATTATGATGCCATCGGTGGAGGGAGAGGCGGAGGTAGTGGCAGCTATGGACGTGGAGAAGGCCTTTGACCGGGTGGAGTGGGAGTACCTTTGGGAAGTGTTGCGGAGGTTTGGGTTCGGGGAGGGGTTTATCAGTTGGGTCAGGCTCCTATACAGAGCCCCGGTGGCAAGTGTGGCTACGAATCGACGGAGGTCGGAGTACTTTCAGCTGTACCGAGGGACGAGGCAGGGGTGCCCCCTGTCCCCCTTGTTGTTTGCATTGGCAATCGAGCCTTTGGCCATGGCACTAAGGGAGTCCAGCAAATGGAGGGGGTTGGTCCGAGGAAGAGAGGAACATCGGGTGTCGCGGTATGCGGACGACCTGTTGCTGTATATGGCAGATCCAGTGGAGGGGATGGTGGAGGTCATGCGGATCCTAAGGGAGTTTGGGGACTTCTCGGGCTACAAGCTCAACGTAGGGAAAAGTGAGCTCTTTGTGGTGCATCCAGGGGACCAGGGAAGGGGGATTGAAGAGGGCGGAAAGGAACTTTCAGTACTTGGGGATCCAGGTGGCTGGGAGCTGGGGGGCCCTGCACAAGCTCAATTTGACGCGGTTGGTGGAGCAGATGGAGGAGGATTTGAAAAGATGGGATGTGCTGCCACTCTCGCTAGCGGGCAGGGTACAGTCGGTTAAAATGATGGTCCTCCCGAGGTTTCTCTTTGTGTTCCAGTGCCTTCCCATTATGATTACCAAGGCCTTTTTTAAAGGGGTAGGTAGGAGCATCATGGGTTTTGTGTGGGCAAATAAGACCCCGAGGGTAAAGAGGGTGTTTCTGGAGCGTAGCAGGGACAGGGGAGGGCTGGCGCTGCCGAATCTGTGCGGCTACTATTGGGCAGCCAACGTGGCGATGATCCGTAAGTGGGTAATAGAGGGAGAGGGGGCGGCGTGGGAGAGGTTGGAGATGGCGTCCTGCAGGGGCACGAGCCTGAGGGCGCTGGTGACGGCACCGCTGCCCCTCTCGCCGGCAAGGTACACCATGAGTCCGGTGGTGGCGGCAACGTTGAAGATCTGGGGGCAGTGGAGACGGCATAGGGGCGAGGTGGGAGCCTCGGTTTGGTCCCCGATTCGGGAGAACCATCGGTTCGTCCCGGGAAGGATGGATGGGGGTTTTCGGAGGTGGCATCGGGCAGGGATCAGAAGAATGGGGGACCTGTTTATAGATGGGACGTTTGCGAGCCTCGGGGCGCTGGAGGATAAGTTTGGGTTACCCCCGGGAAATGCTTTCAGGTGCATGCAAGTGAGGGCGTTTGTGAGGCTGCAGGTGAGGGAATTCCCGTTGCTCCCGGCAGAGGATTCAGGACAGGGTTATTTTGGGTGCATGGGTCGGAGAAGGCAAGGGTTCGGCGATCTATCAAGAGATGAAAGAAGAGGTGGTGGTTTCGGTAGAGGAGCTAAAGGGCAAGTGGGAGGAGGAGCTTGGGGAGGAGATTGATGAGGGTCTGTGGGCTGATGCCCTGAGTAGGGTTAACTCCTCTTCCTCTTGTGCCAGGCTCAGCCTAATACAATTCAAGGTTACTCACAGAGCGCATATGACAGGGGCGAGGTTGAGTAGGTTCTTTGGGGTGGAGGACAGATGTTTCAGATGCTCGGGAAGCCCGGCGAATCACGTCCACATGTTCTGGTCGTGCCCGGCATTGGACGAGTTTTGGAGGGGTTTCGCAAGGACTATGTCCAAGGTGGCGAATGTCCAGGTCAAGCAGAGTTGGGGGTTGGCACTATTTGGGGTCACGGACGAGCCGGGAGTACAGGAGGCGAAGGAGGCCGGTATCCTGGCCTTTGCGTCCCTGGTAGCCCGGCGGAGGATCTTGCTATTATGGAAGGATGCGAAGCTCCCCAGTGTGGAAGCCTGGATAAATGACATGGCAGGGTTCATTAAGCTGGAGAGGATAAAGTTTGCCTGGAGAGGGTCTGTGCAGGGGTTCTTCAGGCTGTGACAACCGTTCGTAGACTATCTCGCGGAGCGCTAGGAGGTCAGCAGCAGCAGCAACCGGGGGGGGTTCCCCAAGGGTACTTTTGAATGTCATATGGGGGGGGTTAATATATACGGGAGAAACCCAATGTATAAATAGTTTATTATTTTTGATTGTGGTGTTTGTGTTCTTTCTTTTTTTTTTGTTATTGGGGGGGGGGGGGGGGTTGTTTGTTACAAAAATTTTGTTGGAAAAATTTGAATAAACATTTTATTATTTGCGAACTCGAGTGTGGTCGTGTGCCTCGACAGCGGGCTGCAAAAGGAAAACTCTCTCTCCCCTTTGAGTTGCACATAGTCCAGAGTGAGGTAGCCTCGTCAGAAACTTCTAATCAGAATAACTCATCTGTATTTTTGAAAGGCTGCAAAGTTGAGACAAGCGAGCATTATCAAAGACAGTGCTTCAAAGATCCATCTGAAAGGACTTCCAGACCAATTGTGTCAGAATTCTACTATATCAACAGCATCAAACCCTTTTTGAACTTGATCCTATTTTAAATAAAAGTGTGCATACTCCAGAGACCGTGTTTGCTTTGTGTTTGTGTGAAAGTGCATAGGTGATGGGATTTTTTTTAAAAAAGGGGAAATTGTTGCACTTCCAAGCTACAAATTTTATGTTCACCAGTTTTGCAAATTGTTTTTAAACAGTAGTTTGTTTTATAATAAATCAATTGTGTGTTTATTGAAAGAAGCCTGGTTAAAGTCTTTAGTATAGCCTTCGCAAAGATAAACAATTGGCCATTTCAGTGAGGGATTTAAACAGTTATATCTATTGTTACGACCTGTGGAGAAGTGGGGCTAGAATTCACCGTGCACTCCTCCCTCCGTCATAACAATATGTGTAGCTTATTAGTGAGCTCATTGAGAAAAGAAGTGGCAGAGTGCAGATGCATTGAAGGGAGATTAACTCAAACAGGGAGGAGGTGGGAACATAATGGTATTACAATGGGAGGGTTATGAATACCACAATAAGCACAGTCGTGCAGTGATTAGCTTGAGCAGTTAGGATAATCTCTGCAAACGAATTGGTCAATGTTTTACTATTAAATCGATTTGATAATAAAAAGTATTAACCAGACGTCACTCAACATGCAGAATAAAAAGGACAGATATCTGGAAGCTTGGGTTAACATTTGCAGACTGAACGGAGATATTCTGCAAAGCAATCATTCAATCTGCATTTGGTCTCCCCAATGTAAAGAAGACTACATCATCTAGGGTATATTAAATCGAAAGAACGAGAAATCACTTTATCATCAGAATGCTGTGTTTGGGGCCCTAGACTGTGGAAAGGGGTAAAAGGACAGCTGATGCAACTTTCGTACTTTAATGCGAAGGGAAGGGGGCCACTGATAATGATTCAGGAGTGGACCAGGAGTCAGAGGGAACAGTCCTTTTGGAGAGGGGATGGGAAGATATCTGATGATGGCATTTTACCAGATTTGGTGGAAATGGCAGAGTATGATCGGTTGAATGCCGAGCTCGTGGGGTGTTATTGGAGGGGAGGGTACAGAAGTGTAGGAAATAGAACTCACACTCCATTCAATCCACAAGTGTGGCTCCGAGCTCTTGCTCTTTTACTTCTCCATCCACACTGGATTTCTGTCCTACACCTCCCAATTTGTTCCAATGAAGCTTAACACAAGTTCAAGGACAGCATCACATCCTTTGATTAGGTACTTTACAGCCGTCCACAATCAATACCAAGTGCAACAATTTCAGATCACAACCACTGCTCCCTTTTCTGGACAGCAGCTGCTCGTGATACTGCTTTTCATATTTCCGTCTCCTCTAGTCTCCTTACTTGTTGCAGTCCCATTCCTTTCACCTTGTTATTTAATCTCTGCCCTCCAATCATTTACAGATTTTCCCTTTTGTTCTTTACCTCCACTTTTCCTGCCTTGTTTAAAATTTGTTATGCCTATAATCACTCAATTCTGATGTAGGGTTAATCCAAATGGATCTGTTGCCCTCCCCAAAGACGCCACTGGACCAGCTGAATATTCCCAGGGTTTTGTTTCTATTTTGGATTTCACAGGGATTTAGAAAAAAGACCATTTAGCCACTTGAGCATGTTCTACCATTCAATGAGATTATCGCTGATTTGTGACCTCGCTTCACGGTCTTTGTCCCACATTCCTTAATAATTTAAAATGTACAGTTGAACTACTATTAATTACAAAAGAGAGTTCCAAACTTCACCAAAGTGTTTAGAAGTGTTACCCAATTTCATTCCCAAAAGGTCTGGCTCTCATTTTTAACACTCTGTCCCCTAGTTCTGGACTCCCCATCCACGAAAAATAGTTTTTCTATCCAACCTATCTGTTCCCCATAACATCTTGAAAGCTTTGCTGCCAGATAATCCCAACTGCCATCTTTCCCGTACCGCGCTCTTCCCAAGTGCACCAGACTCTCCTCAATCCCCAACTAATTCCAATGCCCTGCTCTCTCTCCACAATCCTGAATACACTTCAAACTAATCCCACTGCCCACTCATTCCCCACTGCCCTGTCTCAAACCCCAACTAAATTCACTGTCTCAATCTCTCCCAATAACACTGCGCCTTACTTGGCTCAATCATCTTCAGGGTGAAAATGGGTATTAACATGTGCCTACACCACGCATTAGGTCAAAGCTATCCAGGCGGCACAGTGATTAGCACTGCTGTCGCACAGCACCAGGGACCCGGTTCGATTCTGATCTCGGGTGACTGTGCGGAGTTTGCACATTCTCCCAGTGTCTGCGTGGGTTTCCTCCGGGTGCTCCAGTTTCCACCCAGTCCAAAGATGTGCAAGTTAGGTCGATTGGCCATGATAAATAGTCCCTTAGCGTCCAAAGGCTGGGTAGGATTGCAGGGAAAGGGCAGGGGTGTGGGGCTACGGTAGGGTGCCCTTTTGAAAGGTTGGCACAGACTCAATGAGCTAAACGGCCTCCTTCTGTAGTGTAGGGATTCAATGCTCCAACAACTCGTGTAGATATTTCTTCAAACTACCAAGTGACTTGGATCATTTCTATCAAGCTCAGCCCAAGTCAGCATCAGCTTATCTGTGTTTAAGATTATCTCCCCTTTCATCTTTATTGAGCTTCAACCAGAGCAAGATGCTTGCTCGTTTTAGTCTTCAGCACCGTTCCAAGTGCAGTTCTCCACATCCTAACCCAGTATTAGTATTGACCATCTTCTCTTCAGTTTTTATTGCTGATTTCCAGCTTTTACCGTTTCACATGTAGAGCCATTGAATGCACAAGCCTACGTACCTTAATTGCTTCTACTTCAGGACCAGAAGGACCAGCTTTCTTCTTCTCTCCTGACAACCCTGCGCCTGGTGTGAAACTTCAGAACAAAACAAATCATTTTGTTATTTATGGGTCCCATAAAAAACTTCTCTGGACCTTTAAAGCCACAAAGTTGAAAAACCAGTGCAGTATCTGATCTTTTCATAAACTGATACATTTTACAATGCTCCGCTGAATGGAGCAGTACTTGAAGTAGCTTCCCTCAGAAACGCCAACATTTTAGCACAACGATCAAGAAACCACCAATTTGGAAACACTGGCCCTCCCCTCCCTCAGATATAGAGAAAAGCCTCTTTAACAGGTTTACTCCCACGTAACAAACTCCAACTCTAGTGTTTCTGAGGCAAGACATCAAGTCAAATTTAGTATCTGTATCTTACGTCTTTGTTTTCTTGGTTATATCCTTTGCAAGTTGCGCCCCACGCTTGCCTTTGAACATTCGATCCGCTTCCTGACGTTCCTGTGGCAATACATCACATCCAGTTACAGTCAAACTGATTGACTCTAGCTGAGCAACATCTGCCCAAATCACACAATTCTTCACTCGAAGGAGCAGGATCAGATTAGAATCCCAGGAATGCTTGCATCTTGAGATATTGACCAAGATGGGTATAGTTTCAATGGCCTTGCTCTGTAGTCAGTAAGGGTGAACATGCTGCAGCTCACATTGGGGAGAAATTGAACTTGTACCCTCCCCACAGAAACCAGATTGGTTATTTCTATAGGGTAAAAGTTGTAGCAGTAGTTTGAACTCAGGAAAAATCTGCAGGATCATGGGGAAAAGGCAGGGGAGTGGGACTAGCTGAGTTGCTCTTGTAGAGAATTGACACACAGGACAGATGGATCAGTTTCCTTCTATGTTGCAATCATTCGATGAATCTATTCCATTTGGCGACTGTAAAACTTCCCAAAACTCTTATTTGCAAACACATGTTAGTAAATCACCTCTGCCCTGATTAAAACAACAATTAACTTTGTATTCTTAACAGGGTCAGACATAGCAAAGATCACTTACAGGTGATATTTTAAATGAGCCTGGCTATATCTTCCACAAACGTGTGGCTAAATCTAACTACAGCATATCCTCACAGGAAACAAATCAATATTAGACACTGCCGCCTCCTAACCCATTTAATTCAAGGCAGCAAGCAGATTTTAAAGTCAACACGATACATAAAAACATTTTGTCTTAGAACCCTGGATGTTTTATTACATTAAAAACTCTGCACAAATGGAAGCTTCTGCTTTCGATCTTAAACATCCAGTATTCATTTCAGCCCCAAGTATTCTGCACTTATTTAACAGCTTGTCTTTAGAAGTTTCTGGGAATGATGTATACGCAGTGCAGAGGACAGAGGCTCAGACATCCCAATGCTCAGACGACATACGGGAAGCAACATCACAACCCAGTTATTAAACTTGGCCAACATGGAATTAAATCCAGCCTCTGTGGTACAATTAGCTGCAGTGACCTTTTTGATCGAAATAATTGAAGAAGCAAAATAGCAAACAAAACAAGTATTCTCTCTGGTTAAAATCCCAAAATTTCAGTCTGTATTTTTATGGTAAAATTGGACCATATCTTGAGCAGATGGGAATGATGAAACAATTTAAAACCTACATCATGGTTTTGAGAGTGTTACCAAGTAAAGAACATGACGCACAGCAAGGCTTCCGGATCGGATGGACGGTTTCCCACATTTCGGCCGAATCGGGGACTTGGGTCAAGAGTTCTGCAATGGGGAAGAGCTTTCAATGATGAACTGTGGAGAGATCATGCATCAAGAGCTCCCCAACAGCCTGAACTCCAGCAACAATCTGGATGGATGGAGCAGAGAGCACACGCATTCAGCAGTTTCATTGCATCCATGCTAGGAATTCAAGCTAAAATCCAAGTTCTCATTCGACAGGTGGTATTATCTTTTTTTTAAATAAATTTAGAGTACCCAATTCATTTTTCAAATTAAGGGGCAATTTAGTGTGGCCAATCCACCTAACCCTGCACATCTTTGGGTTGTGGGGGTGAAACCCACGCAAACACGGGGAGAATGTGCAAACTCCACCCGGCAGTGATCCAGAGCCAGGATCGAACCTGGGACCTTGGCGCCATGAAGCAGCAATGCTAACCACTGCACCACCACGTTGACCCTGATATTATCCGGAGGGGTGCAGCACAGACTGAACTGTCAAGGGGGCAACCTCTTTATGGGTTGCGTGACCCGTCAAATTTAACATTGGCTGCTAGGTCATGTATAAAAAGATGTCATATCTGTGTTTACAATTGTTGAGCTATGGAAACGTTCAGCGACTTCCGGTGGCGACATGTTGGTGGTGGGGCCACACGTTTGGTGGCTCCTGTTAGAGGTTTTGTTTTCGCACCCAGTTGTTGGGGAGAATTTTGTGTGATTACGGAAAGCCCAAGACAACCAAAGAATATCAAAAACGCAAAAAAAGAATCCGGAAAAAAGGGAGCGAGCAAAAGTCCTTTGGGGAGTTTAGCAGGAGGAAAGATGGCGGGAGCAGGCTCGCCAAGTTGGGCCATTCCCATTATGGTGGATAAGTTGGCCGAGGTAATGACAGGGGAGTTTGATCGGCTTTTTTCTAAGCACTTTGATAGACAAGGAATGATGGACTCACTCAAGGAGCGGGTGGATGAGACTCTTGCACTGCTGGAGGCGGCTCTGGCTAAGATGTTGATGGAGGTGCAGAATCAAGGAGATGCACTGAAGGGGGTGGAGGAAGCATTGCCGCAGCACAGCAACCAGTTCACCTCAATAGGTGAGGAGCTGTGGAGGGTGGTGGAGAGTAACAAAGGGTTGAGTGCCAAAGTGGAGGACCTGGAGAATAGGTCACAAGGACAGAATCTGAGGATCATGGGACTGCCCAAGGGGCTGGAGTGTCGGAGGCCGACAGAGTATTTTGCAGAGATATTCCTTTATGTGCAGGACAGGGGTTACCAGTCTCTCCAGTCAAAACCAAAGGAGCCACCAAGAGCTGTGATAGCATGCTCCCAGTTATCAGGTGAAGGAAAAGGTTCCGAGGTGGATGAAGCTGAAACGAGGGGTGAGGTGAGAAGGCGGTGATATTCATATATACCAGGATCTCATGTCAGAGCTGGCAAGAAGCTGATGGGTGGCCGTTGGTCAGGCTAAGAAACTAAATGAAAATCGCTTATTGTCACAAGTAGGCTTCAAATGAAGTTACTGTGAAAAGCCCTTAGTCGCCACATTCCGGCGCCTGTTCAGTGAGGCTGGTACAGGAATTGAACATGCGCTGCTGGCCTCCCTGGGTCTGCTTTAAAAGCCAGCTATTTAGCCCACTGTGCTAAACCAGCCCCTAGGCGACTTTGTATAAAAGCAACGTGGCGTTTGGGGTGGTCTACCCAGCGAAGCTGAGGGTCAAAGACTACTATGAGACGATGGAGGAGGTGGAGGCATTTGTGGAGGACTGGGACTGAATTGAGTTTAGACTTTGGCTGTGTTAACATTTTTTCTCGTTTCTCGATTTTCTTTCCCACCCCTTTTTTGTTCTCTTGGCAGGTTGTGTTTGGGAAGGGATAGATGTGGGATTTGCGGAGATTTGTTTTGTTTGAGTTTGAAGGGTAATTGGGTTGGGAGTGCGGAAGGTTTGGGTGTGTGGGCCTTTGTGTTTGTTTTCTCTATGTAGGGGAGGGGCTCTGGCCGATGCCACCTCGCTGGCAAACTATGCCGGCTAGTGAACGGGAGAGGTTGGGGGGGGGGGGGGGGGGAAAGAGAGAGTCGGCCGCGGGCATTGGATCCTGTATGGTCAGATTTCGATCGGCCTTGGGAGGTGTGAATGGGGAGGGGGATGATACTAGGAAAGGTGGTTTCGAGAGAAAGTGGTTGGGGGCTTTCTGGGAAGCGGGAATGGTAGCTGGTCAAGTGAAGGACCATGGGAGGCTTCGATGGGCTGGATGAGTCAGGTGTTACACTCAGGCGTTGTAAGCGAGGGCAGCGATACAGGTGGGTAAGAGGGTGAATTCCAGATGGAGATGGCTGACCAGGGAGATTGGTACATAATAGTAAAGGGTGGTTTGGAGGGGAGGTTAGCGTATGTGCCCAGAATTGAGACAGTATAGGTTTCTCAATATTATGTTGACTGCCATAGCGAATTTGTGTACACACCCAGGGGGAGACTTGAATACAAGTACTGCATCCGAAGGTGGATAGAATCATAGAATTTATCGTACAGAAGGGGCCATTCAGCCCATCGAGGCACCAGCCCTTGGAAAGGGCACCTTATATAATTTCAGGCTACCTCCCTATACCCGTAACCCGACCTAACCTTTTGGATACTAAGGGGCAATTTAGCGTGGCCAATCCACCTAACTTGCACATCTTTGGACTGTGGGAGGAAGGAAACTGGAACGCCCGGAGGAAATCCACGCAGGCACGGGAAGTGCAAACTCAACACAGACACTCACCAGAGGCCAGAATGGGGGGGAAATGGGCGTAAAAGTGTTGGCTACGTTTATGAGGATGTGAGGGGCGAACCAGTGGAGGTTTTTGCACTTGCACGATAAGGAGTATTAGTTCTTTTCGCCAGTGCACAATGTATTCTAGGATTGACTTTCTTGTCGTGGGGATGGCTCTGTTGGCCGGGGTAAGGAATGCAGAATATTCGGCCCATGCTCCACATTGAGTGAATGAGGTCCCGGAGAAGGGGCCGGTACAGAGGCCTGCGTGGAGATTGGACGTGGGGCTGTTGGCAAACCTAAATGTTTGTACCAAAATGGTAAAGGTGATTGAGGACGATGCAGGGTTTAATAGGAACAGGGAGATTTCACCGTCAGTGGTGTGGGGAGCGTTGAAAGCAGCAGTGAGGGACGAGGTCATCTTGTTTAAGGTGGACAGAGGCAAGAGAGGGGGGTCAGCGGTTGGTAAAGGAAGTTTAGGAGATGGATGGAAGGTATCCGACTCCGGATCTTCTGGTGAGGAGGAAGGAGTTGCAGGAGAGGTCTAACCTTCTGTCAACTGGGAAGGCAGTTTGGCAGTTGAGGCAGGCGAGGGGGGCCATGTACAAGTATGGGGTGGAAGAAGTGCGGGTGGCGATAGGGAAGATGCAGACAGGTAAGGCGTCGGGGCCAGATGTTTTCCCAGTGGAGTTTTGTAACAGGTTTATGGAGCTGTTTAGCACACTGGGCTAAATCGCTGGCTTTGAAAGCAGACCAAGGCAGGCCAGCAGCACGGTTCAATTCCCGTAACAGCCTCCCCGAACAGGCGACGGAATGTGGCGACTAGGGGCTTTTCACAGTAACTTCATTGAAGCCTACTTGTGACAATAAGCAATTTTCATTTCATTTCATAGGTCACGCTGCTGTCGGTGGAGATGTTTGAGGACACTGGCTAAGGGGGCACTGCTGGAGACAATGGGACAGGCATCCATTTTATTGCTGCTTAAAAAGGACAAGGACCCAGAGGAATGTGGGTCGTATATGCCAATCTCTCCGTTGAATGTGGATGCCAAGATTTTGGCAAAGGTTCAGACGCTCAGGTTGAAGTGCCTCCCGAAGATTATTGGGGAGGTTCAGACAGGGCAGACAGTTGTCGTTGAATAGAAGCACAAAGAACAACAAAGAAAAGTACAGCACAGGAACAGGCTCTTCAGCCCTCCAAGTCTGCGCCGACCATGCTGCTTGTCTAACATAAAACCTTCTACATTCCCGGGGTTGGTATCCCTCTATTCCCATCCTATTCATGTATTTGTCAAGACATACCTTAAATGTCACTGTCTTACCGGCTTCCAACACCTCCTCCAGCAGCGAGTTGCAGGTACCCAATATGCTCTGGGTAAAATACCTTCCCTCACACATCTCCTCTAAACGTTGCCCCTCGCACCTTAAACCCATGTCCCCATGTAATTGACTCTTCCATGCGCGGTATCTGTTGATTGTGGTGCTTTCTCAGCAGAGGGGAGGGAGTTGGAAGTGATACTGGATTCGTAGAAGGAGTTTGATCGTGTGAAGTGGAGCTATTTGTTTGCGGTGTTGGAGAGGTTTGGGATTGAGCCCAAGTTTGTGGTATGGGTGAAATTGTTGTCTAAGGACCCAATGGCGTGTGTACGCACAATTGAGGAGTCCTGAGTGCTTCCTGTTGCACAGGGGAATGAGGCAGGTGTTCCCCATGCCTCATTCACCTTCTGTTTGCACTGGCAATAGACCCCTTGGCCATAGGGCTGAGGTGCTTGGATAAATGGAGGTGGATAGTGGGGCTGGGGGAATTGGGTGTCCCTGTATGCTGATGATCTGTTGCTGTATATCTCCAACCCGGGCTCTTCAGTGGGGGATATAATGTGACTGCTGAGGAGACTTGGGGCATTTTCTGTCTAAATTTGGGAAAAGAGGGGTGTTTTGTGGTGTCTTCTCCAGGGGCGGGAGGGTTTTGGGTGGCAACAACCCACTTCAGGTACCTGGGAGTACAAGGGGCTAGGAATTGGGCACGGCGTTTGGTGGGCAGGGTCAAGGTGGATTTATTGAGGTGGGATAGCCTTCCCCCCCATCATTGGCAGGCCGGGTGCAGGTGGTTAAGATGAACATCTTGCCGCTGTTCTTATTTTTGTTTCAGTGCCTGACGGTCTTTCTACCTAAATCGTTTTTATGGGGGAGGATAGGTTGGTACTGTTGTTTGTGTGAGCAGGGAAGATGGCAAGGATTAGGAGAATGGTGCTGCAGAGAGGCAACAGTCAGGTAGCCTGGCCCTTCCAAACCGGTTATATTATCGGGTGACAAACGCAGAGAAGGTGCGGGGGTGGAGAAGGGAGATGGAAGCTTTGTGGGGGAGGATGGAGGCAGGCTCTTATAAGGGGTTGCAGAGGCTGGTTAACTGCATCACTCGGGCAATCGGTGATGGTGGCCACACTGAAAATATGGAGGAAATTTCGGCAGCACTTTAGGGTGGGGTGGAAGTTGATGCCGATTCAAAGGAACCATGGGTTTGAGCCAGGGAGGATGGATGTGAGGTTTCAGGGCTGAGGGAGTGAGGGGTGATGCAAATGATGGGACATATTTTTAGAAGGGCGGTTTGAGTTTGGAAGAGTTGGCAGAGAGGTTTGGGATCCCGTGAGGGGAGGTTTTCAGGTATATGTAGGTGTGGAATTTCGCGAAAAAGGTTTTCCCCGGTGGCATCATGCTCCTCGTTGTTGGAGAGGGTGCTATCGGTGATGGGGCTGGAGGAGAGGGCCATCGCTGATCGAAATGAGGATTTTGGAGGAGGATAGGCGTCTCTGGAGGGGGTTAAAGCCAAGTGGGAGGAAGAGCTGGGGATGGCACTGGAAATAGGGATGTGGTGTAAGGTGCTGTGGAGAGTGAATGCTTTAACCTAGTGTGCGAGGCTGGTGCTGATACCGCTAAAGGTAGTACAGATGAAGTAAAGGATGCGCTGGTTGTTGGAAGGGGTGGAGGTTATTTGTGAGCAGTGTGGGAGGGGACAGGCCAATAATGCACATATGTTCTGGTCCTGCACCAAGTTGGAGAAATTTTGAAGGGAGTTCTTCAGCACCAGGTCGGCGGTCTTGCATGTGGATTTAGAGCCCAGTCCCCTGGGGCCACATTCAGGGTGTCAGACTTGCTGGAGTTGCAGACAGGAGCGGAGACAGGTGTTTTAGCCTTTGCCTCATTGATCGCTCGCAGGCGGGTCCTGTTGGGATGGTGGTCAGTTTCTCCACCCTGTACGTCTGTGTGGTTGGGGCATTTAATGGTGTTTTTGTATTTGGAAAAGGTGAAATTTGCTCTGAGGGGAGCGAGTGATGAGTCCCATAAGAGATGTACTACATGTCAAGGAGCTGGTTACCGTCAACTGCTAGGGAGAGGATGAGGCGGGAAGGATTTGAGGTTCTGGTAATGTTGTGTTTTAAATGTTAAAATGTTTTTAAAAATTGAATAAAAATACTTTTTTAAAAATTAGAGCTATGAAGATTGTAATGTTTACACAAGACAGAATGCCTGTTGTGACTATACCATTTTCAACAGCAGCTAGACACGTTTTTCCAGTTTGACCTTCTAGAAAATGCAACATTGCACTCAAAGCTGAAAAGATTGAATCCGATACAAAAAGGTCAAAATCGTAAAAGATTGAAACCATTGCCTTTATATACATGTTGACATATATCTGATGTGCAGATATATGGGTCACCAAACGTGGCAAGGCAGGTAGAGGTCAGAGCTCAAAATTATTTGTTTCAAAACTAGAGACAGAGAATATCAAAGGGATATGGGTGAATTTGAACAAGGCTCCAGATGGAAGCATTTACAATTCCTCATGCCCCATTATTTGGGGCAGCACAGCGCCAAGCACTGCTGCCTCACAGCGCCAGGCACCCGGGTTTAATTCTGGCCTTGGGTGACTGTCCATGTGGAGTTTGCACGTTCTCCCCTTGTCCACATGAGTTTCCTCCGAGTGTTTGGGTTTCCTCCCAGTCAATGATCTGCAGGTTAGGTGGATTGGCCATGCTAAATTGCCCCTTAAGTGTCCAAAAATGTGCAGGTTAGGTTGGATTACGGGGATAGGGTGGGGGCATGGGCCTGGGTGGAGTGCTCTTTCGGAGGGTCGGTGCTGTTTAGGTGGACCGAATGGCCTCCTTCTGCACTGTAGGGGTTCTGTCATAGGAAAGATTCAAGCAATGGAGGAGCACTGGCATTACCTGGGATGAGGGCTGGCTGGACCCAAGCGTTCAATGGTACTGATAAAATAAATAGGAATAAATATTCTTTCACTGGTCACTGAGCTATTAACTTGACTTAAATTTAACATTGCATAAAAATTTAAAGATGGGCTGGAAGAGGAATCCATTACACAGGAGATCAAACTGCTGAATTCACAGCAACAAGTTCCTGTTGAAACAGATTCTTCACACTAGGAATTAAAAATTGGTTCCAAAGTGGAGCTACAAAGACTCGTTGGAAAGGAGTGAGAGTAGACTGAGTGGGGGAAGAGAGTGGGAAATAATGGAGAAAAATCTGGACATGGGACATGTTTCATATCGAGCAAGGCAAATTCCAATAGACATAATAATAATAATAATCTTTATTGTCACAATTAGGCTTACATTAATACTGCAATGATGTTACTGTGAAAAGCCACTAGTCACCGCATTCCGGCACCTGCTCGGGTACAGAGGGAATTCAGAATGTCCAAATTACCTAACAGCACGTCTTTCAGGACTTGTGGGAGGAAACCAGAGCACCCGGAGGAAACACACGCAGACACGGGGAGAATGTGCAGACTTCGCACAGACAGTGACCAAAGCTGGGAATTGAACCTGGGACCCTGGTGCTGTGAAGCAACAGTGCTGACCACTGTGCTACCATATTCTGCATTAAGGCAGCGGTGGAATAAAGGAATTAGAGATTGACTTTTTTCTCATGCCCATAGATTTCAAAAGAGACACTATTATACTCCTGTTTACACATAAATGGACCCCAAAACAATATCCAACAACCACCACAACAACTTTTTTTCTAAAATGAAATCCGATTCTGTGGAAACAAAGATTTGCAGATTTGACGTTGCAGCTAATGATGAATGCAGAATACCTTGTTGCAGTCAGTCTAAATCATACCTTCAACTTCACTTTCTGGAAATCCAGGACTCTGACCTGTGGGACTTTGTGGATCACATACAGACGATAATGCTTCTTGTTTGTTACCGGGTTCCTCAGGATGCTGTAAATCAACCCAGTTCATCATTTCAAACTGATCTAATTACTGTCAAACCCCACTGAGTGGAAGGGGTAGAAAAGAAAGACTTGCATTAATATACCACCTTTTCTGACCACCAGGCTTTAAAAACAATGAAATACTTTTCAAGTGTAGTCTTTGTTGCAATCTAGGAGATACAGCAGCCAATTGGTGCATAGAAAGCTCCCAAAATCAGTAATCATGACCAGATAATCGATTTATGTGATGTTCAGAGGTAAATATTGACCAAGCATCAGGGAAAACTCCCCATTCTGCTTCAAAACAGTGGCATGGAATGTTTTACATTCATTCGAGCACGGAATTGGTTTAAAGTTGCGCCAGAAAGACCACTGCTCCAACAGTGAGGCACTTCCTCAGTGTTGCACTCAGATGAGTGACGGAGGACAAACAGCTGCAGAATTTAGTGGCTGAAGGCAAAAAAAATCTGAAAATTGTGCGACAAAGAATTATGTACATACAGCACAAAGCAGCAGACACTGCAGCATGAAAAATTATAACACTGCTTTATGATTTGTCGTGAAATACAAATACTTCTTAATCACTGCATTGAGGTCAGGTTCTATTGGTGGATAAACAAGTAGTCACCATTCCCGATGGGACCGTTTGCTATGTGTGGCCTTGTCTGGACATCCCCAATCCTCATACTTCTTTGCATTAAATTCCATTTGACACTTTTCTGAAAAACAATTATGTAGCAGAATATAACTCCCCACAATAACTAATATGCTGGAGTCCACACACACCAGCACCCAGAATGGTGCAGTCAAAAATGGTGCATGGGATTTCCAGTAGAATCTTGAGATGGATAGAAAGCTGGCTAGCAGCCAGGAAGCAAAATGTTGGAATAAATGGGTATTTTTCGGATTGGCAGTGCTGAGTGGGGTACCGCAGGGATCTGTGCTAGGACCCCAACTGCTCACATTGCATATTAATGATTTGGACAGGGGAACTGAATGTATTATCTCCAAATATGCAGATGATGCAAAATTGGGTATGAGGGTGAGCTGTGAAGAGCATGCAGAGATGCTTCAGCGGGATTTGGACAGGCTGAGTGAGTGGGCAGATGCATGGCAAATGCAATGTAACGTGGATAAACAGGAGGGCATCCGCTTCGGTAGCAAAAATAGGAAAGGCAGATTATTTTTTGAATAGGTGTAAATTGAGAGAGGTAGATACCCAGCGAAACCTTGGTGTTCTCAGTCGCTGAAAGCACACACGCAGGTACAGCAGGCAGTAAAGAAGGTAAATGGTATATAGGCCTACATAGCGAGAGGATTTGGGTGTAGGAATAGAGATGATTTACTGCAATTGCATAGAACATTGGTGAGGCCACACCCGGAGTATGGTGTGCAGTTTTGGTGTCCTTATCGGAGGAAGGACATTCCTACTCAGAAGGGAGTGCAGCAAAGGTTTACCAGACTGATTCCTGGGATGGTGGGACTGTCATATGAAGAGAGACTAAATCGGTTAGGATTGTATTCATTGGAGTTCAGAAGAGTGAGAGGGGATCTCATAAAAACTTACAAACTTCTAACAGGATTAGACAGGGTGGATTCCGAAACAATGTTCCAGACGGTGGGTGAGTCCAGAACTAGGGTCATAGTTTGAGGATTAGGACTGAGGTGAGGAGGAAGTTCTTCACCCAGAGAGTCAACCATGGCTGGAATTGAACCTGGGTCCCTGATGCTGTGAGGCAGTAGTGGGATGGGAGTCCTGAATGGGATGGAGTCCTTCTAGGATGTTGGGTGTGAAGAGCTGCAGTCAAGGTAGCTGCGGGAGTCAGGGGGTTTGTAAGGGATACTAGCCGACAGCCTATTCCCAGAAATTGAAACAGAAAGGTCAAGGAAATGCTGGAGATGGACCATGTACATGTGGTAGAGGGGTGGAAATTGGAAGCAAAATTAATAAATTTTTCCAGGTTCAGATGGGAACATTCAATGGCAACGAAACAGTCATCAATGTACCGACAAGAGAGTTGCGGGATGGGGCCGGAGTTGGATTGGACCAAAGAATGTTCCACATACTCCATAAAGAGACAGGCAAAACTGGGACCCATGCGGTACAATCTTTGGTTTGGAGGAAATGAGACATGCTAAAGGAGAAACTGTTCAGTGATAGGCTAAGTTCAGCCAGACGGAGGAGTGGTGGTGAATGGGGATTGTTCAGTATTAATGTTTGTGTATTGTGAAAGTAGTCAGTGTAATACGGGTTCACACATGGACGAGATCAGGTCATTAGAATATTGCAGGCCAAAGTGGACCATTCAGGATGTTTGTTCAGTCTAAAGCAATTTAACCAAAGGACGTGTGCGAGATGAAGTGTGAAGTGCAATATTGCCACCTACTGGTCTAGTAGCATTTGAAAATCTCAGTTTTAGGACAAATCTCCCCTCCAGGGTTACATCAGTGATCTGGCACAACTCCATATTACTCAGTCCTACGTGGAGCCCTTGTGACTTTGCAGCCGTTTTCTTAAGGGCCAATTTAGCTTGGTCAATCCACCTACTCTACAGATCTTTGTGTGTGGGGGCGAGACACATGAAGACATGGGGAGAATGCGCAAATTCCACACGGACAGTGACCCAGGGCCGGGATTAACCAGTTTGCAAAGAGCTATTGATAGGTTAAGTAAGTGGTCAAAAAGGTGGCACATGGAGTGTAATGTGAAGTTGTTCATTTTGGAAGGGAGAACAAAAAAACTTCAGATGTAGGGAAGTTGCTGAAGTCCTTTATCAAGGATTTCATAGCACAGCATTTTTTGAAAAGCAGTGGTGTAATCAGACAAAGTCAGCATGGATTTCCGAACAGGAAATCATGCTTCACAAATTTATAGAATTATTTGAAGATGGCGGCACAATGATTAGCAGTGCTGCCTCAGAGCGCCAGGGACCCAGGCTCAATTCCAGCCTTGGGTCATTATCTGTTGTGGCGGTATCCACCCATATTAAAGGCTAATCAGAACTGATTTTATATTAAATCATATATTCACTAGATTAAAAACTGATCAGAGCTGAGGTTATATTAAATCATGTATTTAACCCTATATTAAAAACTGATGACTGATGAAGTTGATTATCTCCTGAAAACCATTACTTATCGCAATAAAGTGTTACAGACATTATCTTAGTAAGAGTCCAGATGCAGTGAACTCATTAAGTCTTGTGGCCTTGTCTGGGAATAAGCTTTCCCAACTAAGGGATATCACTTGTATAGTGGCCTTGCCACTATGGGGGGGCTACTGTTTGGCAAGAGACCTTGCCAAGAAGGGAGGCTGATGTTTTTCTGGAGATAGCTACCAGAGGTATCAACCTCGTATCTTTAGGGACAAGTGCCCTGTTAGACCTCCCTAGAAACCAAGGTCTTGCCGACCAAGAAAGAGACTGTTCTTTGTCTCGAAATAACTAGGGAGCCAAACTCCCCAAGTAAGAAAAGGATATAAATGTTTAAACACAGGCTGCGAAAGTTAGAGTTTCGCTTGGAGAGCTGTTTAGGAGATTGCTGGGTGTTTATTTGACCAAGCTGCTATCTCGACTCGTAGAGTTCTGCTCTTGATTGAGTATCGAGCTCAGAGACTACTAGTCGATGGAAGTATGAGATGTTTATAGCTTGAGCAATTATGTAGTTAGGGAGGTCACAGGTTAACTCATCACATATCCTGTATTTGTCAAACTGTATCATTTATCAAAAATACTTGTATTACCTTTTTTCTTTAAATAAATTGCGTATATATTTTACCATACAGATCCATGTCTATTTTAATAAATAAGAGTGACATTTAACCAAGACTCATCATATTCTCACCCTTGAGGCTATCTGAAGTGTCACTTGCCCATGCCTGGCTCTCAAGAATTAGACATATTTAGTCGACGTTAAGGAAAAGATAGCATCTAAGTCAGTCTATCCTGTACACTGAAGGTAATGAACGCAAGGCACATTGTGGATACTATAATTAGAACTCCCAAATAGCGAGCCTTACTTTAGATGTTCACAAGGCCTTGTCTGGTAGCTTATAACCTCAACTAATCAGGAAGATCTTAGATAGAATACTCCTCAACAGTCACATTGTGTGGAGCTTGTACATTCTCTGTGTCTGCGTGGGTTTCCTCCGGGTGCTCCGGTTTCCTCCCACAGTCCAAAGATGTACAGGTTAGGTGGATTGGTCATGCTAAATTGCCCCCGACTGTTCAAAAGGTTAAGTGGGGTTATTGGTTTAGATGGCAGAGTGGGAGTGTGGGCCTGGGCCTAGGTAGGGTGTTTTTCCAGAGGATCAGTGTCGACTCAATGGGCTGAATGGCTTCCTTCTGCACTGTAGTGATTATTTGATTCTATGCAACTAGTAGAGTTGACTAGGGAGAACCAGTGGACGTGGTTTATTTCGACTTTCAGGCGGCTTTTGACAAGGTCTCACATAGCAAATTACTATGTAAAGTGAAAGTGCATGGGATTTCGGGTAGTTTCTTGAGATGGATAGAAGGCTGGTTAGCAGACAGGAAGCAAAACATTGGAATAAACCAATTGGAAGCGGTGACGAGTAGGGGACCACAGGAGTCTGAGGTCGGACCCTGACTGTTCACATTATATATCAATCATTTGGACGAGGAAACCAAAATGTATGATCTCCAAATTTGCAGATGGCACAGATGGTTCTAAATTGGATGGGAGGGTGAACTGTGAATAGGATGCAGAGATGCTTCATAGAATCTGAGACTGCCTACAGTGCAGGCCATCGAATCTGCAACAACCCTCTAAAAGAGCACTAACTAGGTCTACTACATCTCCTTATCACTGTAACCCCATGATCCCACCTAACCTTTGGACACAAAGGGACAATTTACCTTGGCCAATCCAGCTTATCTGCACATTTCTAGACCGTGGGAGGAAACCGAAGCACCCAGAGGAAACCCACACAGACACAGGGAGAAAGTGAAAACTCCACACAGTCACCCAAGGTTGGAATTGAACCCGAGTTCCTGGCACTGAGGCAGCAGTGCGAACCACTGTGCTGCCCACTCTGCCGCCGTGCCACCCATGAGATTTTGACAGAGTGAGCGGGTAGATGTATGGCAGAACCAGTATATTGTGGATAAATATGAAGTTATCCACCTTAGTAGCAAAAGTAGAAAGGCAGATTATTATTTGAATGAGTGTAACAGCGAGACTTTGGGTGTCCTTCTGCACTAGTCGTTGAACGTAAGCGTGCAGGGACAGCATGGCAGTAAAGGAGGCAAATGGTACGTTGGCCTTCACAGCGAGAGGTTGAGAGTATAAGAATAGGGATGTTTTACAGCAATTGTATAGGGCATTGGTGAAGCCACACCTGGAGTACTATGTGCTGTTTTGGTGTCCTCTTTTTTTAATAAACATTTTATTGAGGTATTTTTTGGTATTATAACAACAACACAATGAACAATGAACAGGAAACTATAAACATAGTGCAAAAGCCGTCTCCCTCCCTTACAGGTCCCATCCTTATTAACCCCCTACTCCAAGCTAAACTAACCACCCCCTCCCACTTCTGCTGACGATTAATTTTCCGCAAAGAAGTCGACGAACGGTTGCCACCTCCGGGCGAACCCTAACAGTGACCCTCTCCAGGCGAACTTGATTTTCTCCAAACAGAGAAAGCTAGCCATGTCCGATAGCCAGGTCTCCGACTTCGGGGGCTTTGAGTCCCTCCAAGCTAATAGTATCCGTCTCAAGGCTACCAGGAAAGCAAAGGCCAGAACGTCTGCCTCTTTCTCCTCCTGGATTCCCGGGTCTTCCGACACCCCAAAAATCGCCACTTCTGGACTCAAGCGCCACCCTTGTTTTTAACACCGTGGACATGACATCTTCAAACACCTGCCAGAATCCCCGAAGCTTCGGACATGCCCAGAACATGTGGACATGGTTCGCTGATCCTCCCGCACATTTTGCACACTTGTCTTCCACCCCAAAGAATCTGCTCAGCCTGGCCACTGTCATTTGAGCCCGGTGAACAGCCTTTAATTGTATCCGGCTGAGCAGTTTTGGTGTCCTTATCTGAGGAAGGATGTTCTTGCTCTGTAGGGAGAGCAGCGGAGGTTTACCAGGTTGATTCCTGGGATGGCAGATTGTCAAATGAAGAGGCGCTAACTCGGTTGGAATTATATTCATTGGAGTTTCGAAGAGTGAGAGGGGGTCTCATGGAAACTAACAGGATTAGACAGGGTAGATTCAAAGAGGGCAGCACAGTGCCTAGCACTGCTGCCTCCCGTTGCTCAGGACCTGGGTTCAATCCCGGCCCCGGGTCACTGTCCATGTGGAGTTTGCACATACTCCCCGTGTTTGCGTCGGTCTCACCCCCACAACGCAAAGATGTGCAGGCTAGGTGAATTAGCCACGCTAAATTGCCCTTTAATTGATAAAAAATAATAATTGGGTACGCTAAATTTATTTTTAAAAAAGATTGAATGTTTCCGATGGTGGGGCGTCCAGAATTAGGGATCATAGTTTGAGGATAAGGGGCAAACCTTTTAGGACTGAGGGGAGGAGAAATTTCTTCACCCAGAGAGTAGTGAATCTGTGGAGTTCACTACCACAAAGTAGTCAAAGCCAAAACTTTGTGCAATTTCAGGAAGATATAGCTCTTGGAGCTAAAGGGATCAAGGGATATGGCCGGGGGGGGGGGGGGGGGGGGGGGGGGGGGGAGCGTGGCGGGCTCAGGGTATTGAACATGGATGATCAGCCGTGATCATGATGAATGGCGGGGCAGTCTTGGAAGAGCCAAATGGCTTCCTCTTGCTCTATTTCTTATGTAACAGGGGATTACTTAATTGGAGAAAAATTGCAGAAAGCTGCAACACAGAGACTTGGGAGCACTCGCGCACGAAGCACAAAGCTAGCACACAGGTACAGCAGGTATCAGGAAGGCTAATTTTCCCGAGTATGAGGGCGCTGGAGGAGAGGTTTGCGTTGGTGAGGGGAAACGAGTTTATATATCTGTAGGTGCAGGACTTTCTGCGTAGACAGGTACCAACCTTCCCACTCCTGCCGCCGCCACTCAGCGGGATTCAGGACAGCGTAGTTTCCAGAGGATGGTTAGGTGAGGGGAGTGTTTCTGACATTTATAAGGAACTTATGGAATCAGAGGAGACGCAGACCAAGGAGCTGAAGCGCAAGTGGGTGGAGGAGTTACGGGGAAGAGATAGAGGAGGGCCTTTGGGCGGACACGTTGAGTAGAGTCAACGCAACCCAACTTGTGCCAGACTCAGCCTGATTCAATTTAAGGCTGTGCACCGGGCTCACATGACAGTGGCCCGGACGAGCAGATCCTTTGGGTTGGAAGGTAGGTGCGCAAAATGTGCGGGAGGACCAGCGAACCACGTCCACATGTTCTGGTTATGTCCAAAGCCAAGGGGATTTTGGCAGGGGTTTGCTGACGTCATGTCCAAGGTATTAAAAACAAGGATGGCATTGAGTCCAGAGGTGGCGACTTTTGGGGTGTCGCAGGATCCAGGAGGAGAAAGAGGCAGATGTTCTGGCATTTGCATCCCTGGTAGCCTGAGGCGGATATTACTAGCATGGAGGGACTCAAGGCCCCCGAAGTCAGAGACCTGGCTATCGGACGTGGCTAGCTTTCTCTGTCTGGAGAAAATTAAGTTCGCCTTGAGGGCGTCACTGTTAGGGTTCGCCCGGAGGTGGCAACCAATCGTAGACTTCTTCGTGGAGAATAAATCGTCAGCAGTGGAGGGGTTGGGGGTAGGGTTAGGGTAGCATAGATTAGGGGGTTGATTAATGGTGGGGCCTGTTGGGGAGAGGTGGTATTTGCACTATGTTTATATTTTCATGTACATTGTTTATATTGCTGCTGTCACAATGCCAAATAAATACCTCAATAAAATGTTTTTTTTTTTAAAAAAAGGCTAATTGGCCCTTACTTCAAGGGGGGGAGCATGTGGTGTCCACAGGTACCCTCGAGACCTTCCATGCCTGTTGGGCACTGCAGGAACTGGGATGCCTTATTGACCCCATCAATCACATTTTGGTCTGACGATTTAAGACTAATTTTAAGGTAGTTTCCCTTTAAGGGACTCCCTTTATTTTGTCCCTCAGTTCATTTTATTTTGTTTACTTGGTTATTTATGTTCAATCAAAATAGTTGGGAGTATACAAGGTACTGGTGAGACCACATCTGGAGTACTGCGAGCAGCTTTCTTCCCCTTCTTTAAGGAAAGATATTTTATTGCAGGCAGTTCAAAGAAGGTTCAACTAGGATTCTCCCCGGTATGGAGTGTCTTATGAGCAAAGGCTAAACATGTTGGGACTGTATTCATTAGAATTTAGAAAAATGAGAGGTGATCTCGTTGAAACATATAGGATTCTTAAGGAGCTTGACAGGGTAAATGCTGAGAGAATGGTTCCCCGCATGGGAGAGTCGAGGACCAGAGGGTATCGCCTCAGAATAGGGGGGGGGGGGGGGCAGTGTAAGATGGAGATGAGGAGGAATTTCTTCTCTCAGGAGGGTTGAGTACCTTTGGAACTCCTTGCCACAGAGAATTGTATGGGCAGAGTCCTTGTGTATATTTAAGGCCGAGATAGAAAAGATTCTTGGTCAATAAGGGAACAAAGGGTTACAGGAAAAGGGCAGGAAAGTGGACGTGAGGAACGGCGGATTAGACATGATCCCATTGAATGGCGGAGCAGACACAAGGGGCTGAATGTCCGATTCCTGTTCCTATTTCTTATGGTCTTAACACCAACAAAAACAGGCCGAGAGAAAACCCGTGACAGGAGCTGTTCCACTGGCATCAAGCCTTGACCACATTCTCATTGAAACACTCACCTCAGGAATGTCAGGGACTTGATGGTTGATAGTGTGTCCAGATCTCCCTGTAGGGACAGATGGAAGATAAGAATGACCAGGTTAACATTGAAACAGCTCACAAACAGGCTGCAATATTTGTTGTGGGTCAAAAAGGAGAATTAGGAGCACACAATGCTACACAACGACACACTGAACTTGTTCCACCATTACATTAGATTGTGGCCAATTGCCCATGTTAGTTCCATATCCCTTGCCTCGCAAACACGGACTTCCAAACTTCCTAACAGATTTGTATTGGAGGGGTCCTGATTTCCACGCTGTGCGAAGTGAGTCCAGACAGCACTCCCAAAGGCCTGGCTCCAACTTTAAGGTTAGCTGCCTCCTTGATGTCTGCGCTCCGCACCTGAAGAAATAATTTGTCTTCAGCATTGCTGAAAAAACATGGTGCAGTTGAAACTTTTTGTCTTGCACTCCTCAGGACAATATGCAAGAATAGCCCAAATTGTAAAGGGAACAACAATTTCTACTGCATGAGAAGAGGGTGCTGATTGGTTGGCTGGCAAGTGGACTCAAACAGAATTGTTGCACTAGCTACTGATAATTGACCGTTAACTGCCATGTTCTTTAAAATTCAAACACTGCAAGTTGACTATGATTGGTCATGGTATTGTCCTGGGAAATGAGTCAGGGAATAGCTGTCACCTAGTTTGTTTAGTTGGAAAAGGCACGTGTAAACAAGTGAGCCATACTGCGAGCCTGACTGATAGCTTTAAATTGGTTGTCAGTATGATTCTTAGTACGATCAGGATTGAATTTGAGAGCAATATGGAGCCCATTAAGGTTTGTAAAGAAGGTCTTACATGCCGCTGTGGATTGAAATATAGGAAACATAACATATCACCCACATATGAAATGAAAATCGATTGTCATAAGTAGGCTTCAATGAAGTTACTGTGAAAAGCCACTAGTCGCCACATTCCGGCGCCTGTTCGGGGAGGCTAGTCCGGGAATTGAACCGTGCTGCTGGCCTGCTTGAAAAGCCAGCGATTTAGCCCAGTGTACTAAACCAGCCCCCGTAATGTACGAGGGGTAGGTAGGTGTTTCGGTGTCATTCCATTGAAGAACCATCTCACATGGAACCCAACAAAGATGTTTGAGAGAGTTGGGCAGAGAGGGGATCCCATGGCAACACGTTCTATTTGGGCAGACATGGCGTCATTCAATCTCAACTCAATTGAGCGAGTCGCTGATCCCGAGTTTAATGAACACTGATACACACAACGGTTGTGAATCTGGATCGCCATGATATAGTGCTGCAATGTAAATGTCTGTGGCTGCCTTAAGCGGTACATTGGTGAATAGGCTCATAATGTCAAATAAGCACACAGGCATGACATCGCTATGATTTGCAAGTCCTGTATGGACTCTGCAAATGTGAAGGAATTTTGCAGTGTATGTGAAAAACATGCTCAAAACTGGTTGCAACAACTCACTCAACCATTTGGCCAAATCATGATGTATCAAGCCAGTCATCGATAGGCTTGTGTGCAAAGGCACATCACTTGTGTCTTGGGCAGTCCATACATACGTGTGCACAGTGAGCTGTGAAGACCAACTCTACCACATATATCACGCGATAATTATTTGTCTACCAGTTAGCATATCGGAGGTAGAAGTACAAAGGCCAAATTCAAGATTACAAAAACATAGTTTGACTCTCAGGTAAATTATCTCTCAATTTTCTGTGTTTTAAACATAAGGTTGGGTCAGTTTTCATTTCCAAGCATATTAATAATGTTAAAATGAGAGATTCCGACGATTGAGCATGTTGATACAAGATGAGATTGAACAGATTGGCAATAGGGTTACCAATTTGAACCATGTCTGACACTGCGTTTGGCCTGAGGGGGGCAAATTTCTTTCATTAATCGATTTGATCAGTTTATGTCACTATAATGCCTCAATAGGCAACCACACCATAAACTAGAGCCACTTGAAACACACCTGCACCGAAGTGGAAGAGGGTGGGCAATGCCATCAACAATGCCAATAAACATAGAAATCTCTCTGGCATGTGCTTCCTGAAAGCGAAGAGTTTGCTCTTACACTTGGTTTCAGTTTTGGTGTGCCTTCATTCCACATCGAATGGGAAGAGGTATTTACGGAGTTCAAATTCCTCTACCCCAACTATCCTGCCACAAACCAGTGTCCACTGGAGTGACTGAATCATTGAAGGTGCACTGAGCTGATCTAGTGGATGCACATAGCGGAATTCCAAACAACAGGTCTGATTTTCACATGCAACGCGGTTGCAAGGCCTGAAACCAACCTGGACATACACATCAGTAAATCCGACAAAGAGACAGGAATAGTCATCCTGAATAAGTGGGAATATATCAACAAAAAGCATGCCGAGTCCAAATTAGTATCTGTTGGGCCTGCGCGCAGTGTGACCAGACAGCTTTGCTCAAAAGCAAGCTAAAAAAGCTTGTTGGATTTAAGATCATCAGGTTGACGGGTGATCTATATAATATGGCTCAGTGTGCATGTATGTATGGGCTGCCGAAGACATCCTATCTTATCAACAACCGGTTCTATACAACGTGAATTGGCCCAATAGCTGGGTGAGTTGCTGCAACCAGTTTTGAGCAAGTGTTCCACACCCAGTGAAGAGTTCCTTTAGATTTGCGAAGACCATACAGAACTTGGGCATAACATCGCTATCAGTTTGCATGTGCTTATTTGACATTCCTACCCCACACACCAATGTTCCACTTAATGATGACAGACATTCAGGTCTACTCCACCTCTGTCTCAATGCCATATTGCAGGGTTCTCCCCATACCCCTTGACACCTTTAGAGTCTAGAAATCTATTTCCTCCCTGAATATTCAGTGATTATGCTTCCACAGCCTTCTGTAGTAGAGAATTCCATAAGTTCACCATTCTGAGTGAAATTTGCATCTTAGCCCTAAATGGTCTACGCAGTATCACAAGACTGAACCCTGCTTCTAGAACCCCCCACCCCCAGCAGAGGAAACAGCATCTCTGTATCCAGTCTGCCCAGCTGTCTAGAGTTCTATACGTTTCAATTAGATCCTCTTTCATTCTTTGAACTTTCTGTGAATACACAAGTCGACCCAGACTTTCCTCACACGACAAGCCTGCCACCCCAGGAATTAGTCTGGTTAACCTTTGCTGCACTCCCTTTATAGCAAGAACATCCTTTGTTAGATAACGAGACCAAAACTGCACACAATACTCCAGGTGTGGTCTCACCAAGGCCCTTTACAGCTGCAGCAAGGCATGCTTGCTCCTGGACTCAAATCCTTTTGCAACAAAGGCCAACATACCATTTGCCTTTTTTCCCAAATTTTTTGTTCAAGGAATTTTCATATAAGCAGATTAATGAAAGCAGAGGAACAATCAAACAACTCCATAAACAGCCAACACCTACTTCCCCCCCCCCCCCCCGTGCTCCCCGACTCCTTCTCCCTCTCACATCCCACCTTCCCCATTTTAACCCCTTACCCCCCCCCCCCCTCGCTCCCCCCTCCCATCCGCGGACCCCCTCAAGACTAACTCAACCTTCTCCAACTTCAGGAACTTCGGCAAGTCGCTCACCCGCAGCCCTGCCTTTGGTGGCTCCAAGTCCTGCCACCTGAACATAATCCACCTCCAGGCTATCAGGGAGGCAAAGGCCAAAACATCAACCTCTCTCACCCCTGGACTCCCGACACCCCAAATATAGTCACCTCTGGACTCGGGACCACCTCCACACCCAGCACCTCTAACATCACACCTGCAAACCCCAGGGGCGGCAGCCCAGGAAATGGCGGTACCGCTCTCCTTACAAAGTCTCGAATCTGCAGCCAGCCCCGCCAGTGCAAACCTATGGTTATTGCAGATTGGTGTCCACACCGAGGCACCCTCCAGCCCTAACTGCTGCCTCCACCGCCCCCACACCCTTAGGATCGACACCACACTGGGCTCACAAAACACCATGTCAGCAAGAATAGTAAAGGTGCCGACATCAAAGCCTTAAATATGTTCCTCTACACGGTGCCGCCTCCACCCAACTCCTCCCCCACGGCCCATTTCCTAACCGTAGCAATACTCGCCGTCCAGTAGTAATTCGCCATATTCGGCAGTGCCAGACCCCCCCCACTCCAAACACCAAGAAAGCCCCCCTAATCCATGGGGTCTTCCCCGCTCACACAAATTCAGAGATCAGCACATTGACCTTCTTAAAAAAGTCTTGGGGACAAAGATTGGGAGGTTCTGGAACAAGAAACAAAACCTTGGCAGCACCGTCATTTTTACTGTCTGCACCCGCCCAGCCAATCTCTCAAAATCCACTTTCATCTGTTCCACCAACCGAGCCAGGTTCAACTTATGCAACTGTGCCCAGCCCTGCGCCACCTGGATACCCAAGTGTCTAAAACTCACCCTCACCACTCTAAATGGCAACTCCCCTAACCTCCTTTCCTGCCCTCATCTCAATCGGGAACACCTCGCCCTTCCCCAATTTCAACATATATCCTGAGAATCGGCCAAATTCCTCCACGATCCCCATGCTGCTTCCGATACTGCCCAAATATACAGCAACATGTCGTCCACATACAATGAGCCCCTGTGCTCAATCCCTCTCCAGCTCCCCCTACGCACCATTGCCAGCAGCTCTATCCCCAAGGCAAAGAGCAATGGAGAGAGCTGGCACCCCTGCTTCGCCCATGATGCATACCAAAGTACCCCGAATTTGCTTGGTCCATCCGCAATCTTATAGAACAATCAGACCCAGTCCACAAACCTCTGCACAAACTGCCCCAGCAACTCCTAGCTCCACCCGATCAAACGCCTTCTCCACGTCCATCGCCACCACTACCTCCGCCTCTCCGAAGAAGTCATGATTACATTAAGAAACCTCCCCACGTGGGGCCGACAACTGCCCCACCTTCACAAAACCCGTTTGATCTTCGCCTATCACCCCCAGGACGCAGTTCTCGATTCAAGAGGCCAACACCTTCACCATTAGTTTGGCGTCTACGTTTAGTGATATTGGGTAGCATGACCCGCACTGCCCCGGATCCTTCTTCTTTAGAATCAGGGAGATGGAAGCCTGCGACAATGTAGGGGGGAGTTTCCCCGCTCTCCCTTGCTTCATTATACACCCTCGCCAGCAGCCGCCCCAGATCTGCCTCCACCCTGTCCACCCTCAAAATCTCATCCACCAGTCAAGCCATCTCTACCTGCTCCACTTTCTCCCTATGCACCTGTATTGAAATAACCTCCCCGCCCCCCCCTAACCACCGCCTTGAATGCCTCCCAGTGTGGCGGCTGTGACCTCCGGCATATCGTTTAGTTCCACGTACCTTCAAATGGCAGCCCACGCCTGCGTTTACCAGGACCACCGGCATTGTTTCCAACTTCCCACTCACCATCATACCACCTCCAGTCCACCCGCAAATCCACCCAGTGCGGCGCGTGGTCGGAAACCACAATCGTCAAATACTCCCAAGTCTACCACCCCCGCCAATAGCATCTTGCCTAGCTCGAAAAAAATCAATCCGTGAGTACACCCGAAGCACATGGAAGTATGATAATTTTCACCTTTGAGCCAGCCCCGGCCCACGTCACGTGACCTTCGAGGTCCGTCCTCTGATATCCACCATCAATCTCTTCCCAACTGCGCCATACCAACCGCACCCTTGTCAGCAGCCCTCTCCTCCCCCACCCCACCCGCAAACAAAGAACCAACCCTATTTCCCACCCACCCCACTCTTCTGGCAACCCTCCACCTCACTCCTGTTAATTAGCCCGCCCAGCTAACATGGTGGCCCCCGCCCAAGGCCTCCAACCACCCTTCCTCCCTCCAGTTCCCCTCACACCTCCCGACTGCACATCCCTGAAGAGTAACAAAAGGCACAGTCACCATCATTGCTCCCCCACGAAAATCTGTCCCCAAAAATCCAACAAAACTTTAAAAAGCATGCAAAACTCCTACAAAGTTCAATGTTGCAGTCCATTGTCCCTCAAGTTCCATCGCCTCCCCTAGCGCTTCAAAATAAAACTCACTTTTGGAAAGTCACTCACAGGTGGGCCGGGTATAATACTCCAAGCTTCACCCACTTTTTAAAGAGGGCAGCCTTAAACCGGTTAAACCCAACCTATTCTTCGCCAGCTCTGCACCCAGGTCCTGGTGCACTCACCCACAGCTCATTCCCCTCTCAGGTGCATTCCCTGGTATGCCTCGCCCATCGGAGGATCTTCTCCTTGCCCAGAAAGTGTAACCGCACCAGCATCGTCCTTGGCGGCTCATCTGCCTGCGGCATCCTCCACAGCTCCCCGTGTGCTCGGTCGGCCTCCAGGTCAATTTCTCCAGCATCCTGGCCAGGTACACACCAGCCTCCACACCTTCAATGCCTTCAGGCCTTCCGACACTCCTGAAGTTTTGCCTTCTGAATCGATTCTCTAAATCCCCCACTTCTCCCTCAGCCTCTTCTGGCTCTCTCGCATCACTCCCATCGCAGCCACCGAGGCCAACTGGTCTGCGTGCAGCCTCACCACCTCCTCCATTTTCTGGATCGTCAGGCCCTGGGACTCCAGCCTCTGCTCCACTTGCTCAATCCCAGTTTTAGGCTGTTCCACCACCTTGGCTAGGAGTTCCTGGGCCTCTTCCGTCTGCTGCTGAAACTCATCGTTGAGGAACTTCACCAACTGCTCCGTCGACCACTGGGCAGGCAGCGCAACCCCCCCTTGCCTTCGGTCATCTTTCCCTGTGATGCACTACGAAGACTCTCCTGTTCCAACAGCTCTTACCTTCTCGCACCACTCCTTGTCCATGGATCCATCCACCAGTCAAACCAGAGGAACAAAACCCTCCCCAGGCACTCCTGCACCTCTTGCTCTCAAATAATTTGCTCTTTGGGTGGGAAAAAGACCGGAAAAGTCCATTTTGAGCAGGAGCCATCAAATGTGCGACTGCTCGCACCACGGCCGCCACCGGAAGTCCCATTTGCCTTCCTAACTACCTGCTGTACCCGCATACCTGCTTTCAGTGACTGGTGTACTAGGACACTCAGGCCCCTTTGTACATCAACATTTCCTAATCTACCACCATATAAATAATACTTTACCATTCTGTTTCTCTCTCTGAAGTGAATAATTTCACAATTATCCACGTTATGCTGCATCTGTCACATATTTGCGCACTCGCGCAACTTGTCTAAATTACTGAAGCCTCTTAACATCCTCCTCACCACTCATGGTAGCACAGTGGTTAGCACAGTTGCTTCACAGCACCAGGGACCCGGGTTTGATTCCCGGCTTGGATCGCTGCCTATGCGGAATCTGCATGTTCTCCCCATGTCTGTGTGGGTTTCCTCAGTGCGCCCCGGTTTCCTCCCACAGTCCAAAGATGTGCGGGTTAGGTGGATTGGTCACGCTAAATTTCCCCATAGTGTCCAAATGTTAGGTGGAGCTGCTGGGTTACGGGGATAGGGTGGAGGTGTGGGCTTGTTAGGGTGCTCTTTCAGGGGCTGGTGTCGACTCGATGGGCCAAATGGCCTCCTTCTGCACTGTAAACCCTCTTACCCATTTTTGTATGAATTGAAGATGAGAAGATAACTGAAAAGTGGATGGATTGGCAATATTCAAAAAATTATACAGAACAGAAGAGGTTCTTTGGCCCAACAAGTCTGCTCCGGCAAAAAAACTACTCTGATCAACACGAATCCCACTTCCTAGTACTCGGCCCATAGCCTTGAATGTTATGACATTTCAGGTGCTCATCCTAGTACCTTTTAAAGATTGTGAGGTTTCCTGCCTCAACTACCCTCCCAGGCAGTGCATTCCAGATATCCAGCACCTGGCTGAAAAATATTTCCCTCAAATCCTCTCTAAACCTCCTGCATGTAACTTAAAAAGATGTCCCATTGTTATTGACCCTTCAACGAAGAGGTGCCGAATATTAAAATGCATCAGTTAGCTTCTCATCTTAAGATTCATTTCCACCATTTGGCTCAATATTGAAACTGGCCAGTCTGTGTATTCCTTACAGGCCCTGTTGTTCAAGGATTTCAAGGCTGTGCCTGTCAAGTGTAAAAATCCTTATAGCCATTAACAGTCAGAGCGTGGAGGATGGTCTGTGAGCTGGGAGGTCTAATTTAACTTCCGTTCTCTCTCCCATCAGGTCTTATGGACCATGGATTTGATATCTGGGGGGATAGAGTTCTTTATAGGCTGGGCGATATGTTTAGTGGTGCTTCCTTGTTACCTTTTGAGCAGCTGTCAACAATTTGATACCCAAGGTGCGGTTTTTTCAGATATCTACAACTGAAACTTCATCCTTTTCTGCATCTCGATGGGCAGCACGGTAGCATTGTGGATAGCACAATTGCTTCAAAGCTCCAGGGTCCCAGGTTCCATTCCGGTTTGGGTCACTGTGTGCAGAGTCTGCACATCCTCCCAGTGTGTGCATGGGTTTCCTCCGGGTGCTCCGGTTTCCTCCCACAGTCCAAAGATGTGCAGGTTAGGTGGATTGGCCATGATAAATTGCCCTTAGTGTTGGGTGGGGTTACTGGGTTATGGGGATAGGGTGGAGGTGTTGACTCTTTACAAGAGCCGGTGCAGACTCGATGGGCCGAATGGCCTCCTTCTGCACTGTAAATTCTATGAAATTCTATAATGTCTCACTAATGCAAAACATCCTAATATCCACAGAACCTATGCAATTAATCAGCAGGATTTATGATTGTTCTAGATCCTGTGTGAATATACTAGAGATTCTGCCGTCTTGGGGAGGGTTTGCCAATTATCACGGAGAGGACGGCTGGGCCTCAAGTTTAATATCTTGTCCAACAATGGAACTGACAATGCAGCTCTCCGTCAGTGCTGCACTGGGATTGTCAGTGTGCTCCAGTCTCTGGAGTGGGGAACAAACAACAGTGTGACTTGGAGGCAGGAGCACTACCACAGACAGAGCGGCTGGAGAAATTGTGAAATTTGCCTCAACTACTTCGGAGTGAACTTTTCAAATGCATCAGGAAACCGAGATTGTGGAGGAGGAGGCAGAGTCACTGAGCACGGGGTGTGTGTGTGTGGGGGGGGGGCAGGTTTTGCAGCATATTGTTGACAGCACTCACATTGACCACATTTCTCAAAGACATGCAACTTACCAGTTCCAGTAAGTTGTTGTTGGTGAGTATCAACTCCCGCAGATTGGGCAACGCCTGCTCGAGCCCTTCACCTACCCGGCTGAAACAGAGAAATTTTTTTAAATCTTCCACTCAGTTCCCCCATTCACAGCTTTGAAAAGAGCAGGTTTGAGGACTCACCAGATGCGGTTGTTGTTGAGCAGGAGACTCTTCAATCGCCGCAGCAGCGGGAATCCATCTAGTTTGCGGATCTCATTGTCTGAGAAATCAATGCAGTCAAATTGATCGAATGTCGCTCCCAAATTCTCCACAACTGGGATTTTGTAACCTGTAAACCAGCAAAAACTATCAAGAGCCTGAACCACAACTCAGACATAGGGGAGGTAGAGCCACAGCAGACCAGGGCCTGGGGGTGGGGGTAAAGGGCCTGACTGTGGGGGTGGGTGTAAAGGGAAGGGGGAGAGAAACGGGCGGGGGGGCGGGAAACGGGGAGTGGGGGGGGGGGGGGGGGGGAGACGGGGAGTGGGGGGGCGGGAGAAGGGGAGTGGGGGACGGGAGCCCGGGTGGGGGAGACCAGGTTGGGGGGGGGGGGGGCGGAAGACCGGGTGGGGGGGGGGGGGGGGGCGGGAGACTGGGTTGGGGGGGGGGGGGGCGGGAGACCGGGTTTGGGGGGGGCGGGAGACCGGGTTGGGGGGGGGGCGGGAGACCAGGTTGGGGGGGGGGGCAGGGGCGGGAGACCGGGTTTTGGGGGGGGGGGGGGGGGGAGGGGAGACCGGGTTTGGGGGGGGGCAGGGGAGACCGGGTTGGGGGGGGGGGGGGAAAGAGGGGAGACCGGGTTGGGGGGGGGGGGGCAGGGGCGACCGGGTTTGGGGGGGGGGGGGGGCGAGAGACGGGTGCGGGGCGTGAGGGGGGGAAAGGGTGCGGGGCGTGAGGGGGGGGGGAAAGGGTGCGGGGCGTGAGGGGGGGAAAGGGTGCGGGGCGTGAGGGGGGGGGAAAGGGTGCGGGGCGTGAGGGGGGGGGAAAGGGTGCGGGGCGTGAGGGGGGGGGAAGGGGGGGGGGCGTGAGGGGGGGGGAAGGGGGGGGGCGTGAGGGGGGAAGGGTGCGGCGCGTGAGGGGGGAAAACTGTGCGGGGTGGGGGAAAAGGGTGCAGGGCGGGAGGGGGGGAAAGGGTCTTGGAGGGGGGGTTAATGGGTCTGGGGGGGGTAAATGGGTCTGGGGGGGTAATGGGTCTGGGGGGGGTAATGGGTCTGGGGGGGGTAATGGGTCTGGGGGGGGTAATGGGTCTGGGGGGGGTAATGGGTCTGGGGGGGGTAATGGGTCTGGGGGGGGTAATGGGTCTGGGGGGGTAATGGGTCTGGGGGGGGTAATGGGTCTGGGGGGGGTAATGGGTCTGGGGGGGGTAATGGGTCTGGGGGGGGGGTAATGGGTCTGGGGGGGTAATGGGTCTGGGGGGGTAATGGGTCTGGGGGGGGTAATGGGTCTGGGGGGGGTAATGGGTCTGGGGGGGGTAATGGGTCTGGGGGGGGTAATGGGTCTGGGGGGGGTAATGGGTCTGGGGGGGGTAATGGGTCTGGGGGGGGGTAATGGGTCTGGGGGGGGTAATGGGTCTGGGGGGGGTAATGGGTCTGGGGGGGGGGTAATGGGTCTGGGGGGGGGTAATGGGTCTGGGGGGGGGGTAATGGGTCTGGGGGGGGGTAATGGGTCTGGGGGGGGGTAATGGGTCTGGGGGGGTAATGGGTCTGGGGGGGGTAATGGGTCTGGGGGGGTAATGGGTCTGGGGGGGTAATGGGTCTGGGGGGGTAATGGGTCTGGGGGGGTAATGGGTCTGGGGGGGTAATGGGTCTGGGGGGGTAATGGGTCTGGGGGGGTAATGGGTCTGGGGGGGTAATGGGTCTGGGGGGGTAATGGGTCTGGGGGGGTAATGGGTCTGGGGGGGTAATGGGTCTGGGGGGGGTAATGGGTCTGGGGGGGTAATGGGTCTGGGGGGGTAATGGGTCTGGGGGGGTAATGGGTCTGGGGGGGTAATGGGTCTGGGGGGGTAATGGGTCTGGGGGGGTAATGGGTCTGGGGGGGTAATGGGTCTGGGGGGGTAATGGGTCTGGGGGGGTAATGGGTCTGGGGGGGTAATGGGTCTGGGGGGGTAATGGGTCTGGGGGGGTAATGGGTCTGGGGGGGTAATGGGTCTGGGGGGGTAATGGGTCTGGGGGGGGTAATGGGTCTGGGGGGGTAATGGGTCTGGGGGGGTAATGGGTCTGGGGGGGTAATGGGTCTGGGGGGGTAATGGGTCTGGGGGGGTAATGGGTCTGGGGGGGTAATGGGTCTGGGGGGGTAATGGGTCTGGGGGGGTAATGGGTCTGGGGGGGTAATGGGTCTGGGGGGGTAATGGGTCTGGGGGGGTAATGGGTCTGGGGGGGTAATGGGTCTGGGGGGGTAATGGGTCTGGGGGGGTAATGGGTCTGGGGGGGTAATGGGTCTGGGGGGGTAATGGGTCTGGGGGGGGTAATGGGTCTGGGGGGGTTAATGGGTCTGGGGGGGTAAATGGGTCTGGGGGGGTAAATGGGTCTGGGGGGGTAAATGGGTCTGGGGGGGTAAATGGGTCTGGGGGGGTAAATGGGTCTGGGGGGGTAAATGGGTCTGGGGGGGTAAATGGGTCTGGGGGGGGTAAATGGGTCTGGGGGGGTAAATGGGTCTGGGGGGGTAAATGGGTCTGGGGGGGGTAAATGGGTCTGGGGGGGGTAAATGGGTCTGGGGGGGGGTGTAATGGGGGTGTAATGGGCCTGGGGGGGGGGGGTGTAAAGGGTGTGGGGCGGGGTTATGGGTCGGGGGGGGGGGGTAAAGGGTCTGGGGGGGGGGAAGAGGGGTAAAGGCTCTGGGGTGTAATGGGCCTAGGTGTTTGATTCAGTATTCCCTCCCAGGCTGTGTGTCCCATGGTCCGCGCTTCTAATTGCGGCGGGGTCAGTGTCTGAACTGCGACTCTCTCTCATTCTCACCCCGCAGGTCCAGCTCCCGATCCCGCACGGGGTTGGTGTATTGAGCCGCCAACTCGATCAACTCAGCCGTGAGCTTCACCATGATGGTCCGGACTCCCAGACCGCACCGCGACCAAGTGCGTGCGCCCGCGCCGCCACCCCCACACTGCACCACGGCCGAAGCACGTCCTCACCCCCACACTGCATTGCGCCTGGGCTTGCCCTCACTTCCTGAGCGCCGAAGGGGCGGGGCATTGCTGCAGGGGGCGGGGCTAGGGTGGGTGGGGATTGTGTCTGGAATGGGCCCAATGAGAGTGGCCCGTAACTTCCTCCCCGGTCAGCGACTGGTCTGCCGCACATGCGCGGCGTAACGGGGGTCGACAGGCACGCGCGGGAAGCGCGCGGCCTTCAAACTCCTCGCAGGTTTTATTTATCTGCTTGATGCAGTGCGCATGCGCTGGAGCTGGAGCTGCTGAAGCAACCTCGGCCACTTACCTGGATGTTAGGTGAGATTTGTGCACTGTCATAATATACACCAGTATATTATGGTGCAGACACACACACACACACTGATGGACATGCAGTGGGACCAATCAGCATACACAACACCGCAGCCAATCACCAGTGAGAGCACACGCACTATAAAGACAGGGGACAGGAGAGTTCCCGCTCATTCTAATAGCAGCCAGCTCGGAGCACAGAGCTCACAGCCTGCAACACAGACATTCACCATTTGCTGAGTGCATCACCTGGTTAGGACTAGGCATGGATCAACAGTTAAAGCTGGTATTGCATTTACCCACAGTTCAAGTATGTTAATATAGTTAACCTTATAATAAAATAGAGTTGCACCACTTCCAGTGTTGGTGACCTGTTTGTGATCCAGAACACCCAACACATCATGATACAAGGAGTGGTTGCATACTAGCACTTCTGAGACGCACCTGCAATTAATCAGCATTCCGGCATCCTGAAGTATGGAGAACATCAACCCGCCGCTCCGCATCGCCGGCAATCGCGGGGTCTGTTGGAAGATTTTTAAACAGCGCTTCCAGCTCTTCCTCAAAGCCACGGACAGAGAGAACGCATCGGACACCAGGAAGATTGCTCTGCTCCTGTCCACGGCCGAGCAACACGCCATCCACATCTTCAACTCCCTCACATTCGCAGACGACGAGGACAAGACAAAGTACAAGACGGTTCTCCTCAAATTCGATACCTACTTCAGCATAGAGATCAATGAAGGCTTCGAAAGATACCTGTTCCAGCAGCGCTTGCAGGGTAAGGACGAGCCTTTCCAATCCTTTTTAACACACCTCCGTATCCTTGCGCAGTCCTGCGGCTACAGGCCCACCTCCGACTCCATGATACATGACCAGATCATATTTGGTGTTCTGTCGGACCCCCTGCGTCAGCAGCTCCTCAAAATTAAGTAACTCACCCTAGCGACTACCATCGAGACCTGTGTCCTGCATGAAAATGCCACCAGCCGGTGCTCCCACATACAGGCAGCTGAAACGGCGCGGCAAGGTCCCCATGGGACGCAACAGGTCCAAACAATTGAACACCTCCAAGGCTGCAGCCTGGATGAGGGCGGCCATTTCGCATGCTTTTTGCGGCCTCCCGCGCTTGTATGCGCCAAACGAGGGGACGGTGACGTGGAGGAACGTGATGCACAGGCGTGCACCACGCAGGACCGCACCGCGCATGCGCGGGTGGCGCAACGAGCGTACTGACGTCACGACATGCGGCAACTGTGGCTCCGCCCATTTAAAGCGGCAATGTCGTGCAAAATCGCGACAATGCCTACGATGTGGCAGACTTGGCCACTATGCTGCCTGCTGTCGAGCAGCTCAGCCTGCCAATTCGTATCGCTTCAGCCAGCCTCGCAGGAACGTTCGTGCAATTCAACCCACGTTCAACGAGTCCGATTCCGACTTCCCCAGACCAGTGACAGCGAGGACCCGAGGGAGCCTTTTCGAGTCGCTGTTATAACAAAGAACAGGCTGTCCCCCGAATCAAAACCACCAATGCTGTCGGTGCACAGCATTGATCCAGACGACGAGTGGTGTGGCACGCTGACGGTCAACCAGAATTCGGCGCCCACCTCAGAGACTTGATTTATGAGTTTTTACTATGTTGGACTCTTTGATCTGTTCTGTTATCCTGTTTCATCGTTCCAGTAGTTTGTATATAATGTTAATTTTGTTGTTGGTGTGACACCCTATTTCTCTGCACCAGGCACCTTCCCGTGTAAATAGATTAGCCTCATGTACATAGTCATGTAAATAACACGCGCACACATAGTCAGGTACATTCACTACACGATATTTATTGTCACGCAGGCACATGTTATTTATATAAATGGGGGAATGTCATAATATACACCAGTATATTATGGTGCAGACACATACACACACACTGATGGACATGCAGTGGGACCAATCAGCATACACAACACCACAGCCAATCACCAGTGAGAGCACACGCACTATAAAGACGGGGGACAGGAGAGTTCCCGCTCATTCTAGTAGCAGCCAGCTTGGAGCACAGAGCTCACAGCCTGCAACATAGACATTCACCATGTTAGGACTAGGCAAGGGTCAACAGTTAAAGCTGGTATTGCATTTACCCACAGTTCAAGTATGTTAATATAGCTAACCTTATAATAAAATAGAGTTGCACCACTTCCAGTGTTGGTGACCTGTTTGTGATCCAGAACACCCAACACATCACATCTTTTTATATACACGGACATTTTTCAGTCTATTTGTTTGGAAGGTTAGTGTTTTAAATTATTAGTGCTTAGCGTTTATAAATATGTTCAAAATGAAAGGAAGATATATTTTTACTTTTTTTTAACTTTGGTTTGTCATGACGATGTTAATTCCATTGAAGGAATGAATAGAATACAGTGATCGCTCGCTAACAAGTATGATTGTCCACTTAAGATTCCCAGTGTGATTGGTCGCGGGTTCTGCGGGTCCTTGCTTGGCTGAAGATCCCGATCCTAGAACCGAATCTTCAATCACTCACTTGGCAGGAGTTTTCAAACGGTGGGATCGGTCCTTGGCCAGGAGGTCGCGGGTATTCCTTTCTCAGGCTCCTTTTCCAGGCCTCCTTGTGGTGCCGGGTGTTCTCAAAGAATTGTGACCCTTCTGTCAGGAGGTTCCTCCAAGTAGGTCTCTTTTGATCCAAGGTCTCCCACGCATTGACGTCTATGTTCCATTTCTTGAGGTAAACCTACAAGGTGGCTTTGGAGAGCTTCCTTTGTCCTCCTCTTGTTCGGGATCCTTCCTTGAGCTGGGTGAAGAAGATTTGCTTTGGCAGTCAGGACTCTGACATCCTAAGCATGTGGGCGACCCAGCAGAGTTGGTTTCAGATGTTCATGGCCTCGATAATGGTGCTACTGGCTCCTTCAAGGACACTAATGTTAGCATAGCATGCCTGTCCTCCCAGCTGATTCAGAGCTAAAGTACATTTGGATTTTGCAATGTATTTTAAGATGAGCTGTTTAAGAGTCTCCCTGATGTAATGTTCATCCTTACAAGCCTCAGTGATAACTTCAAATGCTTTATCAAAGTTTAATGCCATAGTTGACATATGCAAGCCTCTTCTAAGCTAATGTGAACTATCTCTCTGACAGATATTGCAGCGAACGAATTACCCATCCTTCAGAGTGTACTGTTAACGGACATCCCAAAATGATGTCAGAGGAGATGTGTGCCAGGACACTACGCTTCAACAATTGCTGCTTTCGGACTTTGAGCTTGTAACATTAACAATTGATATGCCAGAACCCTCCCCTTCCCACACTCTGTACAAACAGACAGAACCATTGCATTTATGCGGGGAAATATATTTGTTTTGAAAAATAATTGATTGGAGGCATTTTCAAATATATACATAATGAAGAAGAAAAATGAAAACCAACCACAACAACAACAAACAGACACAACCACCTTACACCCCCCCCCACAAAATCTCACCTCCATTCTACCCGCTGCCACCCCGGCTCTTGCCCCCCCCCCCCCCCACCTTTACACTTTTAAGCCAGTCCCACAGCCCAAACAGAAAATAACCTCCATCCATCACTCCCCCCCCCCCCCCCCCCACTGCTGCTGACTCAATACTTCTTAACTCCTTAAAGAAGTCAATGAACAGCTTCCACCTCAAGGTGAACCCCTCCTCTGCATCTCTGATGGCGAACTTGATTTTCTCTAACTGTGCCAGATCGCTCACTCATACCCCTGCTCTCAGCGCCTCTGAGTCCCTCCAGCCCAACAAAATCCGTCTCCGGGCTACCCCAACCTGCACTCCCGGATCCTCCAGTACTCCAAATATTGGCACCTCTGTACTGGGCGCCACTGTTACATCCAAAATCTTCAACATTATATGTGCAAATGCTGCCCCCCCACAACCCCCCACTACCACGGACACGCCCAAAACATGTGGACATGGTTCGCCAGCCTCCCTTGTCACCACCCTCACCTATCCTCCATTCTTGGAAAGAACAAAATCATCTTGGACACTGTCATGTGGGCCATGTGTACCACTTTGAACTGGATGAGACTCAGTCTTGCGCATGACGAGGACGCATTAACCCTTTGCAAAGCCTCACTCCAGCACCCAAAGCCCCACCCAGTTCTTCCTCCGACTTAAGCCTAACCTCCTCCACCAGGACACTCACACCCTTCAATTGTTTCCCATATATGTCCAAGACCCTGCCTTCATCTATTTCTTCCTCAGACAGGAGTGTGTCCTACAGCACCAGGAGTGGTAGTGCCAGAAACAAAGCCACCTCTGAACTCACCCTCCTTTGGCAGCTGATATGTCCCCTCCAGTTCCTCCAAATCTGCAAACTTCCCTCCAACAGTCAAGTCCCTAAAATATTCCAGCCCCACCTGCTGCCAGCCTGGAACTGCGCATCCAACCCGTTGGGGCAAACCTATGATTGTTGCCAATCGGCGCCCACAGGGACATGCCTTCCATTCTAAAATGTTGGTGGCACTGGTTCCACACCCTCAATGATGATACCACCACTGGGCTCATGGAGTATCTGGCTGGAAAGAAGAGATGGGCGCCAGCAATACTGCCCTCAAAGTGGCCCCTGTGCACAAGGCCGCCTCCATCCGCTCCCATATCGACCGCTCCTCCACCGGCATTTCCTAACCGTTGAAATGTACGCTGCACTATAATACTTTTGCAAGTTTGGCAACACTAATCTCGCCCCCCACCCCCGTTGATGTTGTCCAAGAATACCCTTCTAGCCTGCGGAGCCTTATAGGCCACACAAATGTTCCTAAAAAAGGATTTTGGTACAAAGATTAGGAGGTTCTGAAACGCAAACAAAAACTTCGACAACCCCGTCATCTTTATCGTCTGGACCTGACCAGCTAACGACAATGGCAGCACATCCCACCTCTTAAAGTCCGCCTGGAAAAGACGGTTCCCAGACTTGATTATCATCCCTGAATCGTGTGGTATTTATAAGCTGTTTCTAACTTATAGATTTGTTTACTTTGCATGTTGTTTGGGGAAGCCTTATGGACTTCAGGTATCGTAGATATATTTTGAAACGAGAGGTACGTTCTACATGAACTGGGGTGTGTTTAGCAATTCATATACCTTAATTGTAGTGGAGTCATCCTGTGCATGTGTATTTGACTTTTCCTTACTTTAATAAATAGTCTTTAATAATTGTTAACGAATTTCTGGGTTGTTGATTCTCACTTGTCTCCTTACACCAAAACAAATTAAACTATACACCCCCCACTAATCAGTGTTTCATAGAACATAGAACGATACAGCGCAGTACAGGCCCTTTGGCCCACGATGTTGCACTGACATGGGAAGTCAAAAAACAAAAGCCATCTAACCTACACTATGCCATTATCATCCATATGCTTATCCAATAAACTTTTAAATGCCCTCAATGTTGGCGAGTTCACTACTGTTGCAGGTAGGGCTTTCCACGGCCTCACCACTCTTTGCGTAAAGAACCTACCTCTGACCTCTGTCCTATTATCTATTACCCCTCAGTTTAAGGCTATGTCCCCTCGTGCTAGCCATTTCCATCCGCGGGAGAAGGCTCTCACTGTCCACCCTATCTAACCCCCTGATCATTTTGTATGCCTCTATTAAGTCTCCTCTTAACCTTCTTCTCTCTAACGAAAACAACCTCAAGTCCATCAGCCTTTCCTCATAAGATTTTCCCTCCATACCAGGCAACATCCTGGTAAATCTCCTCTGCACCCGTTCCAAAGCTTCCACGTCCTTCCTATAATGAGGTGACCAGAACTGTACGCAATACTCCAAATGCGGCCGTACCAGAGTTTTGTACAGCTGCAACATGACCTCATGACTCCGGAACTCAATCCCTCTACCAATAAAGGCCAAAACTCCATAGGCCTTCTTCACAACCCTATCAACCTGGGTGGCTACTTTCAGGGATCTATGTACATGGACACCGAGATCCCTCTGCTCATCCACACTTCCAAGAATTTTACCATTAGCCAAATATTCCGCATTCCTGTTATTCCTTCCAAAGTGAATCACCTCACACTTCTCTACATTAAACTCCATTTGCCACCTCTCAGCCCAGCTCTGCAACTTATCTATGTCCCTCTGTAACCTGCAACATCCTTCCGCACTGTCGACAACACCACCAACTTTAGTGTCGTCTGCAAATTTACTCACCCACCCTTCTGCGCCCTCCTCTAGGTCATTTATAAAAATGACAAACAGCAACGGCCCCAGAACAGATCCTTGTGGTACGCCACTTGTAACTGAACTCCATTCTGAACATTTCCCATCAACCACCACCCTCTGTCTTTCAGCTAACCAATTTCTGATCCACATCTCTAAATCACCCTCAATCCCCAGCCTCCGTATTTTCTGCAATAGCCTACCATGGGGAACCTTATCAAACGCTTTACTGAAATCCATATACATCACATCAACTGCTCTACCCTCGTCTACCTGTTCAGTCACCTTCTGAAAGAACTCGATAAGGTTTGTGAGGCATGACCTACCCTTCACAAAGCCATGCTGACTATCCCTGATCATATTATTTCCATCTAGATGATTATAAATCTTGTCTCTTATAATCCCCTCCAAGACTTTACCCACAACAGACGTGAGGCTCACCGGTCTATAGTTGCCGGGGTTGTCTCTGCTCCCCTTCTTGAACAAAGGGACCACATTTGCTATCCTCCAGTCCTCTGGCACTATTCCTGTAGCCAATGATGACATAAAAATCAATGCAAAGGCTCAGCAATCTCTTCCCTGGCTTCCCAGAGAATCCTAGGATAAATCCCATCAGGCCCCGGGGACGTATCTATTTTCAGCCTGTCCAGAATTGCCAACACCTCTTCCCTACGTACCTCAATGCCATCTATTCTAATAGCCTGGGTCTCAGCATTCTCCTCCACAACATTCTCTTTTTCCTGAGTGAATACTGACGAAAAATATTCATTTAGTATCTCGCCTATCTCTTTAGACTCCACACACAACTTCCCATCCCTGTCCTTGACTGGCCCTACTCTTACCCGAGTCATTCTTTTATTCCTGACATACCTATAGAAAGCTTTTGGGTTTTCCTTGATCCTACCTGCCAAATACTTCTCATGTCCCCTCTTTGCTCGTCTTAGCTCTCTCTTTAGATCCTTCCTCGCTACCTTGTAACTATCAAGCGCCCCAACTGAAACGTCACACCTCATCTTCACATAGGCCTCCCTCTTCCTCTTAACAAGAGATTCCATTTCTTTGGTAAACCACGGTTCCCTCGCTCGACGCCTTCCTCCCTGCCTGACCGGTACGTACTTATCAAGAACACGCAGTAGCTGTTCCTTGAACAAACTCCACATATTCAGTGTGCCCAACACTTGCAGCCTACTTCTCCAACCTACCCCCCCCCCCCCACCCCGCCCCCCCCCAGTCATGTCTAATGGCATCATAATTGCCCTTCCCCCAGCTATAACTCTTGCCCTGCGGGGTATACTTATCCCTTTCCATCATTAACGTAAACGTCACCAAATTGTGGTCACTGTCCCCAAAGTGCTCACCTACCTCCAAATCTAACACCTGGCCTGGTTCATTACCCAAAACCAAATCCAAAGTGGCCTCGCCTCTTGTTGGCCTGTCAACATATTGTGTCAGGAAACCCTCCTGCACACATTGTACAAAAAACGACCCATCTAATGTACTCGAACTATATCTTTTCCAGTCAATATTTGGAAAGTTAAAGTCTCCCATAATAACTACCCTGTTACTTTCGCTCTTATCCAGAATCATCTTCGCCATCCTTTCCTCTACGTCCCTAGAACTATTTGGAGGCCTATAGAAAACTCCCAACAGGGTGACCTCTCCTTTCCTATTTCTAACCTCATCCCATACTACCTCGGAAGAAGAGTCCCCATCTAGCATCCTCTCCGCCACCGTAATACTGTTCTTGACTAGCAGCGCCACACCTCCCCCTCTTTTGCCTCCTTCTCTGAGCTTACTAAAACACCTAAACCCCGGAACCTGCAACATCCATTCCTGTCCCTGCTCTATCCATGTCTCCGAAATGGCCACAACATCGAATTCCCAGGTACCAACCCATGCTGCCAGTTCCCCTACTGTCTGTGTGTAGTTTGCACATTCTTCCCGTGTCTGCGTGGGTCTCACCCCCACAACTCAAAAGATGTGCAGGGTAGGTGGATTGGCCATGCTGAATTGCTCCTTAATTGGTAAAAAAAAAATTGGATACTCTAAAAATTTTTTTAAAAAAAAACTGTAGCAAGAACGTTCTTCTTGTATTCTAGTCCAGTTATAATAAAGGCCGCCATGCCATTTGCCTTCTGTCACGAAGCACACTGATGTTATCTGCGAGGTTATCCCAACTCTATTTCATGTCTGTTGACCAATTCTCAATCCATGCCAGTATATTACCCCAATCCTATATCCTCTAGATTTGTTTAGCAAACAGCTCATCAAAAGCCTTCTGAAAATCCAAATATATCACATCCACTGGTACCCCATTATCTATGCTACAAGTAGCATCCTGAAAATACTGCAACGGGTTTGTCAAGTAGGATTTCCACTTTCAGAAATCCATCTTTACTCTGCCCAATCATAACATTATTTTCTAGGTGTCCAGTAATATAGATTCTAACATTTACCCTTCTAGTAATGTCCAACTAAGGTATGCATCTCATTATATTCTCTCTCCTCTCTTACATAGTGGGTTATATTTGCTACTTTCCAGAATCTATAGAATTTTGAAAGATAACCACTAATGTATCCACTATCTCCACATAGCCATCTTCTCTAATATTCTCCACCATTTCCCCATTCTCCATAATAGATTCTCCTGTCCCACTGTTATGGGCCAGGGTTTAGAGAACCCCAGAGTGTATCATGGAGTTCACCTGACCCACAACTTTTCATAGATTGTGGTATCGGGAGCACACGGCCCACTCTACAGGTGTGGTAGAGCAGAAATGGAAAAGTATTTTTTAAAGCAAAACAATGTTTATTCTATGAACTCATGTTAACCTTTTTAAAACGTACAGTGAACATCTTAGCAACCATTAATTCAAATACAACCCCAAAGAATACATCACTAAGTAATCCTTACTTTCCTTTTAACATCCATAAGACTTTTTAAAAAAAACTTTTCACAGAAGCACATCAGGTTTAAATTCACTACTGAGAACAGTTATCACTCTAAATTCACCAAATGATCAAGAGATAGTCTTTACATGGCAGAGAGAACAACATTGCACATTCTGTGGCTGACTGCAGCTCCAACACTGAAACAAAACCAAAAAAAACACCGACACCCAAGCTTGTCTCAAAGTGAAACTAAAAGCTGACAGACAGCCCAGCTCCACCCACACTCTGACATACTGCAGTAATAAACACCCATTTCTTAAAGGTATACCCACTACAGTTATTCCATAAAAAACACTCATTTCTTAAAGGCACTCTCACATGACACCCACATTAGTCTTTACTAATCTTTTCTTTTCACATCCTGAAAGAAGCTTTCACTATCTGTTTTTCTGTTTCTCGTGAGCATTTGTTCACATTCTCTTCCTTTTTTTTGTGAGTTTCTTATCCTCCTTTGCTGGATTCTAAATTGTACCAAATCCTCGGGTTTGACACTTTTTTCAATTACCTTCTCAGCCGCTTCCTTTAATAGGGACAGATGGAGTCCACACCGAGTAAAACTGAGAAAAAAGTTTTATTTACAAACGATATATACACTTCCCGTAGACCCCTACCTGGTTCCTGTTTTGGTCGGTGCCTTACTGGCCCTCATATACACTGGATAATTGAGATACTCTGCCCCTTGTGGGGGAGCTCGTACTCCACAAGGAACACGGGGAAGACAAGCATTCCCGCCCTGTAGGTATCGCGCCGGATATTACATTTCTGCTGCTCCCCAAAGTCTGAAGGTTCCCTCGACGAGCGATGAGAAGGAGGAGCAGGCGGAGAACGTCAGAGACTTTACGGCTCCGGTAAACCCTCATGCCGCTGATGTAGCAGATCAGTCGGTTTATACTGCCCCAGTGAACGCCGTCTGCAGCAGGAGCGACATGGCAGGCGATCGACAGGAGACGGCAGAACTATGGAGTCGGCGTCTGAGATCTCCGAGGTCTATGTCTCCATCTTAGAGTTGGAAGACACAACGTCGAGCATGTTGGCGTCGAGAGAGACTGGAGGTGTCACAGCAGGCTGGTTCGGCAAAGAAGCAAGAGGATCCAGCGCAAGTTTCTATCGAGGCATTTTACAAGGGAACAACTTCGAATGTGATCCAGGTGTCATTTTATTAGCTGCCTCCAGACCTGAACTTGGTAAGAGACTGGTCCCGTTAGATGGATGACGATCCCAGAGAGCTAGCGAGCACTGTTGTTGAAGTTACGAACGAAAACTTGCCAGTCTTGTGTCCAGAAAGCTGATGTCTGTTTCTTGAACTCTTGTTTAACAGTCTGCATGGCCTTTTCTGCCAAACCATTCGATGCCAGGTGGTATGGGTTGATGTGGACGTGGCGGATCCTGTTGCTTTTCACAAAGGCGGCAAACCCTTCGCTCACGAAAGAGACCCCACTATCGGTCATGAGTACCTCCGAGATTCCGTGAGTGGAAAAAGAAATGTACAATCGCTCGGGTTGCCCGGGAAATGATCAACGCCATTTTGTGGACCTCCAGCCACTTTGAGAGGGCATCCACCAGGACAAGAAACACCAAACCCAAGAAGGGACCAGCACAAACTGCATGCATATGAGTCCAAGGGCTCCCTGGCCATTTCCAAGGGTGTAGGAATGCTGCCGTGGGAAGCTTCTGATCCTCTTGACAGATGGAGCACTGCTGAGCCAACGTCTTGATATCTGTGTCCAAGCCGGCCATCATACGTAACTACTCGCCTGCGTCTTCATTTTAGACACTCCAGGATGTCTTTTGTGAAGGTTATTCAACACAACCGCCTGTCCCTTCACTGGGCCAACCATCATAGCGCCCCACAGAGGATACCATCCTCCACAGTCACCTCCAACAATTTTGAGGAGAAAGCCTTCAACTCCGATGGCAGCTGTCGATGCTGACCACCGTCGAGCACCAGATGTCACACATTGGCAAGTACAGGGTCAGTACTTGCCAATGTACACACGAGGCAGTGATGGGCAAGGAGTCCATGAAATTTTGGACAGCAATCACTTTGTTCGCCATAGGAAGTTTCGCGGATTCGATCTGTAAGAGATGATGGCTCAACACATCCGCATGTGCAATCTTTGTGCCTGGGCGGTGCTCAAACGGGTATTCATAAGCAGCCAGTAGCAGAGCCCTGCACTAAATCCTTGCAGATGCCATTGGCAGAATCGCTTTGTCTTCACAGAGGAGGCCTAGCAATGGCTTGTGATCGGTGATGATAAAAAAATGGCGGCCATAGACACATTGATGAATTCGCTTTACACTGAATACGACCTTCAGACCTCCTTTTTCGATACACCCAATTGGGGAAAATATGCCGAGTTGGGGGGGGGGGGAATACATACGGGAATGGGGAAATACACCGGGGGGGGGGGGGGGTAGATTGAAGTCACCCATGATTACTGTATTCCCCATGATACGTGTAATTCTAATTTCCTGATTTATAGAATCATAGAATTTACAGTGCAGAAGGAGGCCATTCGGACCATCAAGTCTGCACCGGCCCTTGGAAAGAGCACCTTACCCAAGTCCACACTTCCACCCCATCCCCATTACCTAGTAACCCCACCCAATCCTTTTGGACACTAAGGGCAATTTAGCATGGCCAATCCACCTAACTTGCACATCTTTGGACTGTGGGAAGAAACCGGAGCACCTGGAGGAAACCCGAGCACCCGGAGGAAACCCACGCAGACACAGGGAGAACGTACAAACTCCACACAGAGTGACCCAAGCCGTGAATCGAACCTGGGACCCTGGTGTTGTGAAGCAACTGTGCTAACCACTGTGCTACCATGCTGCCCTGCTCAACGTTCGCACCACTGTCTGACAGCCTATAAACAACTGCCAACAATGTTTACTGTGGTCCAAGTTAATTCTAATCTTGATCCTTTGATCTAAAACCCTTCCTCACTCGTGTATCGATTTTAGCCTCATTAACAGCACTGCCCTCATCTCTACCTCATTTTCAATGTTTAAACATCCAGTTTCCAGCCTGGTTCACTCTGTCACCACATCTCCATAATAGCCACTAAATCATACCCGTTTGTGCCTTCAAATCATCAACTTTGATGTGAATACATTCAGATAGAGTGCCCTTGCTGAAACTAGATCTAGACTCCAGATTTATTAATTAAATTCAAAATCCAGCAGCTGCCATGGTGGGATTTGAATCTGTGTCCCCAAAGAATTAGCCCGGACCTCTGGTTCTCCCGTGACATTACCACTACACCACTATCTCCCCGCCTTCTTATCTATGACTGAAGTCACATATCGGTCAGACCAGGGTGGCAAAAACAAGTTTAATCTCTGAAAGGATAATAAGGATCCGGTTGGGATTTGACAATCCAACAGCTTCTTGGTAATTTTCTTTAATGATTTTTATCATATTTATTCAGTTTATAAAGAACAGAATTTACGTTCCCAAACTGCCATGGTAGGATTTGAATATGTTCGCTGGGTTATTAGTAAAGTACAAAAGCACCACATTACTTTAAGTTTTCCAACAAATTAATGATTTTTAAGAATTTAGGTTTCTATTGTCTGAAAGCACTGTCTTGCAGATGCAAACTACACTAGGTGTCTTTGCTTTGGTCAGCAGGGGTCACTAGTGAACTGGTAAGGAGAAGAGTTATCCCTTCATCACAGGGAAGATGCCTGGTTTAATTTATGGTTTACATTGTTTATCCTCTATACTCTCCCTCCGGGTTTATAAATCCCATTCCCATTCCAGAGGTATCTCTTACCTGTCAAATGGATCTCTCCCACCAACGCCCCACCCTCCCCACCTCGGTGTATCTCACCCCGGGCATATCATCCCCAAAGTTAGTATGTCCTGTCATGCGAGAGTACCTTTAAGAAATGGGGGTTTATCAAATAGTTGTAGTGGGTGTACCTTTAAGAAATGGATGTTTTTATAGAATAGTTGTAGTTGGAGTACCTTTAAGAAATGGATGTTTTTATAGAATAGCTGTAGTGGGAGTACCTTTAAGAAATGGGTGTTTATTACTGCAGTGATGTCAGAGTGTGGGTGGAGCTGGGCTGACTGTCAGCTTTTACTTTCGCTTTGGACTTGCAGCTACAGGGTGTGTTTTAGTTTTGTTTTGACAGCTGGATAGCTGCAGGCAAAGCAAGCAGCTGTAAAGATCTCTGCAGGCTACAGACTGACTTCAGCTCATTAGGGGATTTCAAAGTGGTACATGTCTCAGTAGAGAATTAAACCTGGGGCGGGATTCTCCCCTACCCGGCGGGGCGGGGGAATCCGGCGTAATGGAGTGGCGGGAACCACTCCGGCGCGGGCTGCCCCAAAGGTGCGGAGATCCGCACCTTTAGGGGCCAAGCCCTCACCTTGAGGGGCTAGGCCCGCGCCGGAGTGATTTCCGACCCGCCAGCCGGCGCCGAAAGGACTTCGCCGGGCGACGCATGCGCGGGAGCGTCAGCGGCCGCTCACGGCATCCCCGCGCATGCGCAGTGGAGGGGGTCTCTTCCGCCTCCGCCATAGTGGAGACCATGGCGAAGGCAGAAGAAAAAGAGTGCCCCCACGGCACAGGCCCGCCCGCCGATCGGTGGGCCCCGATCGCGGGCCTAGCCACCGTGGGGTCACCCCCCGGGGCCAGATCGCCCCGCACACACCCCCAGGACCCCGGAGCCCGTCCACGCCGTCTGCTCCTGCCGGTAAGGTAGGTGGTTCAATCCACACCGGCTGGCGAGGGTTGACAGCGGCAGGACTTCGGCCTATCATGGGCCAGAGAATCGCCGGGGGGAGCCCGCCAACCGGCGCGGCGCAATTCCCGCCCCCGCCGATTCTCTGGTAGCGGAGAATTCGGGACACGCCGGGGGCGAGATTCATGCCAGCCCCCGGCGATTCTCCGACCCAGCGGGGGGGGGGGGGGGGGGGGGGTCGGAGAATCGCGCCCCAGATGTCTTTCTGTAAAAGGGTTCTTTTTTTTGTCTTATGGATGTTGCAAGGAAAGATTAAGAGTTACTTATAGAGTACTGTATTCTTTGGGGGATTTATTGGTGTTGATAGTTGGTAAGATGTTTACTGTGGGTTTATAAAGTGTTAACTGGTTTCATAAATAAACATTGTTTTAATTTAAAAGTACTGTAGATTTCTGTTGCACCACACCTGCAGAGTAGGGCTGTGTGCTCCCCATAACCACAATCTATTCAAAGTTGTGGGTCAGGTGAACTCCATGATACACTTTGTGGTTCTCTAAACTCTGGCCCATAACACTCCTCACCTTGGGTTTATTTCCCAACCTGAGGTATATCTACCCCCACCCCATGTCTATCTCTACGCACCCAGGTGTATCTCCAACTGTTGTATGTATCACCCCTCTGGCTCTATTTGTGCCCCCCCACCTTTGCCCACTCGGTGTTACTGTCCAGTTTTTCGGCTGTAACCCCTGGGTCTACTTCATTCCCCTTCCATGCATACCATTGCATGTATCTCTTTATTCCAACCTTCCATATACCTCCATCCCCAATAGTTGGCCTTGCCCCATGTGAGGTGTAACCACACACCCCGGTGTCTTTCCTCACCCCTGTGTGTGCTTCTTCCCCTCTCAGGCATATTCTCCCCAATTGGGTGCATCCACCCCCCAACCAGGTGTTGCAGCCCCACCCTAGGATGTATACCCCCCATATTTCCCCCTTCCCCCCCCACATCCTGGTTGTATCTCTCTGCCTTCATTATAATCTTCATCAGTGTCACAAGTAGGCTTACATTAACACTGCAATGAAGTTACTGTGAAAATCCTCTCGTTGCCACACTCCGGTGTCTGAGTGAGTACACTGAGGGAGAATTCAGAAAGTCCAATTCACGAACAAGCATGTCTTTTGGGACTTGTGGGAGGAAACTGGAGCGCCCGGAGGAAACCCACGGAGACGCGGAAAACGTACAGACTCCGCGCAGTGACCCAAGCTGGGAGCCCGGGTCTCTGGCACTGTGAAGCAACAGGGCTAATCACTGTGCTACCATGCCTCCAGATGTTTAAACCCTTCCCTGTTTACCCCCCACTTCCCCCATTGTATTTAAACCACCCCACTGTTTTCCCTTCCCCCATGGTTTATCTCCTTCCATCCATCCAGGGTGTATCTTCCCTCCACACCCCAGGTGTGTGTCCTCCCACTCTGGTCTATGCCCCCTCTCCCCCCAGGTGTATTGAACCTCTCCTCAGATGTTTCTTCCTTGCCATCCTGGGTATACCTCTTCCCTCCCAGGTGTATCTGCCCCTCCCAACTGTATACCCCACCCCCAGCCAGATATATCTGCTACACCCCTCCTCCAGGTGAAACTGCACCACCGACCCGAGTGTATCTCCCAACCCAGTGCGTTTTCCCTCCAGGCTCCCCTCCCATAGTTTCTTTCCCCTCCACCCTGGTGTTTCTCTACCCCCTGGATGTAAAGTGTATCCCCCAGGAGTGTATCTCCACCTCCAATAAATCTGACTTCCCTATCCCAGGTGTATTTGTCCCCCTATTATCCCCCACCTCCCCATGTGTCTGCATCCTAGGGTATGTCTCCTTCTCCCACCCGGGTGTATTTCATTGCCCCAGGTCTCAGGTATATATAAATGCCCCCTTCCCCCAGCACATCTGGTGTGTCTGCCCGTTCAGGTGTATTCTCACTGGATCTATGTCCCCACTTCCATTTGTATATCCTCCCCCGGGTGTCAGCGCATCTCTACACACTAAACAGCCCCCCACCACCCAGGTGTATCACCCTGCCAATCTCAACTGTAACACTCCTGTACTTGATCCCCCCCCTCCCGGGTGTATCTTCTTCCCCTTGGGTATATCTTCCCCCAGCGCCCTGGGGTTTATCGCACCTCCAGATGTATTTTTCCAGCCCCTCTTCTCTGGGTATATTACCCTGACCACAGGTGTATTTCCCACTGAAAGAGCCCTCCCCATTGATTCCCTTATTTCTCAGTTCTTTATTCTTGCCGTTATCATTTTGATCCATGGATGCTTAATGGACATGCATCTTTAAGTCAAGTAGGGGAAGTTAGGAGATCAAATGTTACAACATAGTACATACACTGTGCTAGCCTTCGAACCTCAGAACTCAGACTTTTTGGCACTTAACTCACTTCCTGTCCCACAGTGCCTCTTCAAGGTAAAGGAAGCAAATAGCAAAGGAGATTAAATAATTGATTAACTATCAATTACGACGAGACGAGAGTAGAGAGTAATCGAGGCTTTATTCCACAGAGATGTGTGGCCTCCTGCAGCTGCTGCCGAAATGGCTGCCGTTCGGAGAGCACACACATTTATACTCCGCCTACTGGGCGGAGCCAGCAGACAGGGATGGAACCCCGTACCTGTAGTACAGGGGCCTTACCGTAATACCCTTGTATGCTGTGCAGTATATACAATATAATACAACAGTGGTGACTACCACATTCAACTCCTGTTAAAAATGAGTCCAGCGGGGGTGGTGGAAAACTATTTACATTGTCATTGTCATTGAATTGTCATTAAGTTGTCATTGAAATTTCAGAGAAGGTTACAAATTTAGACGGTCGGGCGCCTTGATCCGTCGTTGAGAGCGCCGCAGTGCTGGTGGTGAGTCAGGCATCGGCTCGGTCGTCGGTGACTCCGGGAGCGTGTCAACATCCTCTTCATCCCCGGGTGGGACCAAGGGGAGGACAGATTGTCCTGGAGCGAGGGCTGTGGTGGGGGAAGGGAGGGTGGCGCCGGGGCAGAGGGGGGGGTGTGGGGACCCAGCTGGTGCCAGGTCCCTGAGGGAGACTGTGTCTTGGCGGTCGTCGGGGTACGCTATGCAGGCGTACTGCGGGTTTGCGTGGAGTAGCTGTGGAGCCGCACGTGCTTGCGGAGGAGAATGGGTCCTGGAGCTGACAGCCACGTTGGGAGTGAAACCCCAGAGATGGACATCCTGGGGAAGGCAAGGAGACGTTCATGGGGGGTTTCATTAGTCGCCGTGCACAGGAGCGACCGAATGGAGTGAGGTGCGTTGGGGAGGACCTCCTACCAGCGGGAGGCCAGGAGATTTCTGGACCGTAGGGCCAGCTGGATGGCTTTCCAGACTGTCCCACTCTCACGCTCCACCTGCCCATTTCCCCGGGGGTTGTAGCTGGTCGTCCTGCTCGAGGCAATGCCCCTGTTGAACAGGTACTGGCGCAGCTCATCGCTCATAAATGAAGATCCCCGGTCGCTGTGGACATAGGCAGGGAAACCGAACAGAGCGAAGATGGTGTTGAGGGCTTTGATGACAGTGGCAGACGTCATCTCGGGGCATGAGATGGCGAAGGGGAATCTGGAATATTCATCGACCACATTGAGAAAATACGTGTTGCGGTCGGTGGAGGGGAGGGGCCCTTTGAAGTCCAGGCTGAGGCGTTCAAAGGGGCGGGAGGCCTTCACCAGACTGCGTGCGGTTTACACACCACGCAGACCTGGCAGTCTCTGGTGATCGCCCTGACTTCCTCGATGGAGTAGGGCAGATTGCGGAACTTAATGAAGTGATAAAAGCGGGTAACCCCTGGGGGACAGAGATCGTCGTGCAGGGTCCGGAGTCGGTCCACTTCTGCGCTGGCACATGTACCGCGGGACAGGGCATCAGGGGGCTCATTGAGCTTACTGGGGCGATACAAAATCTCGTAATTAAAGGTGGAGAGTGATGCTCGATCAATGACTCCAGAAGCGAGATTGGATGACAATTGAAGGCTTTATTGGACTAGATGTTTTCCCCAGCAGCGCAGATATAGAATGCAGCTGCTAGGGCGACACAGACTCTGATACTCCGCCTTACTGGGTGGAACCAGCAGGCAGGCTTCACCAATGATCTTCCTGTCTCAGGTACCTCCCACACCAATGATCTTACAGCCTCAACCTAGGTACCGTAATACCCCTAATACAGACTACCACAGAGAGCTCGATCCTCCACCGCAAGACCTTAACATTATTGATCTTACCCCACTGTGTGTTGTTAAACATGAAGGCAACCGACTATTTGTCTGTGAGGAGAGTGAATCTCCTGACGGCCAGGTAATGCCTCCAGTGCCGCACAGCTTCAACAATAGCTTGGGCCTCCTTTTCGAAGGAGGAGTGCCGAATTTTGGAGGCATGGAGGGTGCGGGAAAAGAATGCCACGGGCCTGCCTGCTTGGTTGAGGGTGGCGGCCAGAGCGACGTCAGATGCATTGCTCTCGACTTGGAAGAAGAGCATCTCGTCGACTGCGTGCATCGCGGCCTTGGCGATGTCGGCCTTGATACGGTTGAAGGCCTGGTGAGCCTTGGCCGTCAGTGGGAAACCGGTGGAGTGGATGAGTGGGAAGGCCTTGTCCGCATAGTTAGGGACCCACTGGGCGCAGTACGAAAAGAACCCCAGGCATCGTTTGAGGGCCTTGGGGCAGTGGGGAAGGCGGAGATCCATGAGAGGGCGCATGCGATCGGGGTCAGGCCCTAGAACTCCGTTCTGAACCACATAGCCGAGGATGGCTAATCGGTTTGTGCTGAACACACACTTCTCCTTGTTGTAGGTTAGGTTGAGGAGTTTGGCGGTGTGGAGAAATTTGGAAAGGTTAGCGTGCAGATGGCGACATTATCCAGGTATGGGAAAGTGGCCTGCAGTCCGGACCGGTCAACCATTCGGTCCATCTCCCGTTGGTGACGCCAAAGGGAACCCTAAGGAAATGGTAAAGGCGGCCGTCCGCTTCAAACGCGGTGTACGGGCAGTCCGCCTTGCGAATGGGGAGCTGGCGGTAGGCAGATTTCAGGTCCACTGTCGAGAAGACCCGGTAATGTGCAATCTGATTGACCATATCAGATATGCGTGGGAGGGGGTATGCGTAGGGCTGCTTGTACTGATTGATGGTCTGACTGCAGTCAATGACCATCCTGTTTTTCTCCCCCGTTTTCACCTCTATCACTTGGGCTCTCTAGGGGCTGTTGCTGGCCTCGATGATACCTTCCCACAGCAACCGCTGGCCTCAGACCTGATGAAGGTCCTGTCCTGGGCGCTGTACTGTCTGCTCCTGGTGGTGACAGGTTTGCAATCCGCGGTGAGGTTTGCAAATACAGAAGGCGGGTCGACCTTAAGGGCCGTGAGGCCGCATACAGTAAGGGGTGGTGGGGGCCCGCCAAATTTCAGGGTTGGGCTCTGGAGGTTGCACTGGAAGTCCAGGCCGAGTAGCAAGGCAGCGCAGAGGTTGGGGAGTACGTAGAGCCGGAAGTCACTGAACTCTACGCACTGGATGGTGAGGGTGGCGATGCAGTACCCCCGGATTGCCACGGAGTGGTAACCGGAGGCCAGAGAGATTCTTTGGTTAATGGGGTGTACCGCGAGGGAGCAGCGCCTTACCGTATCGGGATGGATGAAGCTCTCAGTGCTCCCGGAGTCCAGAAGGCAGGATATCTCATTACCGTCGACCTTCACCTTTGTCGGCGCGGTCGCAAGGTTGTGCGGTCGGTACTGGTCGATCGTGATGGAGGCGAGACGCGGCTGGTCATCAGCGGTTGCAGGCGATGAGCAGCCCGATGAGGTGCCCAACGGGCAGGGGTCCTGAGGCGGGTAAGATGGCGGCACCCACGGGCTGCACGTGTCCTGAGGCAGGCAAGATGGCGGTGCCCTCAGGCCGCAGATGTCCTGGGACAGGCAAGATGGCTCCGCCCATTGGTTGTGAAGCAAGCAAGATGGCGGCACCCACGGACTGCACGTGGTCTGAGGCAAGGAAGATGGCGGCACCCACTGGCCTAACATGGGGGTGCAGGGACAATAGCAGAGATTGTGCAGGCCTGGCACACTGCAGTGAAATGTCCTTTCTTGCCGCAGGCCTTGCAGAGCGCGCTCCGCGCCGGGCAGCGCTGCCGGGGGTGTTTTGTCTGTCCGCAGAAGTAGCACCTGGGTCCCCCGGGGTTGGTTGGCTGCCGCGCGGCGCAGGCATGGGCTTTGGCTGGGGGCGGTCGCTGCTGGGTTCCACGATGGGGTGGCCGCTTGTGGGGTCCACGATGCCCAGGAGGAGTGAACCATGCGGTCTGGGGCATACGCCTGAACGTTGTGTGAGGCGACTGTGAGCGAGAGCGCTAGTTTCTTGGTCGCCGTGAGGTCAAGCGTAACCCCTTCTAAGAGGCGCTGGCAGATGTAGGCCGACCCTATGCCTGTAATGAACGCCTCTCTCATTCGCAGGTTAGAATGTTCAGCGGCCGAAACGGCCTGGCAGTCACAGTCTCTCACCAGGGTGAGCAGGGCACGCCAGAAATCTTCCACACACTCACCGGGAAGTTGGTGCTGCGTGGACAGGAGGTGCCTGGCGTAGATCTTGTTGGTCTGCTGAGCGTAGTTCTCCTTCAGTAGCACCATGGCCTCTTCGTAGGTAGGCACATCCTGGATGAGGGGAAAGCCATTGGAGCTCAGCCGCGTGTACAGAATCTGGAGCTTCTGTGCCTCTGGGATTGGGTCTGTTGCAGATCCGATGTATGCTTCAAAGCAAGCTAGCCAATGTGCCAAGTCCTTTTTGGCGTTGTCTGCTTGAGGATGCAGCTGCAGGCGATCCGGCTTGATGCGGAGATCCAACTTTGTAAAATCTCTGTGTAATAAATTGATGCACAATCAATTACGACGAGACGAGAGTAGAGAGTAATCGAGGCTTTATTACACAGAGATGTGTGGCCTCCTACAGCAGCTGCCAAAATGGCTGCCGTTCGGAGAGCACACACATTTATACTCCGCCTACTGGGCGGAGCCAGCAGGCAGGGATCTACTCCGTACCTGTAGTACAGGGGCCTAACCGTAATACTCTCATATGCAATGCAGTACTGTTGGAATCTGTAATTGATAGGATCTTAACCTGCCGAACTACGCCAAGTTGGGGGAAGCTTAGTTGATGAATCAAAGTCCTGGCGCAATACGACAAGTTGTAAGATTTGTAATATTTCTGGACTATGCCAAGTTTTTGGATTCCTAGTATTATTCGACTGTGTAAAGTTGAAGGAATTTACATCATTTCCACTATTCGGTTACCAGTAGTACTTTGCGAATACTGGGACTCAGCAGAAATTTGCAGTTAAAACTTCTCAGGTGCCAAAAAGAATTGTTTTATTTGTCGTTGCTTGATTACAATTTGAAAGTCATTTAAAATGCAATTTGTAGACAATTCGAAGCTTTCAGAGAATTACAGACATTATCTTTTTTGCTTCGGCAGACAGCTCGAAAGTAACTTTTAAAAGGTCAAAGTCTGGAAATGAAACATGAAGAGAGAGAGAGAGCTAATCTTCAGCTAAACTCAAACTCAAAGTACAAAAGTACACTACATCACTGACACAGACTAACACCCTGGAAAAGACAACTAAAAACAAACTAACAGAAAGACTATTAAGGACAAAACTAACACCCGAAAAAGACAACTATTAAAGAACAGACAATACAACACAACACAAAGACTAACAGAAAGACACAAAGAATTAAAGACAGCAATTAAGGACAGACAACACAAAGACACTACAGAAAGACTCTCAAATGGCGGGCGGAAACTTTTCAGTTATACACTTTCATGTCTGTCTTAAGTCATCTAATCACACCCCAATATAATCCTAATTGGTTTGGGTTAGACTCAAACACATTTGATTTGATGGCAAGCCATCCATCTTCAATGTGCAACATTAGCTTTTCTGACTTAGCTGTTATCTGCATTGTGAACAATGGTGCCTTCATGTTGCTACGGTATTCAGTCCTTGTCCTTGACAATTAGCACAAGCAGTGTCAAATTGTCTTGCAACTGTGCTGTTTTAATGTCACACTGACTTTGAAAATATGCATTTGCCAGAACAACGGACCTCAGTAAAAGTGAATTATGCTGTATAAATGGGTATTTAAAACTGGGGCTTAATATTTATGCTTAAACAGCTATCTTTTACCTATACTAGTTGTATTCGAAATACCTGGCTTCTACAGTCGGCCCTTTGATAAATCGAAAAATTAAGTGAGATATGTCACCAGAAGATAAAATACATCATTAATGTGATAGGATAGGTAAAAGCGCAAAGAATAACTCATTCATATTGTCATTACAGTTTTAAACAATAGAATGGACACTTAACATTGCAACAGGCATTTCAAAATAATTATTATAATTAATAAATTAATCAAATTTGATCACATTGGTATGTTATGTAAATGATGAATACAGCTACACAGGAGAATAGGATTATTCTTATTCTGGACATTCCAGTGTGTCCAAACCACCCACAAATCTTATCCCAGAGAGAGATAAATTGGGGTGGATCAAGTTTTTTGATTTCTTTTTGGATATGTAATGCCAAATCTTTAACTTCTTTAGAGTTATCGGGAATGAAAGTGCAACACTCTGCACCAATCAGGGCGCAGGTGCCACCTTTTTCAGCTAGCACATAGTCAAGAGCCATTCGATTTTGTAATACTACGGTTAACATTTTACAGATCTTAACATTGATATACTGATTGAAAATTGATATCATGATTACATAATTCAGCAATAAACAATTAATAATAACTTCATGTATACAAATAAAATGATTATACAATGAAAGTTGAACATATGATCTAGTAATAAATGGTAAAATGATTATCAAAATTGACATCCTCTGGATTATGCACAAATGCTTGTTGAAAGTGTTAATTTTCTTACAGAGACAAAAAATAGGCGTATAGCTTTAATGATACCATTCGCATTTCTAAACTTTTTTTTTGTCACTCAAATGGACTGGGAGTAAAAGTTGGATTGCTGCCAAATTCCCGTTATCAAATGTCTTTGAACGATCTGTTCTTTTGGCTTTTAATCAAAGCTTTTTTTTGTTTTTTTAAAAACCAGCTTCCACATTGTTTGAAGTTTTAATTTCCAGGCTAATTTTAAACATTTATTTTAAAATATCAAATACAATAACTTATTAAATATATAACTAAACCAATCTTGCGCTGTATCTTGATTTTCTGTAGATGAATTTGTCGATTCTGTTGAAGGAAACACAGCTAACAAGATATGTTAATTTCTTCAATTAATAAAGCAACGTTCAGAATAATGACAGTTTTCTTAAGTTGACAGTTCTTGGCAACTTTTTAGCGATACATTGAGGTTTCTTTAGCTGCTTTGATGGCAGCCGTTCTGTTCTGAGTAAGTTCCCTTTTTCGTTTGGAAATGTTCTGTCCCAAGTAAACATCTTTCTGGGCAATTTGTGCTTTGTGAAAGCTAGCTTTGTGACTGTTAGTACTGAGGTGGTTCAAGACCATCTGTAAATCTTTGTCATGATCATCTTTATTGATGGAGGTTATCAGAACATCATCTTCATATTGAATAATGGTGGAAGGCCGAACAGGCAGTTGCCTGAGATGATTCAGTAAAGCCATGTGGTAAACAGTTGGGCTATTATGATACTGTTGTTGATTAACTGTAAAAGAAAACCATGGTTGTAGTTGCTTAGCCAGTGTTGCTGACCAGAAGCCATACTGGGTGTGTCTTGTTGGTACGTGTTACATAAGAACATAAGAACTAGGAATAGGAGTAGGCCATCTGGCCCCTCGAGCCTGCTCCGCCATTTAATGAGATCATGGCTGATCTTTGTGGACTCAGCTCCACTCTCCGGCCCGTACACCATATCCCCGAATCCCTTTATTCTTTAGAAAGGTATCTATCTTTTTCTTAAAAACGTTTAAAGAAGGAGCCTCAACTGCTTCACTGGGCAAGGAATTCCAGAGATTCACAACCCTTTGGGTGAAGAAGTTCCTCCTACACTCCGTCCTAAATCTACTTCCCCTTATTTTGAGGCTATGCCCCCTAGTTCTGCTTTCCCCGACCAGTGGAAACAACCTGCCCGCATCTATCCTATCTATTCCCTTCATAATTTTATATGTTTCAATAAGATCCCCCCCGCATCCTTCTAAACTCCAATGAGTACAGTCCCAGTCTACTCAACCTCTCGTCATAATCTAATCCCCTCAACTCTGGGATCAACCTAGTGAATCTCCTCTGCACTCCCTCCAGTGCCAATATGTCCTTTCTCAGGTAAGGAGACCAAAACTGAATACAATACTCCAGATGCGGCCTCACCAACACCCTATACAATTGCAGCATAACCTCCCTAGTCTTGAACTCCATCCCTCTAGCAATGAAAGACAAAACTCGATTAGACTTCTTAATCACCTGTTGCACCTGCACACCAACTTTTTGCGACTCGTGCACCAGCACACCCAGGTCCCTCTGCACAGCAGCATGTTTTAACATCTTACTGTTTAAATAATAATCCATTCTGCTGTTATTCCTCCCAAAATGGAAAGCCTCACACTTGGCAACATTGAATTCCATCTGCCAGACCCTAGCCCATTCACCTAACCTATCCAAATCCTTCTGCAGACTTCCGGTATCCTCTGCACTTTTTGCTTTACCACTCATCTTAGTGTCGTCTGCAAACTTTGACACATTGCACTTGGTCCCCAACTCCAAATCGTCATTACATGGTTGACCACGAGGTGGAGATGTATTGTAGTGAACATTGTCTACTTCATTATCATCTCTTGAATCCATCCGTTGTTTATGATAGCATTTTGCCATCCAGTGTCCTACTCTACCACAGAAAAGACATAGTGGTATTTTCTTACATGATTTTAATGGAGCAAGGGTACATGTTTGCCCTGGCGATGGTGGTGAAATTGTAGTTACTGCTGATATTCCTGCAGGTGCTGCAACAGACACCGCTGGAGCAGCAGGTAACATGGGCTGGATTTGAGCAATAGGCTGCATTTAAGCAGCTGCAGTGTTAAGAGTTGCCTGATTGTGCAAACCACGATCTATCTGAATGCACCGGTCAACTATGACTCGGTATGTGCCAGCTGTGGCCCAAGCAAGTAAAACCAAATTCAAGGCAGCAGAAACTTCAGGTTTATCACCGGCTATAAAAGCTGTTTTTAATGGACTTAAAGTGCTTGCATCCCATGTGTCATTTTCCTGGTCGAGTGTCATCCCTGAATATTCCATCCAAGTATGTAAAAATCTTTCCTCAAAATCCTGAATATCTTCATTATTTTTTTGAATGCAAGATGTGATCTTAGACCAATTGGTCCTTGGGGGGCGAAATTTTAACAGCCAACTCTTGATTGCTAGCCAACCAGCTTCTAAATTTTGCAAATCGTCTCCAAGGGCAACGTCTACTTCATTTCTAAGGGTTGAAATTACACGAGTACCTAGCATGATAGTCAGAATTTGTACTCCATCAAATGGGTGGAGACTGTAAATGGCTTGTAATCTGTGAATTCCATCCCATGTGGTCATACCACCCTTTTTAGGGTGTGGAAGATCTTTGGACCATTCGTCAATTTTCGAAGGATCAATTTGTTCATGAACCCATTGGTGGTCAAATATGTTTCTAGTGATAGTTTCACCATCTTCTATTTTTTTGCTTCCAACTCTAACCCGTTTGCGTTTTAAAGGGGCTAGTCAAATTAATTTAGTATTTTGCATTTTACGAACACTATCTTCGTCTGATTCATCTGACAAAGTTACTAATTTATTCTTGACAATTGATCTCGGCTGCGCAATTGCCGATTGTGCCACTAGGTGGGGTGCTTGGGCTGCTTTCTGAGTTTGTTCAATTTTCTGCACAGAAAGCCTGTTTGTCAAAGAATTGCAGTGTTCAGTTACGTTGTTTATATCTCTTTCTAAAACACATCTTTCTTTCATTAACTTGCAATTTTCAAGTTCAATTCGCTCAGTTTTTAATTGCAATTGTCGGTATTTTGACTCCACTTCAAAAACTTGATTTTGGAATTCTGTTATTTGAAAAGATAACTGCTGGAGTTCAGAGGTTTTGTTTTGCAAATCTGTCTCAAGTTTGGATTTTGCATCTCGCAATTCTGTTTTAATTTCATCATAATGCTCAAGTTTGGATTTTGCAACTTGCAAATCTGTTTTAATTTCATCATAATGCTCAGGTTTGGATTTTGCATCTTGCAAATCTTCAACAACTGCAATTAGTTGGTTTTTAGTGGACCTATACTCATCATCACTTCGCTCAGTATTTAATTGCAACTGTTAGTATTTTGACTCCACTTCAAAAACTTGATTTTGGAATTCTGACTCCACTTTAAAAACTTGATTTTGAAATTCTGCGATTTGAACAGATAACTGCTGGAGTTCAGAGGTTTTATTTTGCAAATCTGTTCTAATTTCATCATAATGCTCAAGTTTGGATTTTGCAACTTGCAAATCTGTTTTAATTTCATCATAATGCTCAGGTTTGGATTTTGCATCTTGCAAATCTTCAACAACTGCAATTAGTTGGTTTTTAGTGGACCTATACTCATCATCACTTCGCTCAGTATTTAATTGCAACTGTTAGTATTTTGACTCCACTTCAAAAACTTGATTTTGGAATTCTGACTCCACTTTAAAAACTTGATTTTGAAATTCTGCGATTTGAACAGATAACTGCTGGAGTTCAGAGGTTTTATTTTGCAAATCTGTTCTAATTTCATCATAATGCTCAAGTTTGGATTTTGCAACTTGCAAATCTGTTTTGATTTCATCATATTGCTCAAGTTTGGATTTTGCATCTTGCAAATCTGTTTTAATTTCATCATAATGCTCAAGTTTGGATTTTGCATCTCGCAAATCTTCAACAACTGCAATTAGTTGGTCTTTAGTGGACTGAAGCTGATGATCACTTTTATTTTTAACAATGATCTCTTGCTGACTGTGTATCTGTCCCGTAATTACCAGGGACCATTTTACACGCTCTGCACCATGTAATCGTGTGCATTTTTCCCATGCTCTCTTGATATTATTGAAGGACCACTGGGGATATCATACTTTGATTCAATTCTTTTTGAGGTTTCACATAGGTTAAATTGTCTACGAGTGAAAGATCTACAATCCCCCAACATATCTTCAACAGAAACATCTGGTATTCCAGTACCCCCCTTGGATGTAGTGGGGAGTAATTTTCTGCCTGCTAAAGGCTCTGAATCTACACGTTGATTTGGATCAGCCATAAATGTTCTTGATCGTTGACTGCTGTGACTATTTTTTTTTCAGTCCCGTTTTATTTTAGTTACTGCAGTGACTAATCTTCCAGCCACGTCTACGTTAGTCTCAACGACTGGCACTTGATTTATTTAACACAGTCTATAAAAAATGTTCTTTTCAAGGGTCGAAGTACTGATTGATGCGGCTTTAAGACTTTTAATGGGTGAAAAAGATATTTCTTACCCTAGTCTAGCCGTGGGTTCCGGCTGTCTTCTGGGCCTCCTCCGATTATCTCCGAAGCTTCCCGAAGGTTCCGGACCTCCTCCGATTATCTTCGAAGCTTTCCGTCGTCACCTGGGCCTCCGAAGGTCATTCAGCACTGCTCCCCTCCTGCCTGACTACGCCAATGTTGAAATCTTTAATTTGAAGGGATCTTAACTTGCCGAACTACGCCAAGTTGGGGGGAAGCTTAGTTGATGAATCAAAGTCCTGGCGCAATACGACAAGTTGTAAGATTTAATATTTCTGGACTATGCCAAGTTGTTGGATTCCTAATATTATTCGACTGTGTAAAGTTGAAGGAATTTATATCATTTCCACTATTCGGTTACCAGTAGCACTTTGCGAATACTGGGACTCAGCAGAAATTTGCAGTTAAAACTTCTCAGGTGCCAAAAAGAATTGTTTTATTTGTCGTTGCTTGATTACAATTTGAAAGTCATTTAAAATGCAATTTGTAGACAATTCGAAGCTTTCAGAGAATTACAGACATTATCTTTTTTGCTTCGGCAGACAGCTCGAAAGTAACTTTTAAAAGGTCAAAGTCTGGAAATGAAACATGAAGAGAGAGAGAGAGCTAATCTTCAGCTAAACTCAAACTCAAAGTACAAAAGTACACTACATCACTGACACAGACTAACACCCTGGAAAAGACAACTAAAAACAAACTAACAGAAAGACTATTAAGGACAAAACTAACACCCGAAAAAGACAACTATTAAAGAACAGACAATACAACACAACACAAAGACTAACAGAAAGACACAAAGAATTAAAGACAGCAATTAAGGACAGACAACACAAAGACACTACAGAAAGACTCTCAAATGGCGGGCGGAAACTTTTCAGTTATACACTTTCATGTCTGTCTTAAGTCATCTAATCACACCCCAATATAATCCTAATTGGTTTGGGTTAGACTCAAACACATTTGATTTGATGGCAAGCCATCCATCTTCAATGTGCAACATTAGCTTTTCTGACTTAGCTGTTATCTGCATTGTGAACAATGGTGCCTTCATGTTGCTACGGTATTCAGTCCTTGTCCTTGACAATTAGCACAAGCAGTGTCAAATTGTCTTGCAACTGTGCTGTTTTAACGTCACACTGACTTTGAAAATATGCATTTGCCAGAACAACGGGCCTAAGTAAAAGTGAATTATGCTGTATAAATGGGTATTTAAAACTGGGGCTTAATATTTATGCTTAAACAGCTATCTTTTACCTATACTAGTTGTATTCGAAATACCTGGCTTCTACAAGTACATACAATATAATACAACAGTGGTGACTGCCACAATAATTAGTGATCAATTTCTTTTGAAAATGAAGAGGAAGGTGGTTGAAGAACCATGCAGTGATTCTGCAACCACATTTTCTTCACAAACAACAGAATCTTCATGGAAGCAATAATATGCCATCTTTTTATTCAGATAACAACATGAAAAGTAGTTGCAGGCCACCACCATGAAATGAAATAATGTCTCTTCAATTCAATATATCCACCATGGACACTCCAAGCCACATGCTTCATCTTGGTATGAATGAAGGTAAAGAAGGAAAGTTGAAATCTGGAAAGCACTAATTATATCAGTCCATATTACTAAATGGAGATAAATGTTGTGACGACGAAGATGCCGATGAAGAGGTAAAAGCTGTAAAACAAAGACTGGTGAATATAAATCCAACCAACTCTGCGAAGACCGAACCCTCAGCTTTACTTGTCGCTAAAAGTAACCATGTGGAGGAAAAGGGAGAATGTAAAGCTGGAGGGGTTGAACGTGCTTATTGATTAAACCAAATATTTCCCTCAGCATTGACAATACTGCTTGTAATTTGGCTGTAGAAGATCGTCGAAATGTGGATGAACGTTTATTGGACAATTATAAAAGACTGGCTGCCTTACACGAGGGACGGAAATAGACAGAAATGGAGAAGAAACTCATTCAGCGGGTCCTCTCCAATTTGGGCAGTCAGAAACCTGACAAAGTGTCTTCGATTTTGAAGAAGAGAGTGGAAACAAGGCACTGTTTGAAGATATGAAAGGAAGTTCGAAAACCAAAAATGCAAACCTACCCGCAGAAGAAGAAGAGAGAGATCTAATAAAGATACTGACAAAATAAACACAGATTTGTAAGGAAACACCAGGTATTTGCAGTACGGTAACTAGTCATGAAGTAGGACATAGGAAAATCTGAACCAATAAAGCCACATCTGTCTCGAGTAAAACCATGGAGACTGGCTCAGTTAGCGACTGAAATGCAGTGCATGTTCGAAATGTTGCAGAAACAAGCAAAAATGCTGCGTTCCACAAAATGCCAAGTAGAGTTTGGGAGATTGAGTGCCATGTTAGTGGGCGAACTGATGCTGGCCACCCTGGATCTTTTCAGGCCATTCATAATGGTCACAGATGGCAGTGACCTGGGGGTAGGGGCAGTGCTACATAAGAGTACAATGCAGGTATAGAGAGGCCAGTGGGATTTACAAAAAAACTAAGTCTGTGCCATAGAATGTACTCCACCATTGAAAAGGAAGCCTGAGCCTTGCTACTAGCCCTTCAGCACATTGAAGTCCCACATGACAATAAAAAAAAGTTTCCACGGCGCTGAGGACCCGGGTTCGATCCCGGCCCTGGGCTACTGTCCGTGTGAAGTTTGCACATTCTCCCCGTATTTGCGTGGGTCTCACCCCCACAGACCAAAATATGTAGCATAGGTGGATTGGCCACACTAAATTGCCCTTAATTGGAAAAAACTATTGGGTACTTTAAATTTTTTTAAAAAAATAAACAAAGCTTAGTTCATACGGGCCATAATCCGCCTGCGTTTATTGAAAGGTTTAAAACCCGGAACGCAGGATTATTCCATTGGAGTTTATTATTACATCAGTTCAATGGCAAAACAGTACACATCCCCAGAAAGGATAATGTGATGGCGGCTGCTTTGTCACGGGTTTAAGAGCTAACTAGTTACCAATGTGGAGACTGAGAAGGGAACTTATATGATGGGGATGGATGAATGAATATATGTTTGGGGTTTATGTCTTGCTATATAATAATGAAATGTTTGTGCCCTGACGTTTCATTCCTTTTCGGGAGGGAGGTATGTAAGGGTCCTTTCTGTCAATTCCCTTATTTCCTATTTGTTTATTTTTGCCATTATCATTTTTGATCCATGGGTGCTTAATGGACATATCTTTAAGTTGAGCAGAGAAAGTGAAGAACTCAAAGGTTACAAGACAGTACATTGTGCTAGCCTTCGGACTGTGGAACTCAGACTTTATGGCACCCGAGAGATTGGTGGGACTCGGTTCGATTGGTTGGCTGGTGGCCAATGAATTGGCCAAAAGGCCGCATTCACAGTGGGCTAAACAGCTGCCTTGTAATGCAGAACAAGGCCAGCAGTGCAGATTCAATTCCCGTACTGGCCTCCCTGAACAGACGCCAGATTGTGGCGACTAGGGGCTTTTCACAGTAACTTAATTGAAGCCTACTTGTGACAATAAGCGATATTATTATTATTATTCTGCCCAGTAACAGGTGGTGCTTGGTTCCTACCCCTGTGGGATGATTTTCAGAGAACCAAGGAAAGGACAGTGGGATCCTGGACACTCAGGGGAAGAAGTTGCTCTCCCTCTCTCTCTTGTTATCACCAGAAAAGGTACTGTATTTCTGAAACTGCAGACACCTTAACGAATCTACAGAGAAAATCATTACAGACTTTCATTATTATTTTTACACCCCTTTTCCCCTCTGTGTTTGTTTGTCTTTTTAAAAAATAAATTTAGAGTACTCAATAATTTTTTTTCCAATTAAGGGACAATTTAGGATGGCCAGTCCACTTAAGCTGCACATCTTTCGGTTGTGGGGGTGAAACCCACACAGACACGGGGAGAATGTGCAAACTTCACACGGACAGTGACCCAGCGCCGGGATTTGAACCCGGGTCCTCAGCAGCGTAGTCCCAGTGCTAAGCCACCATGCCACCTTTGTTTGTCTTGTGTGTATGTGTATGTAGAAGGTGGGAGGGGACAAGTTAAAGGGAGTGGTAGGAATTAAATGATAACTGTATTTGCTGCATATTTAATTATAGTTATTGTATTCATAAAATTAATTGTATTTAACTTTACAAACCTGGTGAATGTAGTTATTGGATAGCTAAGGGTCAAAGACTTTGGGTGTTTTTCTGAGCTTTGGTAGTTATTTCTGCTATGATAACCCAGCTGCTTTGCAGACCCAATTTCTGAGTGTAAGTTGAAAATCTTAAACATATGGTACAGCACTTGCTAACTTCAAAGAAAACTATTGGAGTGCACCTGGTGCTATGAATAGTTATTATATGGTTGCTGTCTTGACTGTACCTTGAATTCTGTGATGAATATTTAAGTACTTCAGATGTTTTTGGCAACATTTAATAGTCATATATTAACATCAATGATACTTGTATAATGTCAATTCAGTAAATCTGTTAATTGAATGCAGTAGTGGCTGCTGAATCTGTTGACCACTTTTACAGAATACACTCAAGTTTATTATGTGAAAGGCACAAGAGGATTAGAAATGGTTGCTTAGAACAGTTTTGATTTTAATTTTAGGCACCATTTTGTAATTTTGCAGACAGTTTGAAGTCTCTTTCTCTCTGTTTAAACCCTTTAACCACAACTTTAAGAACACATTTGTAGCCCTGCCCTACAATTGGTCATGCCCCCAGATTGAATTTAACATTGTTGTGGCTTTTCATTAATTCCCACTGTTGGCTCGTCCTTGAGAAAGCTCTTAAAATTGAGTTTCTTTTAGATACTGCATTTTTTTAAATTTAGCATGATGCTGCCCCAAATATCAAGTAAATGGTTCTGCATTTAAAAAAAAATCATTTTCGTTCTTCAAAATCATGGGCGTCATTCTCCGACCCCCCGCCGGGTCGGAGAATGGCCGTTGGCCGCCGTGAATCCCGCCCACGCCCCCGCCGAAGTCTCCGGTACCGGAGATTGGCGGGGGCGGGAATCGGGCCCCGCCGGTTGGCGGGACCCCCCGCTCAATTCTCCGGCCCGGAGGGCCGAAGTCCCGCCCAGAAATTGCCTGCCCCGCCGGCGTAAATCAAAGCTGGTATTTACCGGCGGGACCAGGTGGCGGGGGCGGGCTCCGGGGTCCTGGGGGGGGCGCGGGGCGATCTGACCCCGGGGGGTGCCCCCACGGTGGCCTGGCCCGCGATCGGGGCCCACCGATCCGCGGGTGGGCCTGTGCTGTGGGGGCACTCTTTCCCTTCCGCCTCCGCCACGGCCTCCACCATGGCGGAGGCGGAAGAGACTCTCCCCACTGCGCATGCGCGGGAAACTGTCGGCGGCCACTGACGCTCCCGCGCATGCGCCGCATTTCCGCACCAGCTGGCGGGGCACCAAACGCCATTTCCGCCAGCTGGCGGGGCAACAAATGCCATTTCCGCCAGCTGGCGGGGCAGAAATCCCTCCGGCGTCGACCTAGCCCCTCAATGTTGGGGCTCGGCCCCCAAAGATGCGGAGCATTCCGCACCTTTGGGCCGGCGTGATGCCCGTCTGATTGGCGCCGTTTTTGGCGCCAGTCGGCGGACATCGTGCCGTTGGGGGAGAATTTTGTCCCATGTTACTCACAGTTGGAGGAGTGAGCACTGAACACAAGTTATTACTTTGGTGATAAATCTATTTTCAGCTGTGGTTTTTAAAATTCGTTCATGTGATGCAGGCAAGGCCACTATGCAAGGCCACGGTGCACTTAGGGAGGGAGTATTAATAAAGCTGCAGCAGGAAACCACTCTTGAGTACCTCAGCAAATATTTGAATACTTAAAAAAAATATATGTTCTCATGCTGCCCAAATGCTCTGGGTCATGGCAAATTTCATGTTTGATATACAAAAACTCTTTGGCCTGCATATTTCTGTAGTTTGCTCTTCTATTGAGTTATGTATGAGAGTATTGATGCCATTGAATACTTCTAAGTGAATTCAGCAGTGATGTGACCTGGAATGAGGGTGTTGAGATTGAGCTTTGGGATTTACAAACCACCCCGTTTTTCCTCTGTGCTTTATTTAGCTGTCAGAAAATAATTGTATGTTAATTTGTCGTCCATTTGAAAATCAAATATAAACTGCAACAAAATGTACCGCTTTTTATTACTTCTACCAAGCTGTTAATGGAAAGCATTGGAGGAAAGCACAAATACTGCATTAAAAAGTTAATGATGTGGAAATGCCAGCGCTGAACTGGGGTGGGCACAGTGGGGAGTCTCTCAACACCAGGTTGGAGTCCAACGGGTTTGTTTGAAATCACAAGCTGTCGGAGTGCTGCTCCTTCGTCGGGTGGAGTGGAGATGGGTTCACAGGCACAGCATATATAGGCAGAGACACAATTGCAAGATGGTGACAGATTGGAATGTGAAGGATGGTTGGAATGTGAGTTTTTACAGGTAAACAAGTCTACAGGTAAACATTTTCTCTACAGGTAAACTTTTTCTCTACAGGTAAACACGTCTCTACAGGTAAACACGTCTCTACAGGTAGACATGTCTCTATAGGTACAAGCAGTGTGAGTGGAGTGAGAGATAATCGCGGGTGGTCAAGGTGTGAATTGTTTCGGGAAAGGACGGTTGGTGGGATTCTGCAGACCCGGACGGTATGGTGGGGGTTGCATGGGATGTGGCATGGGCCTGAGATCCCTGTTGAGGCCGTCCTCATGCGTGCAGAACTTGGCTACCGGTTTCTGCTTGGCGATTTGCATTCTTGTGTGTCTTAAAGGCCACTTTGGAGAATGTTTACCCGAAGATCGGAGGCCGAATGTCCTTGACTGCTGAAATGTTCCCTGACTGGAAGTGAACACCCCTGCCTGGCAATTGTTGCGCAGTGTCCGTGTCACCGAACGGAAACTGGTGGCCGGGTTCTGCGCGCAAGAGGATGGCCTCTGCCGGGATCTTGGGTTCGTGTCGCGTTGCATGTGGCCCCCACGGTGCTGCCCTGGTTTGCAGAACCCTACTGGCTGTCCTGACTTGAAGCAGTTCACGCCTCGATTGCCTGTGGTGATCCTCGCTCCACTCGCACTGTTTGTCCCTGTAAAGACTTGTTTACCTTTCAGGACTCGCATTCCAACCATTCTTCACGTTCGATCTGTAACTGTCTTGCAGCTGTGTCTGTGGGGCTGCCTCCACTTCGCCTGGTGGGGGATCGGTTCTCCGAGAGCTTGTGATTTCAAATAAATCTATTGGACTTTGGCCTGGTGTTGTGAGACTTCCTACTTAAAGTTAAATAATGGAACTAGTTTGGAAGTAGCTGTGGGGTCAAAGATTATGGCATTCCTTCAAACTTTAGTATATTTAATGCCTTGATAAATATGCTTTGGACAAGCGTCATTGAAGTATTATTGAATTAAATTATGTGCACATTAATACTATGGGTAATGCTATTCGATTGGCAACCTGAAGGTTGAGAGTTAAAATCCAACCGTGGAAAAGTTTTCAAATTAAATTCAATATGTCTGATAACTTGTGGACTGGCACCAGGGGACAAGTGACTCTGAAAGCTTCTGGATTGTCATAAAAATGTAACTAGTTTGGGCAAAGGAGTTTGCTACCACTTCCATTCTGATCGACAGCTGACTTGAGTTCCACCCCACCTTGCTGAGTATTAATGCCCTCTGAAGTACCGATTATATGTGTTGTACAAAACACAAAATGGGTGGTATCTTTCATACATCATGTGGAGGCGGCACGGTGGTGCAGTCGTTCGCACTGCTGTCTCACAGTGCCAGGAACCCGGGTTCGATTCCGACCTTGGGTGACTGTGTGGAGTTTGCATGTTCCCCCTGTGTCTGCCTGGGTTTCCTCCGGGTGCTCCACTTTCCTCCCACAGTCCAAAAATGTGCAGGCTAGGTGGATTTGCCATGCTAAATTGCCCCTTAGTTAGGTGGGGTTATTGAGTTGCGGGGGAGTGGGCTCAGCTGGGTGCTCTCTCAGAGGGTCAGTGCGGACATAATGAGACGAATGACTTCCTTCTGCATTGTAGGGATTCTATGATATAAAATGAGCAGAGCAATGGTAAAGCCAAAGACAGATTTCTATCGTCTTATTTCACAAATTAGTAAGTTTGCCCTTGTGGCTCCAGCCCAAGATGCTGTCATTCAGCCCACAATGTCTGCTGTTCCTCTGAAAGAGCAATTCCCCCTTGGGCCTGAATATTTTTGCTATTCAGATTATGATTCCATTCTCTGCTGGAAGCCTCATTTTATCCTTCCTACAGAGTCGAGCGGTGAGTATTTAAACTAGCTGCTTTGCGGATTCGTGTTTTTTCGGCGGGAATTCAGCAGTTGGAGTGGGCGGAGCTACAGAGTCGAGCGGTGAGTATTTAAACTAGCTGCTTCGCGGTTTCGAGTCGTTTCGGCGGGAATTCAGCTGTTCGAGAGGGCGGAGCTACAGAGTCGAGCGGTGAGTATTTAAACGAGCTGCTTCGCGGATTCGAGTCTTTTCGGCGGGAATTCAGCAGTTGGAGTGGGCGGAGCTACAGATTCGAGCAGTGAGTATTTAAACTAGCTGCTTCGCGGATTCGAATCTTTTCGGCGGGAATTCAGCAGTTGGAGTGGGCGGAGCTACAGAGTCGAGCGGTGAGTATTTAAACTAGCTGCTTCGCGGATTTGAATCTTTTCGGCGGGAATTCAGCAGTTGGAGTGGGCGGAGCTACAGAGTCGAGCAGTGAGTATTTAAACTAGCTGCTTCGCGGTTTCGAATCTTTTCGGCGGGAATTCAGCAGTTGGAGTGGGCGGAGCTACAGAGTCGAGCGGTGAGTACTTAAACTAGCTGCTTCGCGGATTTGAATCTTTTGGCGGGAATTCAGCAGTTGGAGTGGGCGGAGCTACAGAGTCGAGCAGTGAGTATTTAAACTAGCTGCTTCGCGGTTTCGAATCTTTTCGGCGGGAATTCAGCAGTTGGAGTGGGCGGAGCTACAGAGTCGAGCGGTGAGTATTTAAACTAGCTGCTTCGCAGATTCGAATCTTTTCGGCGGGAATTCAGCAGTTGGAGTGGGCGGAGCTACAGAGTCGAGCGGTGAGTATTTAAACTAGCTGCTTCGCAGATTCGAATCTTTTCGGCGGGAATTCAGCAGTTGGAGTGGGCGGAGCTACAGAGTCGAGCGGTGAGTATTTAAACTAGCTGCTTCGCGGATTCGAATCTTTTCGGCGGGAATTCAGCAGTTGGAGTGGGCGGAGCTACAGAGTTGAGCGGTGAGTATTTAAACTAGCTGCTTCGCGGATTTGAATCTTTTCGGCGGGAATTCAGCAGTTGGAGTGGGCGGAGCTACAGAGTCGAGCGGTGAGTATTTAAACTAGCTGCTTCGCGGATTTGAATCTTTTCGGCGGGAATTCAGCAGTTGGAGTGGGCGGAGCTACAGAGTCGAGCAGTGAGTATTTAAACTAGCTGCTTCGCGGTTTCGAATCTTTTCGGCGGGAATTCAGCAGTTGGAGTGGGCGGAGCTACAGAGTCGAGCGGTGAGTACTTAAACTAGCTGCTTCGCGGATTTGAATCTTTTGGCGGGAATTCAGCAGTTGGAGTGGGCGGAGCTACAGAGTCGAGCAGTGAGTATTTAAACTAGCTGCTTCGCGGTTTCGAATCTTTTCGGCGGGAATTCAGCAGTTGGAGTGGGCGGAGCTACAGAGTCGAGCGGTGAGTATTTAAACTAGCTGCTTCGCAGATTCGAATCTTTTCGGCGGGAATTCAGCAGTTGGAGTGGGCGGAGCTACAGAGTCGAGCGGTGAGTATTTAAACTAGCTGCTTCGCAGATTCGAATCTTTTCGGCGGGAATTCAGCAGTTGGAGTGGGCGGAGCTACAGAGTCGAGCGGTGAGTATTTAAACTAGCTGCTTCGCGGATTCGAATCTTTTCGGCGGGAATTCAGCAGTTGGAGTGGGCGGAGCTACAGAGTTGAGCGGTGAGTATTTAAACTAGCTGCTTCGCGGATTTGAATCTTTTCGGCGGGAATTCAGCAGTTGGAGTGGGCGGAGCTACAGAGTCGAGCAGTGAGTATATAAACTAGCTGCTTCGCGGTTTCGAATCTTTTCGGCGGGAATTCAGCAGTTGGAGTGGGCGGAGCTACAGAGTCGAGCAGTGAGTATTTAAACTAGCTGCTTCACGGTTTCTAATCTTTTCGGCGGGAATTCAGCAGTTTGAGTGGGCGGAGCTACAGAGTCGAGCAGTGAGTATTTAAACTAGCTGCTTCGCGGTTTCGAGTCGTTTCGGCGGGAATTCAGCAGTTGGAGTGGGCGGAGCTACAGAGTCGAGCGGTGAGTATTTAAACTAGCTGCTTCGCATTTTCGAATCTTTTCGGCGGGAATTCAGCAGTTGGAGTGGGCGGAGCTACAGAGTCGAGCGGTGAGTATTTAAACTAGCTGCTTCGCAGATTCGAATCTTTTCGGCGGGAATTCAGCAGTTGGAGTGGGCGGAGCTACAGAGTCGAGCGGTGAGTATTTAAACTAGCTGCTTCGCAGATTCGAATCTTTTCGGCGGGAATTCAGCAGTTGGAGTGGGCGGAGCTACAGAGTCGAGCGGTGAGTATTTAAACTAGCTGCTTCGCGGATTCGAATCTTTTCGGCAGGAATTCAGCAGTTGGAGTGGGCGGAGCTACAGAGTTGAGCGGTGAGTATTTAAACTAGCTGCTTCGCGGATTTGAATCTTTTCGGCGGGAATTCAGCAGTTGGAGTGGGCGGAGCTACAGAGTCGAGCAGTGAGTATTTAAACTAGCTGCTTCGCGGTTTCGAATCTTTTCGGCGGGAATTCAGCAGTTGGAGTGGGCGGAGCTACAGAGTCGAGCGGTGAGTATTTAAACTAGCTGCTTCGCGGTTTCGAATCTTTTCGGCGGGAATTCAGCAGTTGGAGTGGGCGGAGCTACAGAGTCGAGCAGTGAGTATTTAAACTAGCTGCTTCGCGGTTTCGAGTCATTTCGGCGGGAATTCAGCAGTTGGAGTGGGCGGAGCTACAGAGGCGAGCGGTGAGTATTTAAACTAGCTGCTTCGCGGTTTCGAATCTTTTCGGCGGGAATTCAGCAGTTGGAGTGGGCGGAGCTACAGAGTCGAGCAGTGAGTATTTAAACTAGCTGCTTCGCGGTTTCGAGTCGTTTCGGCGGGAATTCAACAGTTGGAGTGGGCGGAGCTACAGAGTCGAGCGGTGAGTATTTAAATTAGCTGCTTCGCGGTTTCGAGTCGTTTCGGCGGGAATTCAGCAGTTGGAGTGGGCGGAGCTACAGAGTCGAGCGGTGCGTATTTAAACGAGCTGCTTCGCGGTTTCGAGTCGTTTCGGCGGGAATTCAGCAGTTGGAGTGGGCGGAGCTACAGAGTCGAGCGGTGCGTATTTAAACGAGCTGCTTCGCTGCTTAAACATCGGCCACAGGGTCTTTGGGGATAAATTTGAAGAGTGACATCACAGCAAAGCAGTGACCTGATTGGCTGGTAAGGAAAGTGCTCCAATTAGCAGTAGCTGGGAGAAATTTAACTCTTTGTGTATTGGTAAGTATTGTGATTGGTAAGTAAAATCTTTATTCCTTTCACTTATTCATGATTTGATATTATATTTGTAATCAGTTAAGGTAAAGTGTAAAAATGGCAGGAGATCCCAGACCCGTGTTATGCTCCTCGTGCTCAATGTGGGAGCTCAGGGACACGGCCGATGCCCCTGACTCCTTCATGTGCAGGAAGTGTGTCCAGCTGCAGCTCCTGGTGGACCGCATGACGGCCCTGGAGCTGCGGGTGGACTCACTTTGGAGGATCCGCGATGCTGAGGAGGTCGTGGATAGCACGTTCAGTGAGTTGGTCACACCGCAGATTAGGATTGGTGAAACGGGAAAAAGTCTGGCAGGGCTATAGTCATAGGGGATTCAATCGTAAGGGGAGTAGACAGGCGTTCCTGTGGTAGAAAACGAGACTCACGAATGGTATGTTGCCTCCCGGGTGACAGGTCAGGGATGTCTCAGATCGGCTGCAGGACATACTGAAGGGGGAGGGTGAACAGCCAGTTGTTGTGGTGCATATAGGCACCAACGATATAGGTAAAAAATGGGATGAGGTCCTACAATCAGAATTTAGGGAGTAAGGAGATAAGTTAAAAAGTAGGACCTCAAAGGTAGTAATCTCAGGATTGCTACCAGTGCCACGAGACAGTCAGAGTAGAAATTCAAGAATAGTCAGAATGAAGATGTGGCTTGAGAGATGGTGCAGGAGGGAGGGGTTCAGATTTTGGGGACATTGGAACTGGTTCTGGGGGCGGTGGGACCATTACAAATCGGATGGTCTACACCTGGGAAAGCCTGGAACCAATGTCCTAGGGGGTGCTTTTACGAACATTGTTGGGGAGGTTTTAAACTAATGTGGCAGGGGGATGGGAACCAGATTAGAAAGTTAGAGGTCAGTAAAGAGGCAGCAACTAAAGCCAGTAAGGTACAAGATAATAAACTCATTGTGACTAAGGGGAAGAGTAGAAGGGAAGAGGTGATGATCGCAAAGGGACAGGTGGTCTGAGGTGCATTTGTTTTGATGCAAGAAGTGTAGCAGGTAAGGCAGATGAACCTAGGGCTTGGATAAGTACCTGGGAATATGATGTTATTGGTATTACTGAGACTTGGTTGAGGGAAGGGCAAGATTGGTAACTAAATATCCCATGGTATAGATGCTTCAGGAGGGATAGAGAAGGAGGTAAACGGGGTGGAGGAGTTGCATTACTGGTCAGAGATGATATCACAGCTGTGATTAAGGTGGGCACTATGGAGGATTCGAGCACCGAGGCAATATGGGTAGAGCTAAGAAATAGGAAGGGTGCAGTAACATTGTTGGGACCTTACTACAGGCCTCCCAAAAGCGAGCGTGAAGTAGAGGTACAAATATGTAGACAGATTATAGAAAAACGTAGGAGCAATAGGGTGGTCGTGATGGGAGATTTTAACTTCCCCAACATTGAATGGGACTCGTGTAGTGTTGGAGGCGTAGATGGAGCAGAATTTGTAAGGAGCATCCAGGAGAGTTTTTTAGAGCAGTATGTAAATAGTCCAACTCGGGAAGGGGCCATACTGGACCTGGTATTGGGGAATGATCCCGGCCAGGTGGTTGAAGTTTCAGTCGGTGATTACTTTGGGAATAGCGATCACAATTCCGTAAGTTTTAGAATACTCATGGACAAAGTCGAGAGTGGTCCTAAAGGAAGAGTGCTAAATTGGGGAAAGGACAAGTATAACAAAATTTGGCAGGAGCTAGGGAATGTGGATTGGGAGCAGCTTTTTAAGGGTAAATCCACATTTGAAATGTGGGAGTCTTTTCAGGAAAGGTTGATCAGAGTGCAGGACAGACATGTCCCTGTGAAAATGAGGGATAGAAATGGCAAGATTAGGGAACCATGGATGATGGGTGGAATTGTGAGATTAGCTAAAATGAAAAAGGAAGCATACATAAGATCTAGGCGACTTAAATCTGATGAAGCTTTGGAGGAATATCGGGAAAGTAGGACAAATCCCAAACGCGCAATAAAGAGGGCTAAAAGAGGTCATGAAATATCTTTGGCTAACAGGGTTAAGGAAAATCCCAAAGCCTTTTATTCGTATATAAGGAGCAAGAGGGTAACTAGAGAAAGGATTGGTCCACTCAAAGACAAAAGAGGGAATTTATGCGTGGAGTCAGAGAAAATGGGTGAGATTCTTAATGAGTACTTTGCATCAGTATTCACCAAGGAAAGGGACATGACGGATGTTGAGGTTAGGGATGGATGTTTAAATACTCTCGGTCAAGTCGGCATAAAGAAGGGGGAAGTTTGGGGTATTCTAAAAGGCATTAAGGTGGACAAGTCCCCAGGTCCGGATGGGATCTATCCCAGGTTACTGAGGGAAGCAAGAGACGAAATAGCTGGGGCCTTAACAGATATCTTTGCAGCATCCTTGAGCACGGATTAGGTCCCGTAGGACTGGAGAATTGCCAATGTTGTCCCTTTGTTTAAGAAGGGTAGCAGGGATAATCCAGGGATTTATAGACCTGTGAGTTTGACATCAGTGGTAGGCAAACTGTTGGAGAAGATACTGAGGGATAGGATCTATTCACATTTGGAAGAAAATAGACTTATCAGTGATAGGCAGCATGGTTTTGTGCAGAGAAGGTCATGTCTTACAAACCTATTAGAATTCTTTGAGGAAGTGACAAAGTTAATTGATGAGGGAAGGGCTGTCGATGTCATATACATGGACTTCAGTAAGGCGTTGGTTAAAGTTTCCCATGGCAGGTTGATGGAAAAAGTAAAGTTGCATGGGGTTCAGGGTGTACTAGCTAGATGGATAAAGAACTGGCTGGGCAACAGGAGACAGAGAGTAGTGGTGGAAGGGAGTGTCTCAAAATGGAGAAGGGTGACTAGTGGTGTTCCACAGGGGTCCACAGTGCTCGGACCACTGTTGTTTGTGATATACCTAAATGATCTGGAGGTATAGGTGGTCCGATTAGCAAATTTGCAGATGATACTAAGATTGGTGGAGTTACAGATAGCGAGGGGGACTATCAGCGAATACAGCAAAATATAGATAGATTGGAGAGTTGGGCAGAGAAATGGCAGATGGAGTTCAATCCAGGCAAATGCGAGGTGATGCATTTTGGAAGATCCAATTCAAGAGCAGACTATACGGTCAATGGAAGAGTCCTGGGGAAAATTGATGTACAACGAGATCTGGGAGTTCAGGTCCATTTTACCCTTAAGGTGGCAACACAGGTCAATAGAGTGGTCAAGAAGGCATACAGCATGCTTGCCTTCATCGGACGGGGTATTGAGTACAAGAGTCGGCAGGTCATGTTGCAGTTGTATAGGACTTTGGTTAGGCCACATTTGGAATACTGCGTGCAGTTCTGGTTGCCACATTACCAGAAGGATGTGGATGCTTTCGAGAGGGTGCAGAGGCGGTTCACCAGGATGTTGCCTGGTATGGATGGTGCTAGCTATGAAGAAAGATTGAGTAGATTAGGATTGTTTTCGTTGGAAAGACGGAGGTTGAGGGGGGACCTGATTGAGGTCTACAAAATTATGAGAGGTATAGACAGGGTGGATAGCAATAAGCTTTTTCCAAGAGTGAGGTTGCCAATTACAAGGAGTCACGATTTCAAGGTGAGAGGGGGAAAGTTTAAGGGAGATGTGCGTGGAAAGTATTTTGCGCAGAGGGTGGTGGGTGCCTGGAATGCTTTGCCAGCGGAGGTGGTAGAGGCGGGCACGATAGCATCATTTAAGATGCATCTAGACAGTTGCATGAAAGGGTGGTGAACAGAGGGAAGTAGATCCTTGGAAAATAGGCGATAAGTTTAGACAAAGGATCTAGATCGGCGCAGGCTGGGAGGGCCGAAGGGCCTGTTTCTGTGCTGTAATTTTCATTCTTTGTTCTAAGAATTAATTATTAATTTCAATTGTGTTGTGACTCTGGGTGAAGTGGGATTGGAATTGACGGCACACTAGCCCAGGGAGTCATACCACCACACCTAGGTGTATCGGCTGTCCAGGGTATATTTCCCCTGGTGTTCTCTCCTCATGCGTGCCCTCCAGTTGTATCACCTCACCACCGCTCCCCCCCAGTGTGTCTCCATGAGCATACTTCCCTCCCCTCAAGTGTATATCCCTCACATGGATGGGGAAAGTGGTGGCATCATAGTAATGTCTCTGTACTTTAAAAAAATTAATTTGTGGGATGTGAGCCTTGCTGCCTCGGCCAGAATATGTATTGCCCATCCCTAATTGCCCTTGAGAAGGTGGTGGTGAACTACCTTCTTGAACTGCTACAGTCCATGTGTTGTAGGAACACCTACAATGCTGTTCGGGAGGGAGTTCCAGGATTTGACCCAGCAACAGTGAAGGATTGGCGATAGATTTCCAAGTCAAGATGGTGAGTGACTTGGAGAAGAACTTGCAACTGGTACTTTTCCCATGTATCTGCTGCTCTTGTCTTTCTAGATGGTAGGGGTCATCGGTTTGGAAGGTCCGCAGGAAGGAGCCCTGGCAAGTTCCTGCAGTGCATCTTGTCGAGGGTACATGTTGCTGTACCTGTTCATCGGTGGTGGAGGGGGCGAATGTTGAAGGTGACGGATGGGGCACCAATCAAGCGGGCTACTTTGTCTTGGACAGTGTCAAGCTTCTTGAGTGTTGTTGGAGCTACACTCATCTAGGCAAGTGGAAAGTATTCCATCGTACTTGTGCCCTGTCGATATTGGACAATATTTGGGGAGTCAGGAGGGGGGTTACTTGCTGTAAAATTCTTAGCCTCTGGCCGCTCCTGTAACCGCAGTATTAAGAGGCAGTGGTGTAATGGCGTTGTCACATGACTAGTAATCCAGAGACCCAGGGTCAATGCTCGGGTTTGAATCCCGCCATCTGGTTGGTGAAATTTGAATTCAATAAAAAACTGGGGTGACCATGAAACCATTGTTGATTGTCGTTAAAAACCCATCTGGTTGAGATTGGTGAGGATGAGGTCAAGTATGGTTTTCCCTCTTGGTGTTTCCCTCACCACCTTCTGCAGTCCCAGTCTCGCAGCTATGTCCTCCTTTCTGTCTAGGCCAGCTCGGTCTGTGGTGGAGCTGCCAAGCCATTCTTGGTAATGGACATTGAAGTTCCCCCACCCAGAATGCATTCTTGTACTTTTTGGAGGTGCTTCCTCCAAGTGGTGTTAAACATAGATGAGTATTGATTCTTCAGTTGATGGCACGTGCTAATCAGCAAGAAGCTTCCTTGTCCATGTTTGGACAGCTGTCATGAGACTTCTTAGGGGTCAGAGATGATGTTGAGAACTCCCAGTACAACTGTACACCACTGTACCACAGGAGATGTGATGGTGGTGTCTGGGACGTTATCTGTGAGGAATGATTCTGTAAGAATGCCAATGTCAGGCTGTTGTTTGTCTGTGAAACAGCTCTCCTAATTTTGGCACAAGCCCTCCGATATCAGTAAGGAGGACTTTGTAGGGTTGACAGGGCTGGGGTGAGTTTGTTGTTGTAGTTTCCAGTGCCTAGGTTGATACTGTGGTGGTCCGTCTGGTCTCATTTCTTTTTATTGACATTTTAGCAGTTTGACACAACCAAGTGGCTTGCTAGAACCCATCTGCTTCTTACATCAATGGAATTGTCAAACTTTTAATTCCAGATCTTTATTGAATTTAAATTCCAGCATCTACTATGGTGGGATTCGAACCCACATTCCCAAAGCATTACCCTGGCTCTCTGGATTACCAGTCCAATGGTAATACCTCTATGCCTGATCCATATACATTATGAATAGCTGAGGCCCAAGTATTGATCCTTGCGATACCCCACAAGTCACAGTTATCAATGCAAGAATGACCCATTGATTCATGCTGTCTGTTTTCTGCCTGTTGACCAATCCTCAATCCACAGAAGCACCTCTTATCCCCCGTGTTTTAATTTTACTAACAAACTCCTTGTGGGGGAGTTTGTCAAAAGCCTTCTGAAAATTAACATATAATGCATCCATTGACCCCATTATCAATTTTATGAATAACATCCTCAAAAACCTCCAACAGGTTAGTCAGATTTCCCATTTGTAAATCCACGCTGACTATGCTCAATCAGATCATTATTATCCAAGTGTTCATTTATCACATCTTTTAGAGTAGATTCCAGCAATTCCCCTGCTCCTGATATTCGGCGAACAGGTCTGTAGTTCCCCCACCCCCAGTGGCAGCCATGGAGTAAATGGTCACACACAGTGTGGCTCCTGCTTGAAGGCATTAGTTTTGATCCCTTTTACCTGAACTTTGGGGAATTTTGGCGGAAACGTTGTGCGGAGAGTGGAGGGGGATCAGTTCTCTCCCGGATGGGAATGTCTCTATCTCTACAGATTATCAAACTCGACAGAAGACAGTGAGAGCCCTGGCTAAAGAGTTGGAGGAGACTCGTGGCGCAGTACCAATTGGAAAAATGGTGGAGGGAGATTTGTCGTCGTCGACTGGAAAGTCGCCAGTGGAGCAGTTGATGAGCTTCAGTAAAGGACAAAGAAATGCAGAGTGACTGGCCAAAGGCAATTGAGGGGCAGTGGCACCACTTCGCGGGACTCTGGAACGGGTGGAGAAGAACCTGGAGGTTCAGGGGCAATGATCCAAGAGGTGGAGACAGACGGTGGTGTCCGACCAGAGTAACCAGTATGAGCAACGATGGTGGACCAAGAAAACAGGTAAAATCTTCAGATTGTGGGCCTACCGGAGGGAGTGGAGGGAATGAGTGCACTGGGCTATGTCACAAGGATGTTGGCCAGGTTGGTGGTTAAGAAGGTGCTGGACGGACTTCCGGTGGTGGCTATGAGGGAGTAGGTCGCACATTTGGTGGCTCCCGTTTCGGTCGGACTTTTGGACCTTTTCCCCTGACTTTTTTGCGCTTTTGAGCGCGGAACTGGAAAGCAATAGTACTCAGGCGCTGAACCCATACAGAGATGTATGGACTTAAGAAGCCAGAGGGACCGTAAACAGCAGAAGTGGTGGTCAAGCAAGGGCTCGGTGGAGGCTGTGAGAGAGACCAATATGGCTGATGTCCAAAGCAAGGCGCCGACAGCTCAGCCTACAATGGAGCAGCTGCTACAGGCCATGCAGGAGGGTTTTTTTAGCTCTGAAGCGCGATAATTTGGAGCCGCTCCAGAAGTCGATTGACCGATTGGAAAAAAGGCTGGATGATCAGGCTGAGAAGCTCTGAGAAGCTCCAGAAGCTGGAGAAGATGGTGGAGGAGCAGGCCGACTTTCAAACGGTGGCGGACGTGGAGATTCGGAGGTTGAGGGATCAGCACAAGATGCTCCTGGAAAGGCTGGAGGACCTGGACAACAGATCTCGCCGGCAGAATGTAAGAATCGTTGGCCTCCCGGAGGGTGCTGAGGGGCTGGATGCTGCCACATATGTGGAGGATATGTTCCAGAAGTTGCTGGGGAACAAGGTGTTCCCTTGCCCGCCGGTGGTTGACAGGGCACATAGAGTGCAGGTGAGGCAGCCGTGACGAGGGGGTCCCGCACGAGCGATGGTGGTCCGGTTCCATAGGTACCTGGACAAGGAGCGGGTTCTGCAATGGGCCAAGAGCACACTTAGCTGTACTTGGGACAATAGCACCCTGCGTGTTTACCAAGACCTGAGTACTGAGGTGGTCAGGAGGAGGGGAGGTTACAGGCAGGTGAGGGAGATTTTGTATAAGAACAAGGTGAAGTTCGGACTGCTTTTTCCGGCACGACTGTGGGTTACGTATGAGGGCCAGCACCACTATTTCGAGGAAACCGGGAAGGCGATGGATTTTGTTAAGAAGCATGGGCTGGCCCTGAGCTGAGGACTCTTGGACTCATGGTAGAACTTTTAAGTCTATTTTGTTTCTCTCTCGCTGTGAGAGATGCTTTCATGCTTGGGTCTGTTCTTTTCGGTTTTTTCGACCTTTTTAGGTTGATGTATTTTGGTTGCGATGTGTTTTTTTCTTGTTGTTTTTCGGGGTTTCCTTGAATGTTTCCTTTTTGGGTTTCTTGTTTGGTTGGAGTTTTGGTAGGGGGAAAATAGAAAAAAAGAAAATAGTTAAAACGATGCGGTTATGATGGGGATTTCAGGGGAATTTTTTGCAATCTTTTTCTGTGTTTGGAGGGGAAGGGCTGAGAGTGCCTGGTACTTCTTATCTCTATTGGCTTGATTTAAATTGCACTATTGTTGGGGATGTTTCTGACTTGTATAGAGTTTTTGTTCAAACAGGACTGGTTTGGGGAAGTGGTTTGGATGGGCCGGGGGGAGGGGAGCCAGGGAACAATGGGTGAGAGACGTGCTGGCGCTGAAGCTGGGAGCCACCAGGCTAGCCAAGGAAGCCAGGTGGGGGGTGTTCACATAGTTAGATTAGAGCAGGGGTTAGGTGGTAGGATGGTGTTGCTAGGGGGGGGGGGGGGGGGGGGGGAGTTGATCTGCTGACGAGGATGGAAATTGGACATGGCAACAGTGAGGAGGTCATAGGTGGAGCTGGTCAGGAGGCGGGCCAGAGGATGCGCGACACATGGCTGGGGGGCTGGCCAAGGAAAGGGGATGGCTGATCGGCAAAGGGGGGGGGGCGAAGTGCCCCCCAACCAGGCTATCACCTGGAATGTTAGAGGGCTAAACGGGCCAGTGTGTTCGCGCATTTGCGGGTTCTGAAGGCGGACGTATTCATGCTGCAGGAGACGCAGCTGAAAGTGGCAGACCAGTTTAGGCTAAGGAAGGGTTGGGTTAGTCAGATCTTTCATTCGGGGCTCGACACTAAGACTAGGGGGGGTTGCGATCCTGATTAATAAAAGGGTTCAATTTGAGGCGGCGGGTACAGTTGCGGATAGGGGCGGCAGATTTGTTATGGTTAGGGGTAAGTTCGAAGGGGTGAGAGTAGTCTTGGTCAGTGTGTATGCCCCTAATTGGGACAATGTGGATTTTATCAGGAGATCCCCGACTTGGACTCGCACAAACTGATCATGGATGGGGACTTTAACACAGTCCTGGACCCAAGTCTGCATCGGTCGTGTTCAAAAATGGGCAGGTTGCCAGCGATGGCAAAGGAACTGAGAGGGTTCATGGAGCAAATGGGGGGAGCAGATCCGTGGAGATTTAGCCGGCCATCGACGACGGAGTTTTCGTACTACTCCCACATACACAAGGTGTATTCCCGAATTGATTTCTTTGTCATAAGTATGGACTGGCTGGCTGGGATGGTGGGGCCAGAATATTCGGCAATTGCCATCTCGGACCATGCTCCGCACTGGGTAATCTACAGATTTGTAAGGATAGCTTTCAGCGCCCACAAAGGAGGCTGGAAGTTGGATTGCTAGCGGACGAGGCGGTGTGTGAGAGACTCAGGAGATGCATGCAGAATTACCTGCAGGTAAATGATACCAGAGACGTCTCAGCAGTGGTGCTCTGGGAGGCACTGAAGGCAGTGGTGAGAGGGGAGCTGATCTCAATCCGGGCTCATAGGGACAGGACAGATAGGGCAGAAACGGACCGACTGGTTAAGGACGTTTTACGGACGGCCAGGATCTACGCGGGGTCCCCGAGGCCAGAGTTACTCAGGAAACTCAGAGTTACTCGGGGTGCTGACTACAGGCAAGGCTGTAGAGCAGCTTAGAAAGGCAAAAGGTGCAATATATAAGCATGGAGAGAAGGCCAGCAGAATGATCGCGCAACAACTAAGGAAGAGAGAAGAGAGATGCCAAGATAGTGGAGATAGGAAGGATAGCGGATGGGGAGGGAAATCTGGTGGGGAACCCGGCAGGGCTGAACAAGGTGTTTTATAGTAAGCTGTACACTTCGGAACCCCCCCAGGGGACCGGAGGGGATGAGGCGATTCCTGGACGGACTGACCTTCCCAAGAGTGGGTAGGCAGGTGGTAGACGGACTGGGGGCCCTAGTCAGGATTGAAGAGGTATTAGGGGGCCTGAAGGTCATGCAGTCGGGTAAATCCCCGGGGCCGGATGGGTATCCTGTGTAGTTTTATAAAATGTTTGCCGAGATAGTGGGGCCGGTGCTGGTCAGGGTTTTTAACGAGGCAAGAGACAGAGGGAGTTTACCCCCGACGATGTCGCAGGCCACTATTTCGCTTATTCTGAAACGGGGTAAAGACCCGGAGGCTTGTTTGATCAACATAGACGTTAAGTTATTGGCCAAGATCTTGGCGACTTGAATTGAGGACTGTGTACCGGACATAATTGCGGAGGACCAAACCGGGTTCGTAAAGGGTAGGCAACTAGTGGCCAATCTAAGAAGGCTGCTTAATGTGATCATGATGCCCCCGGAGAGCAGGGAGGCACAGATAGTGGTAGCTATGGATGTGGAAAAGGCTTTCGACCGGGTCGAGTGGAAGTATCTGTGGGAGGTGCTGGGACGGTTTGGGTTCGGGGAGGGGTTCATTGACTGGGTTAGGCTGTTATATCAGGCCCCAGAGGCTAGTGTAAGGACGAATAGGACAACATCAGATTACTTCGGGCTGCACCGCGGGACAAGAAAGGGCTGCCCTCAATCCCCACTGCTGTTCGCGCTGGCCATAGAGCCCCTGTCAATTGCTCTGAGAGCTTCAATGGACTGGAAAGGGCGGGTCGGGGGGGGGGGGGGGGGGGGGGTCGGGGGGGGGTGTGTGTGGGGGGGGGGGTGGAACATAAAGTCTCGTTATACGCGGATGACCTGCTGTTATACGTATCGGACCCAATGGCGGGGATGGACGGCATCATGGAAACCCTGAGGGAATTTGGCCGGTTTTCAGGATATAAATTGAACATGGCTGAGAGCGAGTTATTCGTTATTCAGTCGAGGGGGCGGGAGAGTAGGCTGAAGGGGTTGCAGTTCAGGCTGGTAGGAGAAAGCTTCAGATACTTGGGGATACAGGTGGCACGGGGCTGGGGCAGGTTGCATAAGCTCAACCTGTCCCGACTGGTGGAACGAGTGAGGGAGGCGGTTCGGAGTTGGGATGCGCTCCCGCTGTCACTAGCGGGGAGGGTGCAGACTGTTAAGATGATGATTTCCCGAGATTCCTGTTCATATTTCAGTGTCTCATGATTTTCATCCTGAGGTCCTTCTTTAAGAGGCTGAATAAAATTATCCTGGGATTTATCTGGGCGGGGAAGTCCCCGCGGGTGAGGAAGGTGATGCTCGAAAGGAACAAAGGGGACGGGGGGGCTGGCGTTGCCTAACCTCAGCAACTACTACTGGGCTGCCAACATAGCGATGATAAGGAAATGGATGGTGGGTACGGGGTCGGTTTGGGAGCGGATGGAGGCTGCTTCGTGCAGGGGCACCAGTTTGGCGGCCCTGGTTATGGCGCCTCTGCCGCTCCTGCCGCCGTGCGGGACTCCACCAGCCCTATAGTGGTAGCGGCTTTTCGGATCTGGGGCCAGTGGAGGAGGCACATAGGGGAAGTAAGAGCATTGGTGTGGACCCCAACCTGCGGCAATCACCGATTTGCCCCAGGGAACATGGACGGAGGGTATCGACTGTGGAGGAGGGCGGGGATTGCGAGGGTAGGTGATCTGTTCTTGGAAGGTAGCTTCCCGAGCATGAGGGCGTTGGAGGAGAAGTTTGGGCTGGCGAGAGGGAATGGCTTTAGATACTTACAGGTGCGGGACTTCGTGCGCAGGCTGGTGCCGTCCTTCCCACGCCTCCCGCCAAAGGGGAGGCAGGACAGGGTAGTATCGAGGGGAGAGGTACACGAGGGTAGAGTCTCAGATATTTACAAAGAACTAATGGGAGCAGAGGATACGCAGACTGAGGACCTGAAGCTTACGTGGGAGGAGGAGCTCGGGGGGGGGGGGGGGGGGGGATGGAGGACGGTGTCTGGGCAGAAGCTCTGAGCAGAGTAAACACGACCGCAACATGCGCCAGGCTCAGTCTGATCCAGTTTAAGGTCGTGCACCGGGCCCACATGACGGTGGCCCGGATGAGTACATTCTTCGGGCTGGAGGACAAGTGTGCCAGATGCGCCGGTGGGCCGGCTAATCATGTACACATGTTCTGGTCGTGCCCTAAACTCGGGGTACTGGCAGGGATTCGCGGACATCATGTCCCGGGTTTTGAGAACTGGGGTGGTAATGAGTCCTGAGGTGGCAATCTTTGGGGTGTCAGAGTACCCGGGAGTCCAGGAGGAGAAGGAGGCCGACGTCTTGGCCTTTGCTTCCCTGGTAGCCCGGTGACGGATACTGTTGGCATGGAGGGACTCAAGGTCCCCGAAGACCGAAGTATGGCTATCGGACATGGCAAACTTTCTCGGTCTAGAGGACTTCATTGACTTCTTCGCGGAGAATTAATCATCAGCAGGGCGGGGGGGGGGGGGGGGGTGGGCGGGGGGGCTAGGGTAGAGTAGAGTAGGGGGTGGTTTAGGCAGGTCCTTGCGAGAATGGAGTTGCGTTATTTGCTTTTCTTTTTGTACAGTACTATAGAATGTCATTGTTTTATATGCCAAAAATACCTCAATAAAATTGTTTCTTAAAAAAAGAAGGTGCTGGACAAGGCCCCGGACGTGGATTGGGCCCATAGGTCCCTGAGGCAGAAGCAACGAGCAGGGGAGCCGGCGCAGGCGGCGATTGTGTGTATGCACAAATTCCAGGGCAAGGAAAAGATCCTGAGGTGGGCCAAAGCGCAGCGGGATTGCGATTCGGAAGGAAAACAAATTCGGATTTATCAGGACATTGGTGCAGAGCTGGCCAAGTTACAGGCAGGTTTCAACAAGGTCAAGGTAGTGTTGTACCGGCATCAGATTCGGTTTGGGGTATTGTACCCGGCCAAACTTTTGAGGGCCGGTTGTATTACTTTGGAACAGCGGCAGAGGCGAATGGCTTTATTAAGGAACATATGTTGGGGGAGAGTTGAAAGAAGAACCCTTTATAAAATTTTGTTTTTGTGTTAAATTGCTGCTTTATTCAAAGGGGGCGGGCCATTGGTTTGGGGGTATACTGTTTAATTGTATTGTACTCTGTTTGTTATACTCGGTACAGTGCATGAGGGGCTGTTGTGGGTCAGGGTGGGGCGGCGGGACGGTTCAAGAATGTTCTGCATGGGGGCCATTTTGGGGTGATCTTCCTCATATTGGGTTGGATGTGAGGTACTGGGGGAGGGACCAGGGAGGAGAACTGGAGAGAAGCAGCGGGGGGAGGTGGGGGTGCAAGAGAGATGGGTGGAGGGGTGGTGAAAGTGCGTCTTAGGGTTAGGGCCTTCGGGTGGGAGTCGCCATACTAGCAAGAAATGCTGGTGAACAGAAGTGAAGTGGGGGGTGCTGCGGTGGTTAGCCAGTGTCGGGGGAGGGGGGTTGGGTGAGGGGGATGGGGTTCGCGATGTGGCAGTAATGTGGGGTGAGTTTGGCCAGGATGGGGCGGGGCTATCTTGGCTGGGCCCGATTTAGAGTGTGAATGGGGGGCCCAAGGGTGATGATGACCCAGCATCTTCCCCACCACAGAGATTCAGCTAACCACCCTACAGTATCCTACTTTTTGTCTCCCTTTTTGAATGTGTGCCTAATTGGGATTACGCCATATTCATGGGGGTGCTTGGAGCGATCCCGGACTTAAACTCTCACCAGTTGATTATGGGGGGGAAGCCGATTTTAATTGGACACTGGAGCCAAGGATGGAGAGGAACATAGCAATTAGGAGCAGAAGTAGGCAATTCAGTCCCTCGAGCCTCCTCTGCCATTCAATCCGATCATGGTTAATTTCTTCCTCATCTCAAACCCACCCCCCTACCTGTTCCCCATATCCCTTTGATACACGACCAATTACTGCAAAGACGAGGTTAAAGCATAACTGAAGGCTTTACTAGACTAGAACTGTTCCCCAGCAGCTCAGGTACAGAATGAGGGCTGCTGGGACGGCACCGACTCTTATACCCCACCTATCTGGGCGGAGCTACATACTATACAGTCAATGGTAAATCCCCAGGTTTGACCAATGGAACTTCAGCCTCTCGGGTGCTGCAATACCTGATAATACCACATTCACCCCCTGTTAAAAAAGAGTCCGGAGGGGGTGGTGGCCAGCGGCTACAACTGTATTCAACATGGTATGATCAGATATGGAGGTACCGTGATACCTCCTTACAGTGTTTAGAGGATATTTACAGTCATGGCAGATATATAAAGTCAGTGTTTATTATTTACAGTTACAGATCGGTTAAGATGAAGCAATCAGTCGGTCGGGTGTCCTGGTCGTCCTCTGAGATCGTCTGGGCCTCGGTGGTGATTCCAGTGGGGGTCCAGGTGTCTGCGACTCCGGGAGCATGGCTTCGGCCTCCATGGCAGCTTCGTCACCCCTAGACGGCGCTGGTGGGGAGAGCGGTTGACCTGGGAGGGGGGCCCCTGTAGGGGGCGTCGGTGGGTGGAAGGGCCCAGGCAGGAGCGGCGGGAGGACTGACCCTCCTGTGAGGTGCTGCGGAGGGGGGAGGGGGGGTGTGGGGGTGGTGGTTGGGGTGCACGTGGGGTTACGGCGGGCGCCAGGTCCCGTAGGGAGACCGTATCTTATCGGCCGTCAGGGAACGCCACGTCGGCATACTGGGGGTTAGCGTGCAGCAGATGGACCCTCTCGACCAACGGGTCCGACTTGTGCGCCCTTGTTTTCGGAGTAGGATGGGTCCGGGTGTTGCTAGCCAGGTCGGGAGCAAGCTCCCGGAGGAGGACTTCCCGGGGAAGACAAGGAGACGTTCATGAGGTGTCTGATTGGTGGTCGTACAGAGCAATGACCGGATGGAGTGGAGGGCCTCCTGGAGGACTTCTTGCCAGCGGGAGACTGGGAGGTCCCTGGACCGTTCCGTTCTCCCCCTCTACCTGCCCATTTCCCCGGGGATTGTAACTGGTCGTCCTGCTTGAGGCGATGCCCTTGCTGAGCAGGAATTGACGCAGTTCGTTGCTCATAAAGGAGGACCCCCTACCACTGTGTATGTAAGCGGGGAAGCCAAACAGTGCAAAGATACCATGGGGGGCCTTGATGACGGTGGTGGCTGTCATGTCAGGGCATGAAGGGGAACCGGGAGTACTCGTCAAACACGTTCAGGAAATACGTGTTGTGGTCGGTGGAGGGGAGGGGGCCTTTGAAGTCCATGCTGAGGCGTTCAAAGGGATGGGAAGCCTTTATCAGGTGCGCCCTCTCTGGCCGGTAGAAGTGCGGTTTGCACTTTGCGCAGATTTGGCAGTCCCTGGTGGCTGTCCTGACCTCCTCAATGGAGTAGGGCAGGTTGAGGGTCTTAACAAAGTGGAAAAAGCGAGTGACCCCGGGGTGGCAGAGGTCATCGTGGAGGGCTCGGAGGCGGTCCACTTCTGCGGTGGCACATGTGCCGCGGGACAGGGCATCAGGAGGCTCGTTTAGCTTCCCGGGACGATACAAGATCTCGAAGTTGTAGGTGTAGAGTTCTATCCTCCACCGCAAGATCTTGTCGTTTTTTATCTTGCCCCGCTGTGCATTATTGAACATGAACGCCACCGACCGTTGGTCGGTGAGGAGAGTGAATCTCCTGCCGGCCAGGTACTGCCTCCAATGTCGCACAGCTTCTACTATGGCTTGGGCCTCCTTTTCGACTGAGGAGTGGCGGATTTCGGAAGCATGGAGGGTACGGGAGAAAAGGCCACGGGTCTGCCCGCTTGGTTGAGGGTGGCCGCCAGAGCTACGTCGGACACATCACTCTCGACCTGGAAGGGGAGGGACTCGTCGATGGCGTGCATCGTGGCCTTTGCAATGTCTGCTTTGATGCGGCTGAAGGCTTGGCGGGCCTCCATCGACAGGGGGAAGGTTGTGGACTGGATCAGGGGACGGGCTTTGTTTGCGTAGTTAGGGACCCACTGGGCGTAGGAACTAAAAAACCCGAGGCAGCGCTTCAGGGCTTTGGAGCAGTGAGGGAGGGGGAACTCCATGAGGGGGCGCATGCGTTAAGGGTCGGGGCCTATAACTCCATTTCGCACTACGTAGCCGAGAATGGCTAGACGGTCGGTACGAAATACGCATTTATCCTGATTGTACGTTAAGGATTTTAGTGGTCTGGAGGAATTTTCGGAGGTTGGTGTCGTGGTCCTGCTGGTCATGGCCACAGATGGTGACGTTATCGAGATACGGGAACGTTGCGCGCAAATCGTACCGGTCAACCATTTGGTCCATCTCGTGTTGGAAGACCGAGACCCCGTTAGTGACACCGAAGGGAACCCTTTAAAAATGATAGAGCCGCCCATCTGCTTCGAAGGCAGTGTATTTGCGGTCGCTCATGCGGAGGGGTAGCTGGTGGTAGGCGGACTTGAGATCCACCATGGAGAAGACCTTATAATGCGCAATCCTGTTTACCAGGTCGGATATACGGGGGAGAGGGTACGCGTCCAGCTGCGTAAACCTGTTGATGGTCTGACTGTAATCAATGACCATCCTATGTTTCTCCCCGGTCTTTACCACCACTACTTGGGCTCTCCAGGGACTGTTGCTAGCTTCAATGACCCCTTCCCTTAGTAGCCTTTGGACCTCCGACCTAATGAAGGTCCGGCCCTGTGCACTGTGCCATCTGCTCCTGGTGGCGACGGGTTTGCAATCCGGGTTGAGGTTCGCAAACAGGGAAGGCGGGTCGACCTTAAGGGTCGCGAGGCTGCAGACAGTGAGGGGGGGGGTATAGGGCCGCCGAATTTGAAGGTCAGACTTTGCAGGTTACACTGGAAGTCCAACCCCAGGAGTGTAGCCGCGCAGAGGTGCGGAAGGACATAAATGCGGAAATTGTTGAATTTCCTTCCTTGGACTGTGAGGTTTGCTAAGCAGAACGCCTTTATCTCCACTGAGTGGGAACCGGAGGCCAGGGAGATTCTTTGATTTACAGGGTGAGTAAAAAGTGAACAGCGCCTTACCGTGTCGGGGTGTATAAAGCTCTCCGTGCTCCCAGAATCGATCAGGCAGGATGTCTCGTGGCCGTTGATGAAGACCGTCGTCGTTGCTGTTGAGAATGTTCGATGTCGAGTTTGGTCCAGAGTCACCGAGGCCAGACGCAGTGAATTTTGATCGGGCAGTGTATAGTCAGCCGGGCTGGGGTCCTGGGTCCCCATCCAAGATGGCGTCTCCATGGGTCGCACATGGTGGTCGGAGATGGACAAAATGGTGGCACCCATCCGTCCAGCACGGTGTCCGGGGAACAAGATGGCGGCGCCCGTGGGCCGCACGTGGCCCGAGGATGCGGGGGTGGCGGTGACTGGTGGCCGCCTGGGGCCCGAGGGGAAGTTCGCTGTGGCAGCCCGGAGTCGCCGTTGGAGACCGCGGCCACCGCTCGTGCCTGGCAGACCCCCACAAAATGGCCCTTCTTGCCGCACCCTTTGCAGGTGGATGTGCGGGCCGGGCAGCGCTTGCGGGGGTGCTTTTCTTGCCCGCAGAAGAAACAGCGGGGCCCATCGGAGTTGGCGGGCCGCCTTACAGTGCAGGCCTGCGGGGACAGGGGGAAGGTCTGTGGGGCTGTTGCTGCGGGATTCCACGCTGCCCAGGGGGCCGCTGCGCGGTCGGGCACGTAGGATTGTGCGTTCCTGGAGGCAACGTCCATGGACCCTGCCAGGGCCCGTGCCTCCCTAAGTCCCAGGGTGTCTTTCTCTAAAAGATGCTGGCAGATCTCTGAGGAGCTCATACCTGCTACGAAGGCATCCCGGATTAGGAGTTCCTTGTGGTCGCTCGCCGAAACTTGCGGGCAGCCACAGCTTCTGCCCAGCACCAGTAGCGCGCGGTAGAACTCCTCCAACGATTCCCCGGGGCTTTGTCGTCTCATTGCAAGCAGGTGACGTGCGTAGACCTGATTTACTGGGCGGATATAATGTCCTTTTAAAAGTTTAATTGCTGCATCAAAGTCTTCCGCCTCCTCGATGAGGGTGTAGATCCCAGGGCTTACCCTTGAGTGCAGGAGATGCAGTTTTTGCTCCCCCGTGGGTGTGCCTCCAGCCGTCTCAAGGTAGCCTTTGAAACACGCCAGCCAGTGTTTGAAAATCGCCGCTGAGTTCGCCACGTGGGGACTGAGTTGCAGACACTCCGGCTTGATTCGGAGATCCATCTTCTCTGCTTAAGTGTAGTCTATTAAATTGATACACGATCAATTACTGCAAAGACGAGGTTAAAGCATAACTGAAGGCTTTAATAGACTAGAACTGTTCCCCAGCAGCTCAGGTACAGAATGAGGGCTGCTGGGACGGCACCGACTCTCATACCCCGCCTATCTGGGCAGAGCTACATACTATACAGCCAATGGTAAACCCCCAGGTTTGACCAATGGAACTTCAGCCTCTCGGGTGCTGCAATACCTGATAATACCACACCCTTTAACCTATTTTAAAATCAGAAATATATCTATCTCCTCCTTGAAAGCATTTAATGATTTAAACTCCACCGCACTATGGGACAGCGAATTCCACAATTCACCACCCTCAGCGAGAAGTGTTTCCTCCTCATCTCAGTTTTAAATCTACCTGCTGTTAACCTCTATCTGTAACCTCTCATTCTAGATTGCCCCACAAGGGGGAACATTTGGTCTCTGTTTACTTTATCAATCTCTTTTAGTATTTTATATACCTCAATCAGATCCCCTCTTATCCTTCTAAACTCCAGCAAGTATAAGGCCAAACTGTTTAATCTCTCCTCATACATCAAACCCTTCATCCCCAGAATCAATCTGTTGAACCTCCTCTGAACTGTCCTCAATGCCACCACATCCTTCCTCAAATAAGGAGACCAAAACTGGACACAATACTCCAGATGTGGTTTCACCAACACCCTACACAATTGCAAAAACAGTTCATATTCCAGTCCTTTTGCAATAAACCCTATCATTGCCTTTTTAATTACATGCTGTACCTGCATACCAACTTTCTGCGATTCATGAACAAAGATACCCAGATCCTTCTACCAAGATGCATTTTTAAATCTGCTTTTCATTTAGATAATAAATTGTCTTTCTATTTTTTCGACCAAAATCGATAACCCACTTATCTAATTAAACTCCATCTGCCAAGTTTTAGCCCAATCTCCTGGCCTATCAATATCCGTCTGTAAAATCTTTATCTCCTCACTGCCTGCTTTCCCACCTATTTTAGTATCACCCACAAATTTTGCTACGTTACACTCTATAACCTGCTTGCAAATCATTTAAATAGATTCTAAACCGTTGAGGTCTGAGGACTGACCCCAGCAGCACCCCGCTAGTTACAGTTCGCTAGCCAGAGAAGGACCCATTTATCCCGACCCTCTGCTTTTTGTCAGTCAGCCAACCCTCAATCCAATCCAGTGCTCTACCCCCAATCCCCTGCGATCTCACCTTCTGGATCAGTTTTTTTATGCGGCACGTTGTCATACACCTTCTGGAAGTCTAGATATACCACATCCACAGGTTCCCCATTATCCATCTTGCTGTTTATGTCCTCAAAGAACTTCAGCAAGTTTATCAAGCATGTTTTATCCTGCAGAAAACCATGCTGGATTGAGCTTTGTCTTTCCAAATGTTCAGTTATCTCCTGCTTAATGATGATTCCAGCAATTTCCCCACCACAGAGGTCAAGCTAACTGGTCTATAATTTCCTACTTTTTGCCTCTCTCCCTTTTTGAATAGGGGTGTCACATTCGCACAGAGTTTTTCAAACTCAGGGTCACGACCTGTGGGTGGGCCACAGGCTGGTGTCGGGAGGGTCGTGGCGTGATTGGTTGTGGCGTTCCCGATCACGGGAAGAAGACCCCAACAAAAAGCCAGCTGCAGGCAGTCCCTGATTGGTTGCGGCGTTTGAGGGGACGGGGAGGCTGTGTGCTGGTCACCACTCGGGGTGGTGGGGACAGGGGCTGACAGGCATCCACCTGGGCTCATGATGGTGGCCCCAGCTTGGAGATCCACTCTGTTACACGCCCTCTGCGCCACCAATCGGCAATATGCAACCTGCGGCTCCGTGGTTAAGCTGTTCAACGGCCGCCACAATGTCCGCTTGCACTCCCACAATGTGAATACTGATCGGGAAGTGGTCGGCAGTCTGTGACTGGGGTGGATGTAGCTACTGGACAGTGAGAGAGGAGCCAGACCAGGTTTGTTGGCAAGGAATACAAATCAAACGAGGCCAGAAAATAAGGGCGACACATGTGAACACTGGAAGAAACTTACACAGTCATCGCTTTGTGTCACCACTCTCTGGAAACCAGGAAGTAAGTGCTTTTGGTGCGAATGGAGAAGGAGGTGACTTGGATATTTGAATCGTGCAATGCAGTGGAACCAGCAAGAAATATTGTGACATTGTATGCGTTTGTTAAGTTACTTCATCTCGTCTAAAGTCATAGTTTGTAAAGTAAAAACAAGATTGTACTTTTTTCTATTATTGTTTAAATTTCTAAAGAAATGGGAATACATTTAAAGCAAAGTTTGTGTGTAAATACCATAAGGATGCACATGTTCAACTGAAATTGTTTTCATTTTCAGTGGTTAAAAAGTCATAAACGGAGAAAAATCAGGTATTGGAAATGAAATTTCAAAGTAAAAAAAAAAGAATGCCGGCCGTGAACGGCCTTTAAATACGAACGATGGAGTCTTTCCGCCAGAAGCACCGGCAGAGAGAAGGTCACGCGCCCGGCATGTACACTGACGCTATGCACTCTGTATATCCATGCTTTGGACCCGAAATCATAGAATTTACAGTGCAGAAGGAGGCCATTCGGCCCATCGAGTCTGCACCGGCTCCTAGAAAGAGCACCATACCCAAGGTCAACACTTCCACCCTGTCCCCATAACCCAGTAACCCCACCCAACACTAAGGGCAATTTTGAACACTAAGGGCAATTTATCATGGCCAATCCACCTAACCTGCACATCTTTGGACTGTGGGAGGAAACCGGAGCACCCGGAGGAAACCCACGCACACACGGGGAGGATGTGCAGACTCCGCACAGACAGTGACCCAAGCCGGAATCGAACCTGGGACCCTGGAGCTGTGAAGCAATTGTGCTATCCACAAGGCTACCGTGCTGCCCTCCACAAGGCTACCGTGCTGCCATGGAGGAAAGATTCTTCCATTTTGTAGCTGTTAGCAAGCAAGCAATAGGACTATGTGAAGAACTGAAAATTGATTATTTTGGAATAAGGAAGAGAGGGCCAAAGACACAAACAGGCTAGGATCTCACAGCTGAATCTACTGGAGAGAACTTCTCAGGAAAGTCCAGGGCAGGACAAAGCAGCGCTGGTGTGAGCTGTATACAGAGCTCCAGGGCCTCTGGTGAACAATTCATTAAGAAACTGAAATCAGGAACAAAGCAGTATAAAGATGATTTCTTGAGGTATGGCTCTAATTGTGCCAATGCAAATCAGGATGCAAAGCCCATGTGTGTTATATGCAGAGAAGTACCTGCAAATGAAAGTTTAAAACCCTCAAATATTCAAAGGCATTTGAAGACTAAGCATGACGTGTTTGAGGACAAACCTCCAGATTTTTTTCAAAGGATGCAGTGAGAACTTAAATCGTCAACTGAAGTCCTTAGCAAAAAGTCACATTGAATGATGAAGCAAATGTTGGTTATTGCACCAAGTTCCTCTGCATTAACTGTAGTTTTTGTAAAAGTTTTATCATCATCTACCGTGAAGATGGAGGCAACATACTGGTTCAGTGCCTCCGCCATCTCTGTGTTCCCCATTATTACCTCACCAGTATCCTCCTCTGAAGGGTCAACATTTACTTTAGCTATTCTCTTCCTCTTTATACATTTATAGAAGCTTTTGGTATTAGTGTTCATGTTTTCTGCTAGTTTTGTTTTGTAGTTCATCTTAGCTCTTTTGATTTTATTTTTAGTAGCCTTTTGCTGAACCTTAAAGTTCTCCCAATCCTCCAGTTTACCACTAGCTTTTGGTGTATGGTATGCCCTGGTTTTTGCCTTTATGTCTTGACTTCCTTGTTTAGCCATGGAACATTTTTCTCCCTTTTACAATTCCTTCCTCTCAGGAGTATACCTTAATTGAGAAGCATTTAATAACACCCTGAGCATCTGCCATTGTTCCTCAACTGTCCTACCCTCAATTTTCTGTGCCCAGTCTACTTGGGCCAACTCTTTCCTCAGGCCTGTAAAATTACCTCTGCCTAACGCTAAAACTCTAGTATGGCACTCTATCTTCTCTCACTCAATCCTAATTTGAAATTCTAGCATGCTGTGATCACTCCTTCCAAGAGGGTCCTTAACGACCAGACTATTTATCAACCCTTCTTCGTTACATAATACTAAATCTAAAATAGCCTGTTCCCTGGTTGGCTCCATCACATATTGCTCTAAGAAACAATCTCTCATACACTCTATGAAATCTCCCTCGAGGCTACCCATGCCAATTTGATTAGTTCAGTCAATGTGCATATTAAAATCAGCCATGATTACAAGCCCTCATTATTTCTTGGTTCATATTATGCCCCGCTTTGGAAGCATTGTTCGGGGACCTGTAAATTACTCCAACCAAGGAGTTTTTCCCCTTGTTTTTTTATTTCCACCCAGATTGATTCAACATAGTGCTCCTTAGTGCCAATATAATTTCTTAATACAGCCTTGTTGTTGCCTTTAGCCAATAAAGCATCTCCACCTCCTGTTGCATCCTGTTTATCCTTTCGGAATACTGAGTACCTTGGACATTCAACTCCGAGTCCCGGTCCTCCTACAACTATGTTTCAGTATTCCGACCAAAAGCCAATGAAACAATGTCAACTGCCCCAACAGCCTCAGACACACCCATACCTACCGTCACAGCCTCAGAATTGAGATCGGCCTTCTTGAAAGTGTACTCACAGAAAGCAACGGGCCCTGACGGAGTCCCCGATGGTGCACTCAGATCCTGCGCAGACCAACTGGCAAGTGTGTTGGCGAAAATCTTTAACCTCTCCCTCCTCTGTTCCGGGGTTCACAACTGCTTCAAAAAGACCACTATTATATTAGTGCTAAAGAAGAACCAGGCAATGTGCCTCAAAGACTACTGACCGGTGGCCCTGACATCTATCATTAGGAAGTGCTTCAAGAGGTTAGTTATGAGATTCATCAGCTCCAAACTTCCAGATTGCCTTGATCCACTGCAGTTCGCATACCGCCACAACCGGTCCACAGCAGACATTATCTCCCTGGCCCTACACTCATCTCTGGAGCATCTTGACAACAAAGACTCCTACGTCAGACTCCTACTTATTTACTGCATCTCCGCCTTCAACATCATAATCCCAGCCAAGCTCATATCCAAACTCCAAAACCTAGGATTGGCTCCTCACTCTGTAACTGGATTCTCAACTTCCTGACCCACAGACCACGATCGGTAAGGATAAACAACGGCAACTCCACGACGAGAGTCCTCAATACCGGGGCCCCGCAAGGCTGCGTGCTTAGCCCCTACTGTACTCCTTACCCATACACAACTGTGTGGAAATATTTGGCTCCAACTCCATCTGCAAGATTGTTGGTGACATGATCATAGTGGGTCGGATCTCAAACAATGAGGGCGGCATGGTGGCGCAGTGGTTAGCACTGCTGTCTACGGCACTGAGGACCCAGGTTCGATCACGGTCCCGGGTCATTGTCTGTGTGGAGTATGCACATTCTCCCCGTGTCTGCGTGGGTTTATCCTCCACAACTCAAAGATGTGCAGGTTAGGTGGAATGGCCGTGCTGAATTGCCCCTTAATTGGAAAAACATAATTGGGTATTCTAAAAATGTTATTAAAAAAAGAATCTCAAACAATGATGAGTCAGAGTACAGGAGGGAGATAGAGAACCTAGTGGCATGGTGCAATGACAACAATCTCTCCATCAATGTCAGCAAAACTAAGGAGCTAGTCATTGACTTCAGGAAGCGAAGTGTCACACATGCCCCTGTCTAGATCAATTGTGCAAAGGTGGAGGTAGTTGACAGCTTCAAATTTCTAGGTGTAAACATCACCAGCAATCTGTCCTGGTCCACCCACGTCGACACTATGACCAAGAAAGCACAACAGCACCTATACTTCTTCAGGAAATTAAGGAAATTCAGCACGTCCACATTGACTCTTACTAATTTTTATGGATGCCCGATAGAAAGCATCCTATCTGGCTGCATCACAGCCTGGTATGGCAACTGCTCAGCCCAAGACCGTAAGAAACTACAGGGTAGTGAGCACAGCCCAGTCCATCACGAAAATCTGCCTCCCTCCCATCCATTGACTCTGCCTACCCTCCCGCTGCCTTGGGAAAATGGGCAGCATAATTAAAGACCCCTCCCACCCGGGCTATTCTCTTCCAAACTCTTCCATTGGGCAGAAGATACAAAAGTCTGAGAACACATACCAACAGGTTCAAAAACAACTTCTTCCCCACTGTTACCAGACTCCTGAATAGCCCTCTTATAGGCTGAACTGATCTCTCATTGCATCTTTTTTTTTTACAGTTGTAGCACTATATTCCATATGCTTTATCGGATGTCTGTCTATGTATTTACATTGCGTATTTATCATAAGTCGTATGTTTTTCATGTATGGAGCGACCTGCCTGGACTGCACACAGAACAGTACTTTTCACTGTACCTTGGTACACGTGACAATAGATCTGAATCATACCCATTGGTCTCTATTTGTGCCGTCATTCTGAATACTGCGTGCATTTAGGTACGAGGTTTTGAAATATGTCCTTCTGATTTGTCTTTCCCTTGCAGGGTTTTCTTGTGCACTACGCTTTACACACATTCTGACCTTCTTCATTAATCTCTGATAACACTCAGTCTTATCTCCAAATTTCACTCCCACAATCATTTTACATTTTGTTTTTTTACGTTTCCTTCCCCCCCCCCCCAAGTAGTCGTTAGACTGGCCCTGCCTGTTCATCCGATTAACCTCTACCTTCTCCTCACATGCTGACCTGCTGCTCTGGTTCCCATTAACCATTATACTTCTTGTAGTTTTCCCCTTCCCTTCCCTCTATTTGCTAGTTTAAAGTCCTATTTATCCTTTCTACTGGGACACTGGTCCCAATCGGTTCAGGTGTGTGAACGAATGAGACAAGCTTGGGTATTTGGGCTGCACAGGGGAATGAGGCAGGGGTGTCCGCTCTCCCCGCTGCTGTTCGCTCTGGTGATTGAACCCTTGGCGATGGCACTTCGGGCCTCGGCTGAGTGGTAGGGATTGGTGGGGGTGAGCGGCAGGGGGTAGGGATTGGTGGGGGTGAGGGGGGGGGGGCTGGGAGCACCAGGTGTTGTTGTATGCTGATAACCTGTTGCTGTTCGTGACGGACCCGTTAGAAAGCATGGGCAGAATCATGGGCTTGCCGGAGAGGTTTGGGACCTTCTCGGGATATAAATTGAATGTTGGGAAAAGTGAGGTGTTCCCGGTGAATGCTTTGGGGCGGGGGGCAAACATGGGGGCTCTATCATTTAAGATGGCGAGGGAGAGGTTCCGGTATCGGGGGATCCAGCTAATGTATGAGTGGGCCACAATGCACAGGTGGAATTGGATGGGGTTGGTGGGAGAGGTTAAAGGGGGACCTGAAACGGTGGGACACTCTGCACCTGACATTAGCGGGGAGGATACAGGTGGTAAAGATAAACGTACTGTCAAGATTCCTGTTTATGTTTCAGTCCCTCCTGATTTTCCTCCCCAAGGTCTTTTTTCTGAGCGTAGATGCATTAATCTCAGAATTTGTGTGGGCATGGAGGGTGCCGAGGGTTAATAGGACTCTATTGCAAAGGCAGAGGTGGTAAGGGGACAGCTGCTCCCGAATTTGTTGCATTATTATTGGGCAGCACATGTGGAAAACATGAGACGATGGTGGGAAGGGGAGGGGTCAGATTGTGTCAGGTTAGAGGAGGTGTCTTGCTGAGGGTCTTGACAGAATGTCCGCCTCGCTGGGGGTGTCACCCAGTACTAGGCTGACACTGATGAGGTTCTGCGGGACATGTCCCACTCTCAGATGGGAATGGCTGAGGCGCTGCGGAGTTTGTCACAGTCGTAGGTGGTGTCATGGGAGTGTCCCTTTAAGAAAGATTTTGTCTTATCACATGGCTTCAGTGATGTCATTGTGTGGGTGGAGCTGGGCTGTGGCTCTGTGAGTTTTACTTTGAGTTTGGACTGGTTTGAACTGCAGAGGTTGAAAGAAGTTTCTCTTTATCTTCATTTTAAAAGCTGTTTCCAGACTGCTTGATAACTTAAAAGAGATAATAGCTTTCTGGAAGGAATGTAATCCTGATGTTTCGAAAGGAGAACAGAGTATCAATAACAAGTCATTTACCGGTAAGAATGCCGTGTGCTGGGCTACACCTTTGAAAAGGGGTTCCTGGTTTTACTTGGATTTTGTTATTGAATTGGAACAGTTAAGGGGGGATTCATTAATGGCTATACATAGATTACTGTAGCTGTGTGGGGTCTTTATGTTTGTAGTTGATCAAAATTCTTATTGTGTGTTTATACAAATGTTAACTAAATTCTTAGAATAAAGCTTGTTCTTTTGATTAAAATCGCCAAAGAACTCTGTTGAATAACACCTGAAAGGCAGGCTCTTCGTAACCAAAATCAATAAACAGTTGTAGGTCAGGTGAACTCCATAATATACTTTGGAGTTTTCTAAACCCTGGAACATAACAGTGGCCATCACCGAGGCGGTTTTTCTGGAGGTAGTGGACAGGTGCGAGAGGAGCTAGAGGGGGCCGGCAAACCATGCCCATAAATTCATAGATCATAGAATTTACGGTGCAGAAAGAGGCCATTTGGCCCATCGAGTCTGCACCGGCCCTTACAAAGAGCATCCTACTTAAGCCCACGTATCTACCCTATCCCCGTAACCCCACTTAACCTTTATGGACACAAAGGGCAATTTAGCATGGCCAATCCACCTAACCCGCACATCTTTAGACTGTGGGAGGAAACCGGAGCACCCGGAGGAAACACACGGAGACACGGCGAGAACGTGCAGGCTCCGCACAGTGACCCAGCCGGGAATCGAACCTGGGACCTTGGAGCTGTGAAGCAACTGTGCTAACCACTATGCTACCGTGCTGCCCAGTTTTGAGGGTGTGAGGAGTTGGAGAACGTTTAGGAGGCAGTTTTCAGAAACCTATTGAGGATTATATGGTTTGAGATGAAGCCGGATCCCTGGTGACAATCTTTGGGGTATCGGAGGTGCCGGAGCTGCTGGATGGCCTTCGCCCCTCTGATTACCCAGTGATGGATACTTTTGAATGAGAGGTCGGCTACGCCCAGGGGACGCCGCGTGGTTGGGAGACTTGTACGGGTTTCTTCGGTTGGAGACAACCAGATTTTCCCGAAAGGGGTGGGTTGAGGGCTTTGAGGTATGGTGGAGGCTGTTGTTGATTTTATTTGAGGAGCTCTTTGTTGCAGGAGGAGGGGGGAGTAAATGGGGAAAACATGTACAACTTGTATACTCCGTTGGATGTGAAGGTTGAGTTGCTATGTTGAACATGTTTGGAATAAAATACCTTTTAAAAAATAAAGGTCTGTAGTTCCCTACTTTATCTCCCCCTCACTTCTTAAATAGTGATGATGTGGAGATGCTGGCGTTGGACTGGGGTGAGCACAACACCAGGTTAAAGTCCAACAGGTTTGTTTCTAATCACTAGCTTTCGGAGCACTGCTCCTTCCTCAGGTGAATGAAGAGGTGGGTTCCAGAAACATTTATATAGACAAAGTCGAAGAATGCAATACAATTCTTTGAATGCGAGTTTTTGAATGCCCTTGACTGCTGAAGTGTTCCCCGGTACGTTGGCGAGACCATGCAGACGCTGCGACAACGGATGAATGGAAATCGCGCGACAATCGCCAGGCAGGCATGTTCCCTTCCTGTCGGGGAAAACTTCAGCAATCAAGGGCATTCAACCTCTGATCTTCTGGTAAGCGTTCTCCAAGGCAGCCTTCAGGACGCGCGACAACGCAGAATCGCCAAGCAGAAACTTATAGCCAAGTTCCGCACACATTTAAAAAAAAAATAAAAAATTTTGTGTACCCAATTCATTTTTTTCCAATTAAGGGGCAATTTAGCGTGTTCAATCCACCTATCTTGCACATCTTTGGGCTTGGGGGCGAAACCCACGCAAACACGGGGAGAACGTACAAACTCCACACGGACAGTGACCCAGAGCCGGGATCAAACCTGGGACCTCAGCGCCGTGAGGCAGCAGGGCTAACCCACTGCACCACCGTGCTGCCCCCAAGCCCCGCACACATGAGTACGGCCTCAACCGGCACCTTGGATTCATGTCACATTACATTCACCCCCCATCGTCTGGTCTGGGCTTGCAAAATCCTACCAACTGTCCTGGCTTGAGACAATTCACATCTCTTTAACCTGTAATTATCCTTCTCTCCAGTTGCTCCGTCTGGACCTGTAAAGACTTAATTACCTGCAAAGACTCGCATTCAAAGTATCATATTGCATCTTTGACTTTGTCTATATAAATGTTTCTGGAACCCACCTCTTCATTCACCTGAGGAAGGAGCAGCGCTCCGAAAGCTAGTGATTAGAAACAAACCTGTTGGACTTTAACCTGGTGTTGTATGACTTCTTACTGTGCTCTTAAATAGTGAGCAAGGCAGGAACCATTCCAGAATCTATATAATTTTGGAAGATGATCACCAATGTGTTCACTGTCTCCATAGCAACCTATTTCAACACTCTGGGTTGCAAAATATCATCAGGTCCTGGGATTTAGCGACCTTCAGTCCCATTAATTTCTCCAAAATAACCTTCTTACTAATACTAATTTCCTTCAATTTCCCTTTCTCCAGGAACATTGTCCCTTGGATCTCTAATTCTGGGAGATTTCTTGTATTATCCTCAGACACAAAGTAACTATTTAGATTCTCTGCCATTTCTCTATCCCCCAATATAAACTCTCCAAACTCTGCCTGCATTAGATCCACATTTATCTGAGCCAAACATTTCCTTTCAATGTATCTCTAGAAGCTTGTGCAGTCTGTTTTTATGTATTTTGCTTTTTACATTCATATTCTATTCTCCCCTTTTTTAAAATCAGTTTCTTGGCCTTCCTTGCTTTATTCTGAAAACCTCTCACTCCTCAGGTTTACTCCTGTTTCTGGCAAATTCATTGGCCTTTTCTTTTAATCTTATCTTTAAGTTTCTTTGCTAACAACGGTTGACTGACTTCCTTTTGGATAGTTACTGTAAACAATGCAATAATTCTTCAAAGACTACTCACTGCCGATGTACCTTCATACCTTTCTGTAGTGATATTCAGATATCAATATACATGATCAATGTATGTAAATGTAGTACAGTCATTTCAACACTAGATGGCTCACAGTCAAATATTATAAGAACTGGTTTCCCGCCTTTTCTAAGTCAGATGATGATGTGATTCAGAACAGTGAACAAGGAAGACATAGAATAGCTAGAGTGAGAGAAGTTAGAACTAGTTTGTTATAATAGTGTATAGTTATATAGTTATCTGTATTATACTTTAATTCTTTCTTGTTAGTTTAGTATTGAGTAAAAGGACTCACAGTTTATTATTTTATTACTCATTAAATAGTTAATCTTTCAACAAGAAGACTATTGGTCATTTTATCATCCTGGTGGATTCAAGAGTAATATATATATTTTAGATAAGTCACTATTTAAAATATAGCACTTTCAATGTATTTTCCCAATCCAACCTCCGTCAATTTGCTCCTGAATCCTTTATGATTCCGTCAGTTCAAATTTAACACCCTGGTTTCATGTTGAACCACCTCACTTGTGGTCACAAAGATTCTTTTATAACAAGGTTATAAATTAGCCTTTTCTTGTTACATGATACGAGATTTAAAATAACCTGTTCTCCAGTCAGTTCGTCAACGTACTGCTCTAGAAATAAAATGGGCGGTGGGGATGGATATTCCGTCCATCCGCGAGGGAAGGGGGAGAGTGAAATACTGGGAGCAAAGATGTCCTCTATGGGGATGGAGATATACAGGTGGGAGGGGGTGGGGGGAGAGGGGGGTGGGAGAGTGCGAGGGAAGATGCAACTGGGGAGCGGGGGGGGGACACATAAATCCAGATGACTCTCCCCATCAGGTTGTATCATCCACCCCGCCCTCTCCTCTCCCCTCCTTCTACCAATCCTTCCCCTCCCTCATCCCCCTCCTGCCCCAATCCTCCTCTCACCCCCTCCCAGGTGAATATATTTCTCCCCCACCCTCCAGTTGTAACTATCTTCACCCTCCTCACACCCTCCAGGTGTTACCCCATTGCTCTCTCTGTCCCCCCCATCTCTCTCTCTGTCCCCCATCTCTGTCCCCCCCCATCGCTCTCTCTGTCCCCCATCTCTCTCTTTCTCTCCACCCCCATCTCGCTCTCCACCCCCCCCATCTATCTCCACCCCATCAACCTCTCCACTCCCCATCTCCCTCTCCACCCTCCATCTCTCTCCACCCCCCCAATCTCCCTCTCCACCCCTCCCCCATCTCTCCACGCTCCCATCACCCTCTCCACCCCCATCTCTCTCTCCACCCCCATCACCCTCTCCACCCCCCATCTCTCTCCACCCCCTCATCTCTCTCTCCACCCCCCTCTTCTTTCTCTCTCCACCCCTCATCTCTCTCTCTCTCCACCCCCCTTCTCTCTCTCCACCCCCCCTTCTATCTCTCCTCCCCTTCTCTCTCTCCTCGCCCCCATCACTCTCTCCACCCCCCCCACCTCTTTCTCCACCCCCTCTCCCTCCACCCCCCTTCTCTCTCTCCACCCCCACCTCTCTCTCCACCCCCCATCTCTCTCTCCACCCCCATCAACCTCTCCACTCCCCATCTCCCTCTCCACCCTCCATCTCTCTCCACCCCCCCCAATCTCTCTCCACCCCTCCCCCATCTCTCCACGCTCCCATCACCCTCTCCACCCCCATCTCTCTCGCCACCCCCCATCACCCTCTCCACCCCCCATCTCTCTCCACCCCCTCATCTCTCTCTCCACCCCCCTCATCTCTCTCTCTCCACCCCCCCTTCTCTCTCTCCACCCCCCTTCTATCTCTCCTCCCCTTCTCTCTCTCCTCACCCCCATCACTCTCTCCACCCCCCACCTCTTTCTCCACCCCCCACCTCTCCCTCCACCCCCCTTCTCTCTCTCCACCCCCACCTCTCTCTCCACCCCCCATCTCTCTCTCCACCACCCATCTTTCTCAACACCCAATCTCTCTCTCTACCCCCCATCTCTCTCTCCCCCCATCTCTCTCTCACCCCCATCTCTCTCTCCACCCCCCTTCTATCTCTCCACCCCATCTCTCTCTCTGCCCCCATCTCTCTCTCCACCCCATCACCCTCTCCACCCCATCACCCTCTCCACACCCTATCTCTCTCTCTACCCCCCATCTCCCTCTCCAACCCCCCATCTCTTTCTCCACAACCCCCATCTCCCTCTCCACTACCCCATCTCTCTCTCCATCCCCCCATCTCTCTCTCCACCCCCTTCTCTCTCTCCACCCCCCCATCTCTCTCTCCTCCCCCTTCTCTCTCTCCTCCCCCTTCTTTCTCTCCACCCCCTTCTCTCTCTCCACCCCCCTTCTCTCTCCACCCCCTTCCCTCTCTCCACCCCTCTTCTCTCTCTCCACTCCATCTCTCTCTCTACCCCTCCACCTCTCTCTCCACTCCCCACCTCTCTCTCCACCCCCATCTCTCTCTCCACCCCCCATCTCTCTCCAACCTCCCACCTCTCTATCCACCCCCCTCCCCAACCTCCCTCTCCAACCCTCCCATCTCTCTCCACCCCCCATCTCTCTTCCACCCCCATCTCTCTCTCCCCCACCTCTCTTCCCCATCTCCCTTCCCCGTCTCTCCCTCCCCCATGTCTCCCCCTTCTCCCCACCTCATCTCTCCCCAACTCATCTCCCCCCCATCTCTCCCCGCTATCTCTCTTCCCCCCACCTCTCTCCCCTCCATTCGTTCTACTCCCCCCATTCGTTCTCCCCATCTCTTTCTCCCCCCCATCTCTCTCCCCATCGCACTCTCCCCCACCTCACTCTTTCCCCCAATCACTCTCTCTTCCCCATTCCTCCCCACCCCTCCCCATTCCCCATCTCTCTCTTTCCCCCATCTCTCTTCCCATCTCTCCCCTATTTCTCTCTCCCCCCTCACTTGCTCCCCATCTGTCTCTCCATCCTTTTATCTCTCTTCCCCTATCTCTCTCGCCCCCATCTCTCTCTTCCACCCCCATCTTTCTCCCCAACTCACTTCCCCCATCTATCTGCCCCTTCTCTCTACCCTTCCCATCTCTCTCCCACTCATTTCTCCCCCCATCTCTTCCCCCTCCCAGCTCTCTCCCCCATTATCTCACCCCTCCATCTCAATCCCCCATCTCTCTAGCTAGCCATCTCTCTCCCCTCCATTTCTCCCCCCCCATCTCTCCCCTCATCTCTCCCATCTCCGTCCCCCCATCTCTCCCTCCACCCCCCTATGTAGCTCTCCACCCTCCATCTCTCTCCCAACCCCCCCATCACCCTCTCCACCCCCCATCTCTCTCTCCATCCCCCATCTCTCCTTCCCCGCCCACCATCTCTATTCTCCCCAGCATCTCTCTTCCCCCCCACCATCTCTCTTTCCCCCCCCACCATCTCTCTTGCCCCCATCTCCCTTTCCGCCCCACCTCTCACTCCACTCCCCCATCTCTCTCTCCACTCCCCCATCTCTCTTTCCACTCCCCCTTTTCTTTGTTCTTATCAGCCATCTCTCTCTCCACCCCCCATCTCACTCTCCACCCCATCTCACTCTCCACTTCCCCCATCTCTCTCTTCACCCCCAATCCTCTCTCCACCCCCCCAATCTCTCTCCACCACCCCATCTCTCCACCATCCCATCTCTCTCTTCCCCATCTCTCTCCCCACACATCTTTCTTCCCCCATTTCCCCTCCACTCATCTCTTCCCCATCTCTCTCTCCTCCCCCATCTCTCTCTTCCCCCCAATCTCTCTCTCCCCCAATCTCTCTCTCCCCCCCCCAATCTCTCTCTTTCCCCCATCCCTCTCCCCGCTCCCATCCCTCTCTCTCCCATTCCTCTCTCTCCCCCCATCCCTCTCCCTCCCCATCCCTCTCTCTCCCCCATCCCTCTCTCCCTCCATACCTCTCTCTCCCCCATCCCTCTCCCTCCCCCCCATCTCTCTCTCTCCCCCCCCATCTCTCTCACCCCCACCACCTCTCTCTCCCCATCTCTCGCTCTCCCCCCATCTCCCTCTCTCTGTCCCCCATCTCTCTTTCTCTGTCCCCCCATCTCCCTCTCTCTTTCCCCCATCTCTCTCTCTGTCTCCCCATCTCTCTCTCTGTCCCCCCCCTATCGCTCTCTCTCTGTCCCCCCCATCTCTCTCTCTGTCCCCCCATCTCTCCGTCCCTCATCCCGCTCTCTCCCTCTCCCCCATCATCTCTCTCCACCCCCCCATCTCTCTCTCCACCCCCCCATCTTTCCCTCCACCCCCCACCATCTCTCATTCCCCCTACCCTCTCTCCATCCCCCCACCATCTCTATTCCACCCCCACCATCTCTCTTTCCCCCCCACCATCTCTCTTTCCCCCCCCACCTCCCTTCCCCCCCACCTCTCACTCCACCCCCCACCTCTCACTCTACCCCCCATCTCTCTTTCCACTCCCCCATCTCACTCTCCACCCCCCATCTCTCTCTACCCCATCTCTCTCTACCCCCCATCTCTCTCTACCCATCTCTCCCCCATCTCTCTCTACCCCCCATCTCTCTCTACCCCCATCTCTCTCTACCCCCCCATCTTTCTCTACCCCGCCATATCACTCTCTACCCCCCCGTATCTCTCTCTAACACCCCCCCCCGTATCTCTCTCTTCCCCCCCAAATCTCTCTACCCCCACCCATATCTCTCTACCTCCCCATATTTCTCTCTACCCCCCATATCTATCTCTACCCCCCATATCTCTCTCTACCCCCCCATATATCTCTCTACACCCCATATCTCTCTCTACCTGCCCATATCTCTCTACCCCCAATATCTCTACCCCCCATATCTCTCTCAACCCCCCCCCCATATCTCTCTACCCCCCATATCTCTCTCTACCCCCCATATCTCTCTCTACCCCTCCATATTTCTCTCTACCCCCTCATATCTCTCTACCCCTCCATATTTCTCTCTACCCCCTCATATCTCTCTCTCTACCCCCCCATATCTCTCTCTACCCCCCTCATATCTCTCTCTCTACCCCCATATCTCTCTCTACCCCCCTCATATCTCTCTCTATCCCCCCCATATCTCTCTACCCCCCCATATCTCTCTCTACCCCCCTCATATCTCTCTCTATCCCCCTCATATCTCTCTCTACCCCCCTCATATCTCTCTCTCTACCCCCCTCCCCTCATATCTCTCTCTACCCCCCTCCCCTCATATCTCTGTCTACCCCCCCATATCTCTCTCTACCCCCTCCCCTCATATCTCTCTCTACCCCCCTCATATCTCTCTCTACACCCCCCTCATTTCTCTCTCTACCCCCCCTCATATCTCTCTCTCACCCCCCCCTCATATCTCTCTCTACCCCCCTCATATCTCTCTCTCTAACCCCCCTCCCCTCATATCTCTCTCTACCCCCCTCCCCTCATCTCTCTCTCTACCCCCCTCATACCTCTCTCTACCCCCCCATATCTCTCTCTTCCCCCTATCTCTCTCTACCTCCCTCATATCTCTCTCTACCCCCCTCCCCTCATATCTCTCTCTACCCCCCTCATATCTCTCTCTACCCCCTCATATCTCTCTCTACCCCCCTCATATCTCTCTCTACCCCCCTCATATCTCTCTCTACCCCCTCCCCTCATATCTCTCTCTACCCCCCTCATATCTCTCTCTACCCCCTCATATCTCTCTCTACCCCCCTCATATCTCTCTCTAACCCCCCTCATATCTCTCTCTACCCCCCTCAAATCTCTCTCTACCCCCCCTCATATCTCGCTCTACCCCCCTCATATCTCTCTCTACCCCCCTCATAACTGTCTCTACCCCCCCTCATATCTCTCTCTACCCCCCTCATATCTCTCTCTACCCCCCTCATATCTCTCTCTACCCCCCCATCCTCATATCTCTCTCTACCCCCCATATCTGTCTCTACCCCCCTCATATCTCTCTACCCCCCTCATATCTCTCTCTACCCCCCCCCCCTCATATCTCTCTCTACCCCCCTCATATCTCTCTCTACCCCCCTCCTCGTATCTCTCTCTACCCCCCCTCCTCGTATCTCTCTCTACCCCCCCCATATCTCTCTCTACCCCCCCTCATATCTCTCTCTACCCCCCCCCTCATATCTCTCTCTACCCCCCCTCCTCATATCTCTCTCTACCCCCCCATATCTCTCTCTACCCCCCATATCTGTCTCTACCCCCCCTCATATCTCTCTCTACCCCCCTCATATCTCTCTCTACCCCCCCCTCATATCTCTCTCTACCCCCCTCATATCTCTCTCTACCCCCCTCCTCGTATCTCTCTCTACCCCCCCTCCTCGTATCTCTCTCTACCCCCCCCATATCTCTCTCTACCCCCCCTCATATCTCTCTCTACCCCCCCCTCATATCTCTCTCTACCCCCCTCCTCATATCTCTCTCTACCCCCCCTCATATCTCTCTCTACCCCCCCCTCATATCTCTCTCTACCCCCCTCATATCTCTCTCTACCCCCCCCTCATATCTCTCTCTACCCCCCCCTCATATCTCTCTCTACCCCCCTCATATCTCTCTCTACCCCCCCTCATATCTCTCTGTACCCCCCCTCATATCTCTCTGTACCCCCCCTCCTCATATCTCTCTCTACCCCCCCCTCATATCTCTCTCTACCCCCCCTCATATCTCTCTCTACCCCCCTCATATCTCTCTCTACCCCCCCCTCATATCTCTCTCTACCCCCCCCCATATCTCTCTCTACCCCCCTCATATCTCTCTCTACCCCCCCCCTCATATCTCTCTACCCCCCCTCATATCTCTCTCTACCCCCCCTCATATCTCTCTCTACCCCCCCTCATATCTCTCTCTACCCCCCCCTCATATCTCTCTCTACCCCCCCTCATATCTCTCTCTACCCCCCCCCCTCATATCTCTCTCTACCCCCCTCATATCTCTCTCTACCCCCCCTCATATCTCTCTCTACCCCCCCCTCATATCTCTCTCTACCCCCCCCCTCATATCTCTCTCTACCCCCCCCCTCATATCTCTCTCTACCCCCCCCCTCATATCTCTCTCTACCCCCCCCTCATATCTCTCTCTACCCCCCCCCCTCATATCTCTCTCTACCCCCCCCCCTCATATCTCTCTCTACCCCCCCCCTCATATCTCTCTCTACCCCCCCCCCTCATATCTCTCTCTACCCCCCCCCCCTCATATCTCTCTCTACCCCCCCCCCCCTCATATCTCTCTCTACCCCCCTCATATCTCTCTCTACCCCCCTCATATCTCTCTCTACCCCCCCCCCCCCCTCATATCTCTCTCTACCCCCCCCCCCCCCCCCCCGGAAGCCGCCTCTGATTCTCGGGGAGGGACGGAGTTCGGATTCCGTTCCCGCCCCTCACAGGATGCTCCGCTGGGCCGGAGCTCAGAGCGATCCGCTGCCATGGGAGAGGTGGGTCCGGCTCCGGGGGTCAGGGTCCGGTTCGGGGGGGGGGTGCGGTCAGGCTGCATTTACCCCTCACTCTCTGTCTCTCTTTCCCCAGGATGGCGGCAGCCCGGGTCGGGCCGGCTGGGTCCGCAAGCACTGCGGCCGAACACTGTTCGGGGGCGGCTGGAAGGAGCGGTTCGTCCGTCTGCAGAGAGGCCGCCTCCTGATCTTCCTACAGCAGGTAAGGGGGGAGAGCAGATGGAGGGGGTCGGATAAGGGAGTGGGAGGGGATGGGGGAGGTTGGAGGGGCTGGGGGATGGGGAATGCTGGGGGGTCGGGATGGGGGAGAAGCTGGGGATGGGGGAGATGATGGGGGGTGGGGGTGGGGATGGGGGAGATGATGGGGGTGGGGATGGGGGAGATGGTGGGGGGTGGGGATGGGGGAGATGATGGGGGGTGGGGATGGGGGAGATGATGGGGGGTGGGGGAGATGATGGGGGGTGGGGATGGGGGAGATGATGGGGGGTGGGGATGGGGGAGATGATGGGGGGTGGGGATGGGGGAGATGATGGGGGGTGGGGGTGGGGAGATGCTGGGGATGGGGGAGATGATGGGGGGTGGGGATGGGGGAGATGATGGGGGGTGGGGGTGGGGAGATGCTGGGGATGGGGGAGATGATGGGGGGTGGGGATGGGGGAGATGATGGGGGGTGGGGATGGGGGAGATGATGGGGGGTGGGGATGGGGGAGATGATGGGGGGTGGGGATGGGGGAGATGATGGGGGGTGGGGATGGGGAGATGATGGGGGATGGGGAGATGATGGGGGGTGGGGATGGGGAGATGATGGGGGTGGGGATGCGGGAGATGTGGGGGGTGAGGAGATGATGGGGGTTTGGGAGATTGGTGACGGGAACATGATGCGGGATGGGGAGATGATGGTGTGGTGATGGGGAGATGATGGGAGGGTTGGAGATGGGGGAGATCGGGAGGTGGGGAGGAGGGTGGGGTGTCGGGAAGGGAGTGGGGAGTTTCGGCGGTGGGGATGGGATCGGGGAGGGTCGGGGTGGGGGAAGATATGGGAGGGGGGTGGGGGAAGGTCAGACGGGGGAAGGTCAGACGGGGTAGGGGTGGTGGAAACTTGAGGAGGGGTGTGGGGGAAGGCCGGGAAGATGGAGGGATAGAGGTCAGGGAGTGTCGCGATGAATGAGGGACGGGGAGATCATGGGAGGAGGGTCGGGGAGTGTCAAAATGGATGGGGTTCGGGGAGTGGTGAGATGGACGGGGTTCGGGAAGGGGAAGGGTAGGGGAGGTGGAGGAGGGTCAGGGAGATGGAGGCCGGGTCAGAGAGATGGAGTCGGGTTGAGAAGGGGTGGGTGGGGGTGTGGACTACTTTGGGGGTAGGTGGTAGGGGAGGGGGTTCGGTGAGATGGAGGGGGTCAGGGAGTTGGGAGGTGGAGGGACGATAGGGTGGGGAGGAAGCTTTGGAGAGGGTGGTGGCAGGGAGAAGGGGTGATGGCATTGTGGGGGTTGCAGGTGCGGAGATGAAGGTGTGGGGTGGGGAGCAAGGGATTAACGGAGGAAGGAAGAGGCTGAAGAAAGTGAGGAGAAATATAGGGACTGGGTGGTTGGGGGCGATGCGGGAAGGAATGACGTGTGTAATGGTGGGGGAGCTCTGGGGGGGGGGGATTGTGGACATGAGGTTGGTCTCTGAGTAAATTTCCTGCTGTTTCAGGACGATGCCCAATGTGAGGAGACTGTGGAGCTCGGGAAATATCAGCGATGCCAGGAACAGCGGGGATTGATGAAGAGGAACCAATTTCGGTTGGTTCTGATCCGCCGATCAGGAACAAAGGTGAGTAACCCATTGGGAATGTGGCAGGTGGGGTGTTTTGGTTGTGGAATGATTGCTCATCCTCTGTGATTTCATCGTCAATCTCTTGGCCTCTTCTCCTGCCCTCCACTCAATTTCCTGCTCTATTCAAGCAGATTATTTTTCTTTGCAAAATGATTATTTAGGAAGTTAAGTCTGGTAGTAAGCTAATTTAACAATAGTAGTTTTCTAGCGGCAATAGCAATGTCTTTTCGCAAAAGTGAGAGCTTTATCGTCCAGCAGTAATGGCAGGGCTGATCCGACCTCTAGAATGCACATCCTGTACTACGTGGGAAGCTTCAGGTGTCTTGGGCAACCATTTGTGCAGGGAGTGTCATCAGCTCGAGTTCCAGGTTTTGGAACTTGAGCAGCAGTTGTCAGCGGCGTGATGCATCCGTGAGGTTGAGAGGTTTGGAATAGCACTTATATAGATGTGGTCACCCTGCATCTTAAGCATATGCATGGAGAGAGGGATTGGGTGTCCACCATACTGTCAATAAACTGACATGATGTGGGAACAGTCAGGGAACACTTCAGCAGTCAAGGGCATTCAGCCTCTGATCTCCAGGTAAGCGTTCTCCAAGGCGGCCTTCAGAATCGCCGAGCAGAAACTTATAGCCAAGTTCCGCACACATGAGTGCGGCCTCAACCGAGACCTGGGATTCATGTCGCATTACATTCATCCCCCACCATCTGGCCTGCGAAATCCTACCAACTGTCCTGGCTTGACACAATTCACACCTCTTTAACCTGGGGTTACCCCATCTCTGGATCTGTAAAGATTTAATCACCTGCTAATGCTCGTATTCTAAGCATTGTCTGGCATCTTTGAATCTGTCTATATATATATGTTTCTGGAACATACCTCTTCATTCACCTGAGGAAGGAGCAGCGCTCCGAAAGCTAGTGACATCGAAACAAACCTGTTGGACTTTAACCTGGTGTTGTAAGACTTCTTATAATAAACTGACAGGTAGTGCAGGAGTCCCCTGAGTGCATCCCACTCATTTCTGACTATTGATAGAAAGGATGCTTCATCTGGCGAGAGCAACCCAGACAATTTGATGGCACCACATGTGGCTCAACTGCATAAAGAACGGTGGAAGAACGATAGTGATTCGATAGGGGAATGGACAGGCATTTCTGCGAGTGCAGACATGTAACCAAAATATTGTGTTGCCTCCTGGGTGCCAGGGTCAAGGATGCCACTGACTGCAGAGCACCCTGAAGGAAGGGGGGGGGTGAACAGCCAGTAGTTGTGATCCACATTGCTACGATGTAGCCCAGCAGTCAGAATTTAGGGCGATGGGTGGGAAATTAGCAAGCAGGACCTCATTACCCCTGGTGCCATGTACATGTAAGTGTATAAATAGGAAGATAAAACAGCTTGATGTATGTCAAATAAGTTGGTGCGGGAGGGAGGGTTTTTGATTCCTGGGTCATTGGGATTGACTCTGGGGAAGATGCGACCTGTACAGACTGAACAGGTTGCACTTGATAGAGCTGGGAATGAACTCCTAGTGCTGTTGGAGAGGGTTTGAACTAACTAGACAGAAGTGTAGGACCAGGAATATTTGAGAGGAAGGTGCACAATATACTTGAAGAGTTTAATAGCACTGGAATATGAAATGGTAAGTTATTGGGTGGGGTAAATGCAAGGGAGAAAATAATAAAGTCTAAATCAAGATCACTGTGCACATTTGTGAATGCATGGAGTGTGGTAAATAAGATTGGTGAGTTACAGGCACAGATTGCCATTTGGAAATATGAACCTGTGGCTCAAAGAAGCGCAGGAGAGGGGCAAGAATTTCCAGTGCGCATTCAAGAGCATTTTTCCATGACAGTATGTTTCCAGTCCAATTGGATCTTGGGAATGAGGTGTGTAACGTGGATGAAATGTCAGTAGGAGAACATTTAGGGATGAGTGATCATTTGGGCTGAATGTGGAAAAGGACAAAGAACAGTCTAGAGTAAGAATAATGAACTGGGAAAATGCCAAGATAAAACGGAATCAAAGTCTGGCAGGGAAAATGGTAACTAAACAATGGTCTGCATTTAAAGGAGAGATAGTTTGGGTACACTCAGGATATATTCCCATGAAGGGGAAAGGTGGAACTCACAAGTCTGGTGCTCCCTAAATGACAAAAGAGGTAGAGATGAAAAAGAAAAAGTGTGATTGTGACAGGTGTTAGGTGGATGATATAACCGAGAACCAGGCTATCGAAGATTCAGAGGGCAAGTGAAAAAGCAAATAAGAAAATCTAAGAGAGAGGACGAGAAGAGACTGGCAGCTAACATAAGAGAGCATCCAGAAATCTTCACTAGGCATAAAGGAAAAGGTGGTAAAAGGAGGAGTGGGACTAATTAGGGACCAAACAGGGGATTTACTCATGGAGGAGGAAACGTACTGAGGTAGTAAATCAATACTTTGTGTCTGTCTTCCTGAAGGAAGATGATGCTACCCAGGACATGGTGAAAGAGGAAGTAATTCAGACACTTGAGTTTAAAATTGATAAGGGGGATTGATAATTGTACTTAAATGTTGACAAAGCACGCAGACTGGATGCGATTCATCCAAAGATACTGGGCGGGGTGAAAGTGGAAATTGATATAATTTTCCAGTCTCCCTTAGACCCGGGTGCTGCAGAGGACTGGAGAACTGAGAACGTTACACCCTTTTTCAAAAAAAGGAGTAAAGATAAGCTCACTAATTGAAGGCCAGTCAGCTTAACTTTGGTGGTGGGAAAACGTCTAGAAACATTAATTCTGGCCAAAATTAATCATCACTTATTGAAGGAAAATCATGCTTCAGTAACTCGGTGAGTGTTGTGAAGAGGTAACTTAAGAGGGTCGAGAAGAAGAATATCTGTTGATATTGTGTACATGAACTTCTGAAAGGCATTCGATACTGTGTTGCACAACAGCCATGTAAACAAACTTTTAGCTTGTGGGATAAAAGGAACACCAGCAACGTGGTTATGAAATTGGTTGAAAGACAGGAAACAGAGAGTCGTGGTTAGTGACTGTTTTTCAGGTTGGAGGAAGGTTGGTAGTGGAGTTTTGCAGAATTTCAAAATGACATAAACAAGTTGGTGGAATGGGCTGACAAGTGGCAGATGAAAGTGAATGCAGTGAAATGTGAAGTGATTCCTTTTGATATGAAGAATGAGGATAGATGTTCCAATCCTAAAGGGGTGCGGGAGGAAAGGGACCTAGGTGTATATGCACAAGTCATTGCAGGTGGCAGAATTTTAAAATTCTTTCATGGGATCTGAGCGTCGCTGGCTGGGCCAGTATTTGATGCCCATCCCTAATTGCCTGAACTGAGTAGCTGGCTCGGCCATTTCAGAGGGTAGAGTCAGCCACATTGCTGTACATAGAACATAGAACAGTACAGGCCCTTTGGCCCACGATGTTGTGCAAACCACTTATCCGAATCTAAGATCAACCTAACCTACACCCCTTCAATTTACTGCTGTCCATGTAGGTCTGGGTTCAGAGGAGGACAGCAGATTTCCAGTGAACCTGGCAGGATTTTTCAAAAATCGATTATCTTTTCACGATAATCATTACCGGGACTAACTTTCAATTCCAGATTTCATGTAATGCAACTATGCCCCGGTGGGATTTGAACCCCCCCTCCCCAGGTTGTCTCTGGATTACTGGTCCCAGTGACATTACCACTGACTGATTTCATTTGATTTATTGTCACATGTACAGTGAAAAGTATTGTTCTGCGTACAGTCCTGACAGATCATTCCACACATGAAAAAACACAGGACATACACTAAATACCCAAAGTAAATACATAGACACGGACATTGTGTGAAGCATACGGAGTGTAGTACTACTCAGTGGAGAAGATGTGTGGCGAGATCAGTTCAGTCCATAAGAGGGTCATTCAGGAGTCTGGTAACAGCGGAGAAGAAGCTGGAACCTATTACTACGTGTTAACCCCAGGTTGAGAGTGTGGTTACTAAAGCAGACAGTATTCTAGGTTCATTATTAAGTGCATAATGTATCAGTGCAAGGACGTTCTGTTAAACCTATATAAAACACTAATTTGGCCTTAGCTGGAGTATTGCTTCCAATTCTACAATTTCGCAAAGATGTGAAGTCTTTAGACAAAGTGCAGAGATGCCAGAAGAGTGACGCAGTGGCACAATGGTTAGCATGGCTGCCTCGCAGCATCAGTGACCAGGGTTCAATTCCAGCCTTGGGTGACAGTGTGGAGTTTGCACTTCCCCCCATGTCTGCGTGGGTTTCCTCCAGGTGCTCCGGTTTCCTCCCTTGGTGGTCATGGATTGGTCATGCTGGATTGCCCCTTAGTGTCCAAGGATGCACTGGTTAGGTGCGGTTACAGGGATAGGACAGCGGAATGGGCCTGGGTAGAGTGTTCTTTTAGACGGTGTGTGTAGACTCATGGGCCGAATGGCCTCCTTCTGCACTGCAGGGATTCTATGGTACAGGTTATGTTGATAGATTGGAGACATTGGAACTGTTTTCCTTGAAGAAGAGAAGGCTTAAAAGGAGATTTGATTGAGATGTTCAAAAAATTGAGGGATCTGAACAGAGCACATAAGGAGAAACTATTCCCATTGGTGGAAGGATTGAGAACCAAAAAGTCTCAGAGTTAAGGTAGTTTGCAAAAGAAGCAACAGCGACATGAACAGAATTTTTTTTAGAGTGAGTGGTTAAGGTCTGGAATGCACTGCATGTGAGTGAGATGGAGACAGATTCAATCAAGGCTTTTAAGACGGAAATGGAAAAGTAAGAATATGCAGGGTTATGGAGAGTAGGCAGGGGAATGGCTCCTTCAGAGAGGTAGCACAGGCATGAAGGCCGAAAGGTCTCCTGTGGTGTAACAGTTCTGTAATTTTGCCAGGTATGACTGTAAACTCCCCACCTCATTGCCCCTCACCCTTTACTGTACTCTTCACCCTCATACTGCCCCTTCATTCTCCAATTCCCTAATCACTCCTCCCCCCCCCCCCACCCCCCCCAAGATACTTACTCAGTATAGACCAGACTGTGTAAAACATTGGCAGCCTCTTTGACCCAGATTCTGGCTTCACACCTTGCATGCTATCAATCAGTGACCACTTACTTCCACCTTTGCTGACGTTGCATCCATTGGTGCTGCAGTTTCTTTTTTGACATTTGCCACCTCCAGAGGTAGCCTGATTCGCCACTCAATACGATCATGGGTGATTTTTGACCTCACCTCCACTTTCCTGCCCACTCCCTGTTTCCCGAGAGACCCAAGTATTTGCCTATCCCAACTCCAGTCAAAGATAGCGTATCCACGGCCTTCTGGTGTGAGGAATTCCAAAGTTTCACACTCCTTTGAGTGAAGAGTTTTACCTCATCTCAGTCCTAATGATTGGCTCCTTAACTGAGACTGTGACTTCAATTATCTAGTCACCAGCTGATGGAAACAACCTTTCAGTATCCACCCTATCAAGCCCCTTCAGAATGTTGTCTGTTTCAATGAGATCACCTCTCATTCTTCTAAACTCCGGAGAATAACAGCCCAATTTGTTCAGCGCCTCATCATAGGACTACCCTGTCATCTCAGGGACCAGTCTAGTGAGCCGTAGCTGGACCGCCCCAATGCTGAAATATCCTTCCTTAAATATGGAGGCCAATACTGTACACAGTGCTGTAGCTGTTCAAAACCCGGTATTATTGTGTCACGACTTCCTCATTCCTATACTCCGCTCCCCTTGCAGTAAAGACCAGCATGCAATTTGCTTTTCTAATTGCTTGCTGTACCTGCATGCTAACTTTCTGGGTTCCTTTTCTGAATTTCACGGAACATCAGCATTTACATGTTTCCCACCTTTATAAAGATTCTTTTTTGTATTTCTACGACCAATGAATATAGACTTCCACACATTCCTTTCCCGCTTCCACTTTGTTGTGCATTCAACTAATCTGTCTGCATGTCTTTACAGCCTCTCTACATCCTCTTCACAACTTACATTTCCATTTAACTTTGTATCATCCTGAAAGTGAGATATGTTAGCCTCTGTCTCTTCATATTTTTAAAAATTTATTTTTATGCGACGAGGGCTTCACTGGCTAGGCCAGCATTTGTTGCCATCCCGAATTGCCCTTCAGAAGGTAGTGGTGAGCTGCCTTCTTGAACCGCTGCAGTCCCTGAGGTATAGGTACACCCACAGTGCTGTTAGGGAGGGAGTTCCAGGATTTTGATCTGGTTACAGTGAAGGAATGGCGATACATTTCCAAATCAGGATGGTGAGTCACTTGGAGGGGAACTTCCAGTGGTGAGTTTTCCCGAGTATCTGCTGCCCATGTCCTTCTAAGTAGTAGTGGTCGTGGGTTTGGAAGTTGCTGCCTAAGGAGCCTTGGCGAGTTCCTACAGTGCATCTTGTAAATGGTACACACTGCTGCTACTGTGCGTTGGTGGTGGAGGGTTTGAATGTTTGTGGAAAGATGCCAATCAAGCGAGGCTGCTTTTTCCTGGATAGTGTTGAGCTTCTTAAGTGTTGTTGGAGCTCTACTCATCCAGGCAAGTGGGGAGTATTCCATCACACTCCTGACTTGTGCCTTGTAGATGGTGGACAGGCTTTGGAGGGGTCAGGACGTGAGTTACTCGCTGCTGGATTCCTAGCCTCTGACCCACTTTTGTAGCCACAGTATTTATATGGCTAGCCCAGTTCAGTTTGTGGTCAATGGTAACCTCCAGGATATTGATAGTGGGGGATCCAGTGATGGTAATGCCATTGACTGCCAAGGGTGATCGTTTGATTCTCTCTTATTAGATATGGTCACTGCTTGGCACTTGTGTGGCATGAATGTTACTTGCCACTTGTCAGCCCAAGCCTGGGTATTGTCCAGATCTTGTTGCATTTGCATGTGGACTACTTCAGTGTTTGAGGAGTTGTAAATGGTGCTGAACATTGTGCAATCATCGGCAAACATCTGACCTTATCTTGGAAGGAAGGTCAAATGAAGCAGCTGAAGATGGCTGGGCCTAGCATACTACCCTGAAGAACTCCTGCAAAGACTGACTCCCAACAACCACAATCATCTTCCTTTATGCCAGGTATGACTCCAACCAGAGGAGAGTTTGCCCCTGTTTCCCATTAACTCCAGTTTTGTTGGGGCTCCTTGATGCCATACTCGGTCAAATACTGCCTAGATGTCAAGAGCAGTCACTCTCACCTCACCTCTGGAGTTCAGCTCTTCTGTCCATGTTTGAACCAAGGCTGTACTGAGGTCAGGAGCTGAGTGACCCTGGTGTAACCCAAACTGAGCATCCGTGAGCAGGTTATTGATAAATTATCATCTAAATTGTCAATATAATAATAATCATTATTGTCACAAGTAGGCTTACATTGACACTGCAATGAAGTTACTGTGAAAAGCCGCTAGTTGCCACATTCCGGCGCCTGTTCGAGTACAGATCATAGAATTTACAGTGCAGAAGGAGGCCATTCGGCCCATCGAGTCTGCACCGGCCCTTGGAAAGAGCACCCTACTCAAGCCCACACCTCCACCCTATCCCCACACCACCCTATCCCTGTTACCCCACTTATCCGTTTTTGGAGACTAGGGGCAATTTAGCATAGCCAATCACCTAACCTGCACATCTTTTGACTGTGGGAGGAAACCTGAGCACCTGGAGGAAACCCACGCAGACACGGGGAGAACGTGCAGACTCTGCACAGACAGTGATCCAAGCCGGGAATCGGACCTGGCACTCTGGAGCTGTGAAGCAACTGTGCTACTGTACGCAAAGGGAGAATTCAGAATGTCCAAATTACCTAACAGCACGTGTTTTGGGACCTGTGGAAGGAAACCGGAGCGCCCGGAAGAAATGTAGATTGTCAATAGCTGAGGCACTGTACTGATCTGTGTACCACTCCAGTAGTCACAACTGTCAACTTGAAAATGCCCCATTTAGCCCCTTAATTGTTTCCCTGTCTTTTAATGAGGTCTCTATCCATGCTCATTACCCCAACTTCATGTCCCTTATCTCGCCTATTAACCTCTTGTTTTGCACTTTATCAAATGCCTTTTGGAAATCCAAGTATACTACATCCAGAGGTTCACCTTTATTTACCTTACTCGTTATATCCTTAAAGAACTCTAATACATATAACATGGGAACACCATCAGCTCCCAGTTCCCGTAACACACAAGCCTGATATTTTTGTGTATCGCTGTTTGTCCAATGAATTTCTGGAATTTTCTATTTAACACCATCCTGGATGCCTGCCTCACGAGATTACAATACCTCAGGGACGTCACCCACCAGCAATCTCTTGAGGTGAATTGGGTGAAGCAATAGTGTGGCATTACCACATCATCATGAACAAATATACAAACAAAGCCATCTATATTATCCTCTCATCCTCTGCCTTGTAGACACTCCACCTACCTCAGCAGCCAGCCACCTGTATCTTGTCTCGCACAGTCCTCTCTGGAATGTTGGTTGCTGCTCTGCATGGCTTTGGTACATTCTACAGACTTCAGCCTTGTCATCTGGGAATTTGGCAACTTGCTTTTACTTCTCAGAACCACTGTCCCCTCTGGGCTACCGTAACCCCCACCACAAACTTTCCAATTAGCCGCACCTCCTTCTCTTTCCCCACAGCTGGCACATTTTCCCCCATTAGGTATTTATCCAGTTATCGTCTGAAAGTTACTGTTGAATACAAATCTATGTCTTCTGATTACTGAACCTTCTGCCGAAGGACACAGTTTCTTCTAAAGCGCTCTATGGACACCCTTCATGATTGCGAACAACCGACTTCCGGGTGCGGCGATGACCAGCTGAGTCGCACGTTTCGGCAGCTCCCTGTGAAACGGACTTTTGGGCTCTTGATAGGAGCCCCAACGGCAATTTTGACGGCTAAAAACACTGTGCGGTAAACCAGAAGGGAATCCCCCCTGGATACGGATGAAAAAAGGAGGAGAAAGTGGCCGGATTGCAGTGGATCCTTTAGAACAGCGGCAAGGAAGGCAAGCAAAAACCAAGATGGCGTCGGAAGGTGGCAGTTTAACATGGGGCTCTGAACAACAAGAGTTCTTGAAATGCTGTGTGGAAGAGCTCAAAAAGGAAATGAAGAAAGAGCTGTTGGCCCCGATACTACAGGCGATCGAAGGACTAAAGGAGGAACAAAAGACCCAGGAGCGGGAGCTTCGGGTCGTGAAGGCAAAGGCAGCCGAGAATGAGGACGACATACAGGGCCTGGTGGTGAAGACGGAGACGCATGAGGCACATCAGAAACGATGTGTGGAAAGGTTGGAGGCACTGGAGAACAACGCAAGGAGGAACAACCTGAGGATTCTTGGTCTTCCTGAAGGTGCGGAGGGAGCGGATGTCGGGGCATATGTGAGCACGATGCTGCACTCGTTAATGGGAGCGGAGGCCCCGGCGGGTCCGTTGGAGGTGGAGGGAGCATACCGAGTGATGGCGCGAGGACCGAGAGCAGGAGAAATTCCCAGAGCCATAGTGGTGAGATTCCTCCGTTTTAAGGATAGAGAAATGGTCCTTAGATGGGCAAAGAAAACCCGGAGCGGTAAATGGGAGAACGCGGTGATCCGCGTTTATCAAGACTGGAGTGCGGAGGTGGCGAGAAGGAGGGCGAGCTTTAATCAGGCCAAGGCGGTGCTTCATAAAAAGAAGATAAAATTTGGAATGCTGCAACCGGCAAGACTGTGGGCCACATATCGAGGGAGGCACCACTACTTTGAGACGGCGGATGAAGCGTGGACTTTTATTGTGGAAGAAAAACTGGAATGAGCGGGTTATTAAAAAGAACGTTTGAACAAAGTGGTGGGGCGAATGTGGGGGGCGAAGAGGGGGGTTAAAAATGGGGGAAAGAGGAGTTTTATGCACTAATCCTGCGATGTGGTAACTTTTCGCTCTTCCACAGGTGGTGATGGGGGAGGAGGGGAGGTGGAGGAGATGGGGCGTTGGCCATTGGGGGCGGGGCCAAGGGAGAAGCGCGGGCTTGGTTCCCGCGCTATGATAATCATGGCGGGAATAGAGAAGCAGGAAGGAAGGGGCGTTGCACGGTGCGAGCCGAGGTCACGGGGGGAAGCCGAGGTCGGCCAGAGTTTGCTGACTTCTGGGAGCAACATGGGGGGAGTAATTACGCTAGCGGGGGATCTAGCGGGGGGGGGGAAGGGGGAATTACTGGGTTGCTGCTGCTGGGGAGAGGGGGGAGCTGGTATGGGAGGGGATGGGCGGGGGGGCACCGCCTGGGGGAGATACAGCTGCGTGGGAACCGGGTGAGGAGCTGGAAAAAGGGGATGGCTAATCGACAAGGGGGGGGTAGGAAGCCCCCCAACCCGGCTGATCACGTGGAACGTGAGAGGGCTGAACGGGCCGATAAAGAGGGCACGGGTACTCGCACACCTTAAGAAACTTAAGGCAGATGTGGTTATGTTACAGGAAACGCACCTGAAACTGATAGACCAGGTTAGGCTACGCAAAGGATGGGTGGGGCAGGTGTTCCATTCGGGGCTAGATGCGAAAAACAAGGGGGTGGCTATATTAGTGGGGAAGCGGGTAATGTTCGAGGCAAAGACTATAGTGGCGGATAACGGGGGCAGATACGTGATGGTGAGTGGCAAACTACAGGGGGAGACGGTGGTTTTGGTAAACGTATATGCCCCGAACTGGGATGATGCCAATTTTATGAGGCGGATGCTAGGACACATTCCGGACCTAGAGATGGGAAAGCTGATAATGGGGGGAGATTTTAATACGGTGTTGGAACCAGGGCTGGATAGGTCGAAGTCGAGGACTGGAAGGAGGCCGGCAGCAGCCAAGGTACTGAAAGATTTTATGGAGCAGATGGGAGGTGTAGACCCGTGGAGATTTAGCAGACCTAGGAGTAAGGAGTTCTCGTTTTTCTCCTATGTCCATAAAGTCTACTCGCGAATAGACTTTTTTGTGCTGGGAAGGGCGTTGATCCCGAAGGTGAGGGGAACGGAGTATACGGCTATAGCCATTTCGGATCACGCTCCACACTGGGTAGACTTGGAGATAGGGGAGGAAACAGGAGGGCGCCCACCCTGGAAAATGGACATGGGACTAATGGCAGATGAGGGTGTGTGTCTAAGGGTGAGGGGGTGCATTGAAAAGTACTTGGAACTCAATGATAATGGGGAGGTCCAGGTGGGAGTGGTCTGGGAGGCGCTGAAGGCGGTGGTTAGAGGGGAGCTGATATCAATAAGGGCACATAAAGTGAAGCAGGAGAGTAAGGAACGGGAGCGGTTGCTGCAAGAACTTTTGAGGGTGGACAGAAAATATGCGGAAGCACCGGAGGAGGGACTGTACAGGGAAAGGCAAAGGCTACATGTAGAATTTGACTTGCTGACTACGGGCACTGCAGAGGCACAATGGAGGAAGGCACAGGGTGTACAGTACGAATATGGGGAGAAGGCGAGCAGGTTGCTGGCACACCAATTGAGGAAAAGGGGAGCAGCGAGGGAAATAGGGGGAGTGAGGGATGAGGAAGGAGAGATGGAGCGGGGAGCGGAGAGAGTGAATGGAGTGCTCAAGACATTTTATAAAAAATTATATGAAGCTCAACCCCCGGATGGGAGGGAGAGAATGATGGGCTTTTTGGATCGGCTGGAATTTCCCAAGGTGGAAGAGCAGGAAAGGGTGGGACTGGGAGCACAGATCGAGGTAGAAGAAGTGGTGAAAGGAATTAGGAGCATGCAGGCGGGAAAAGCCCCGGGACCAGATGGATTCCCGGTCGAATTCTATAGAAAATATGTGGACTTGCTTGCCCCGGTATTGACGAGGACCTTTAATGAGGCAAAGGAAAGGGGACAACTGCCCCCGACTATGTCTGAAGCAACGATATCGCTTCTCTTAAAGAAGGAAAAGGACCCGCTACAATGCAGGTCCTATAGACCTATTTCCCTCCTAAATGTAGATGCCAAGATCCTGGCCAAGGTAATGGCAATGAGAATAGAGGAATGTGTCCCGGGGGTGGTCCACGAGGACCAAACTGGGTTTGTGAAGGGGAGACAGCTGAACACGAATATACGGAGGCTGTTAGGGGTAATGATGATGCCCCCACCAGAGGGGGAAACGGAGATAGTAGTGGCGATGGATGCCGAGAAAGCATTTGATAGAGTGGAGTGGGATTATTTGTGGGAGGTGTTGAGGAGATTTGGTTTTGGAGAGGGGTATGTTAGATGGGTACAGCTGTTGTATAGGGCCCTGATGGCGAGCGTGGTCACGAATGGACGGGGATCTGCATATTTTCGGCTCCATAGAGGGACAAGGCAGGGATGCCCTCTGTCCCCATTATTGTTTGCACTGGCGATTGAGCCCCTGGCGATAGCGTTGAGGGGTTCCAAGAAGTGGAGGGGAGTACTTAGAGGAGGAGAAGAACACCGGGTATCTTTGTATGCGGACGATTTGTTACTACATGTGGCAGACCCGGCGGAGGGGATGCCAGAAATAATGCGGATACTTGGGGAGTTTGGGGATTTTTCAGGGTATAAATTGAACATGGGGAAAAGTGAGTTGTTTGTGGTGCATCCAGGGGAGCAGAGTAGAGAAATAGAGGACCTACCGTTGAGGAAGGTAACAAGGGACTTTGGTTACCTGGGGATCCAGATAGCCAAGAATTGGGGCACATTGCATAGGTTAAATTTAACGCGGTTGGTGGAACAAATGGAGGAGGATTTCAAGAGATGGGATATGGTATCCCTGTCACTGGCAGGGAGGGTGCAGGCGGTCAAGATGGTGGTCCTCCCGAGATTCCTCCTTGTGTTTCTGTGCCTCCCGGTGGTGATCACGAAGGCTTTTTTTAAGAGGATTGAAAAGAGCATCATGGGTTTTGTGTGGGCCGGGAAGACCCCGAGAGTGAGGAAGGGATTCTTACAGCGTAGCAGGGATGGGGGGGGGCTGGCACTACCGAGCCTAAGTGAGTATTATTGGGCCGCTAATATTTCAATGGTGAGTAAGTGGATGGGAGAGGAGGAGGGAGCGGCGTGGGAGAGATTAGAGAGGGCGTCCTGTAGGGGGCCTAGCCTACAGGCTGTGGTGACAGCTCCATTGCCGTTCTCACCGAGGAACTACACCACAAGCCCGGCGGTGGTGGCTACACTGAAGATTTGGGGACAGTGGAGATGGCATAGGGGAAAGACTGGAGCCTTGGGGGGGTCCCCGATAAGAAACAACCATAGGTTTGCCCTGGGGGGAATGGATGGGGGATATGGAATGTGGCAAAGAGCAGGAATAACGCAACTGAAAGATCTGTTTGTGGATGGGAAGTTCGCGAGTCTGGGAGCGCTGACCGAGAAATATGGGTTGCCCCAAGGGAATGCATTCAGGTATATGCAACTGAGGGCTTTTGCGAGGCAACAGGTGAGGGAATTCCCGCAGCTCCCGACACAAGAGGTGCAGGACAGAGTGATCTCAAAGACATGGGTGGGGGATGGTAAGGTGTCAGATATATATAGGGAAATAAGGGACGAAGGGGAGACTATGGTAGATGAACTAAAAGGGGAATGGGAAGAAGAGCTGGGGGAGGAGATCGAGGAGGGGCTGTGGGCAGATGCCCTAAGCAGGGTAAACTCGTCGTCCTCGCGTGCCAGGCTAAGCCTGATTCAGTTTAAGGTATTACACAGGGCGCATATGACTGGAGCACGGCTCAGTAAATTTTTTGGGGTGGAGGATAGGTGTGCGAGGTGCTCGAGAAGCCCAGCGAATCATACCCATATGTTTTGGTCATGCCCGGCACTACAGGGGTTTTGGATGGGGGTGACAAAGGTGCTTTCAAAAGTAGTGGGGGTCCGGGTCGAACCAAGCTGGGGGTTGGCTATATTTGGGGTTGCACAAGAGCCGGGAGTGCAGGAGGCGAGAGAGGCCGATGTTTTGGCCTTTGCGTCCCTAGTAGCCCGGCGCAGGATATTGCTAATGTGGAAAGAAGCCAAGCCCCCGGGGTTGGAGACCTGGATAAATGACATGGCAGGGTTTATAAAGCTAGAGCGGATTAAGTTTGTTCTAAGGGGGTCGGCTCAAGGGTTCACCAGGCGGTGGCAACCGTTCGTCGAATACCTCGCAGAAAGATAGATGGAATGGAAAAAAGAAGGCAGCAGCAGCAGCCCAGGATCGGGGGAGGGAGGGGTGGGGGGGAGGAGGAACCAGAAGGACTCTCAGGGTTGTTAATATATACTGTATAATATGTATAGGTCGTTGCTACAGATAATTATATATTGGACTGTTAAATTATATTTTTGGAGAGTGTTACTTGTGATAAGGCAGTTGCCAATTAGGGTTAGTTTTCATTTTTGTTATTTATTATTTATTCATTTTCTGTTTATAAAATAGGTCATTGTTATTTGTGTTGTTATAATATTGTGTAAAGGATGCACAATGTACTGTGTTGGTTGACCAAAAATTTTCAATAAAATATTTTTAAAAAATTAAAAAAAAAAAAAAAATGATTGCGAACAACCCCAAGTCTTCTCTGTTCTAAGAACAACCCGTTTCTTCAGCCTCTCTCTCTCTCCTCTCTCTCTCTCTCTCTCAACAGCTGAAGTCTTTCATTCCAGTAAATCTCTGGAAGCTCTGCAGGCTCTCTAAAGCCTTGACAATCTCTCTAAAATGCAGTCCCAACATTAGATATAGTCCTCCAGCTGAGGGTGAACCAGTGTTTTACAAAGATTTACAATAGCTTCCTTGCTATTTATACTCTGTATCTGTTTGTAAATCTCAGAGTCCGCTGTGCTTTTTTTAAACAGTCTTCTCAACTTCTCCTCCTACCTTCAACAATTTCTGTTCATACACCCCCAGGAACCTCTATTCCCAGTGCCTCCTTTAAAATTGACCATTTAGTTCGCATTGCCTCTCCTCATCCTTCCAAGAATAAATCAGTTCATATTTTTCAGAATTAAATGTAATGTGTTTCTGCCCACATCATCAGTCAATTGATGTCGTCCTGACATCTGATGCTAGCCTAGACACTGTTTATTCCATTCTAATTTGTACATCCACCTCCTGGTCAATAATATGTATACTTCCCTCCAGTCTGAAGTACAAGAGCTTTCCATGACTGTGTCTCAGCCAGGTTAGTATCCATGCTGTTTTTGCCCCTTTTATCCCATGAGTTTCAATTTTGCTCGCAAGCCCAATATGTTGTACTTTGTCAAATGCCTCGAAAACCGATATACACTACATCAACTGTACTGCCCTCATCAATCCTCGGTTACTTTATCAAATAACTTGATCAAGTTTGTCAGACAGGATTTGCCTTTCATAAATCTGTACGGACCGTTACCTATTAACCCGTATTTTCCCAAGTGACCATTCATTTTGTTTTCCGCGCTGGTCTTGGGGAGCTTTCCCCACCACTGGTGTAAGGCTGTCCACGTTGTTGTTGAGTTTATCCATTTCCCCTCTTTTGAACAGGGGTATAATGTTTTCAATCTTTCAGCCTTGTGGCACTACTCACATATGAAATAAATGAAATGAAATGAATATCGCTTGTTGTCACAAGTAGGCTTCAATGAAGTTACTGTGAAAAGCCCCTAGTAGCCACATTCTGGCGCCTGTTCGGGGAGGCTGTTACGGGAATTGAACCGTGCTGCTGGCCTGCCTTGGTCTGCTTTCAAAGCCAGCGATTTAGCCCTGTGCTAAACAGCCCCTTATTACATATCTAAAAACGATTGGATGATTGTGGTCAGATCCTTCACTTTTGGATTCGAATTGACTCCAACCTTCCTTTTACTATTTGAGTTCCTTTTTATGCTACTCGCTAATTTATTCTCATTCATTCTCTTTTCCCCCTCTTATTTCCTATTTCAGTTCTCCCTGTACTTTCAATACTCTTGTTTGGTTCTCTGCTGTATTATAAATCTGGCATTTGTCATGAACATTCTGTTTTGCTTTAATGTCTGCACCTTCAGTCATTCAGGGTGCTCTAGCTTCAGATATCCACCTTCCTCAAGGGGATCTGTCTAGTCTAAACAATCTCTTTCATTAAAAGCCTCCCTTTGTTCAATTAACTTTTAACCAATAATTTTTGTTTCCAATCCACCTGGATTCGATTCCTTTTCAACTCATTGAAATTTGTGCTGCTTCAGTTGAAAATTCTGGTGAAAACATTCAAAGATTTACAGCACAGAAGGAAGCCATTCAGCTTATTCTGTCTGTGAAAGCTGAGAAAGAACTAGTCGATCTAATCACACTATCTAGCTCTTAATCTGTAGTTCTGTAAGTTACAGCTGAAGTGTGTGTCCAAGTGCTTTTTAAACATGCTGAGGGCTTTTGCCTCTACCATCCTTTCAGGCAGTGAGTTCCCAACCACCCACGGTTAAAAAAATTGCTCCTCAACTCCGCTCCTTTCTTCCACCAGTTACTTTAGATCAAACACCCTGATTATTGATGTCATCTGCTAACAGAAAAATGTCCTTCCTCTCCATTCTATCGAGGCTCCTCATAATCTTATACACTTCAATTAAATATTCCCTGTGCCTTCCTTGTTCCAAAGAAATAAAGCCCAACTTATCAAGCCTTTCCTCACAGCAAATCCATAGCTTCTCTACAGTGCAGAAGGAGACCATCCACCAAAAGAGTACCCTACCTAGGCCCGATCCCCCCCCTATCCCTGTAACCCCGCGCATTTATCGTGGCCAATCCACCTAACCCGCATATCATTGGCCTGTGGGAGGAAACCAAAGCACCCAGGGGAAATCCACACAGAAACGGGAAGAACGTGCAGACTCCGCACAGACAATCACTCAAGGCCGGAATTGAATCCGGGTCCTTGGTGCTGTGAGGCACCAATGCTAACCAGTGTGCCACTGTGCCACCCTTGTCTGTCTCCACACACAAGTTATCTTTTTGGATTCTAATTGGCTCTACTCTATCAGCTACTTGACAATCTGCCCCTTCCATTGTGCTGAGGTCACTTTTCGTGATCCAGCCCCATCCCATCCATACCTCTGGTGTTTTTTTTTCAAGTGTTTGAAAACATGGCAGGATAAGCCAGCAGTGCACTGCACACCACTTCTCTCTCCTGAGCCAACATTTGGGTGGAATATTCCCTTTTATCCTCCCAGTGTTTTTGACCAATATTGCTGCCACTTTTTTCTTCCTCCCTTATCTTTCCTGAATACTCTATAACGGCACGGTGGCATAGTAGTTAGCACTGCTGCCTCACAGCTCCAGGGTCCTGGGTTCAATTTTTCCGCGGGTGACTGGCTTTTTGGAGTTTGCACGTTCTCCACTGTGTCTGCGTGGGTTTCCTCCGGGTGCTTCGGTCTCCTCCCACAGTCCAAAGATATGCAGGTTAGGTGGATTGGCCATGCTAAATTGCCCCTTACTGTCCAAAACATGAGGTGGGGTTGATAGGGTGGAGGTGTGGGCTTAAATAGGGCCGGTGCAGATTCGATGAGCTGAATTGCCTCCTGCACTGTAAATTCTATGATTCTATAGCCATAATTGACTGCCAATTCCTCTCCAATCTTTGAGTCAGGTCTTTGTTATTTCCACTATAATGTGACGATTTGCTGTTAATGATCCAGAACCATGCTTTTGTGTACATGCACTCGAAACCCATTCAAGTCTGCCTCACATTTCCCCCATCTGACACCTTATTTCTGGAATACTCTTTATTCAGTTTTATGCCGTTTTTCACCCCCAGTTGCGAACTTGAATACACAACACTCTATTCCTTTATCCAAGTTATTGATAAATATAGCTCCTGTACCAATAGGAGTAAACCAGTTGGCACATTCCGGCAATAATAATAGATACACCTTATCCCTTCTCTCTGTTTTCCAGTTCCCAAACAGTTCCCAACCATGTCATAAGATTTTTTCCGGATCTAAGTGGTATAATTTTTGCTCCTAATCTTTTGTAGCTTATCAAATGCCTTCTGCAAATCTAAATAGAGAACATCCGTGGAAACTCCCTGAACAACCATGCCAGTCAGTTACAAAAATAGTAGTTTCTAGTAGCTTTTTTAGAACTGGCATTTCCAACCCTGGATTTCTGAATCAAGGGAGCATTTTGGAAGGTCATCATGAAATCATCTAGAATTTCACTGTTGCATCTTCTGTAACTTGGAGTGGAAACCATTGGGTACTGGAACTTTTTATCTATTTCAAGTCATGTTACTTTCTCCAGTATTTTGCAAAATTGTAATCCAGCCAATTAATTCCTCCCCTTGATTTAGTTTTAGTCATTGTTATTTTGCCCTCTTGCACTACTGTGCAAACTATTTCAAAATACTAATTGAACAAGTCTGCCATTTCCTTATTGTTGATTACTAAATCAGCTGCATCTGTCTTTAATGGGTAACAATTTCTTCAACCACTTTTTTTCCTTGAAAAAAAAATTTAGAGTACACAATTCTTTCTTTCCAATTAAGGGCCAATTTAACGTGGCCAATTCACCTACCCTGCATATCTTTTTGGGTTGTGGGGGTGAGACCCACGCAGACACAGGGAGAAAGTGCAAACCCCACACGGACAGTGACCCGGGACTGGGATCGAACCTGGGTCCTCAGTACCGTGAGGCAGCAATGCTAACCACTGCGCCACCGTGCTGCCCCTCTTCAATCACTTTTCTGAATATTTTTATATTGAAGACTTTTGCTATTGGTCTTGATATTACTTGCAAGTTTTATGTGACACAGTCTTAATTTTGTAGCCCTTATTGTTTTATTTCACACCTTTTGTTGCTTATAGCTCTCCCAGCCCACTGGATTTTTACTTTTCTTTACATTTGTACAAGTCCTTTGTTTCAGCTTGATTTTGTCTGCAATCTCATTTGTTGTCCATGGTTGCTGAAAACATATTTTTTCCAGAGAATTGTTTTGAATACTTTCTAAACATCTGCTGCCTCAGAACAGATGTTCTGTATCCCCCAGTCCATGTGAAAGTTGAAATCTGCCATTATGATTGTTTTCCCTTTACAAATGGCTTATCTGATCTCTGTATTACCACTACTCAATGAGATCATGGCTGATTTGCAATGTAACTCTATTTACCCACCTTTCCTCCCCCATCCCTTAATACCTTTGGATAAGAATAAAAATCTCTCAATCTCAGATTTAACCATTTGTGGGAGAGAGTTCCACATTTCTATCACTCTTTGTGTGTGGAAATCTCGCCTTATTTCACTCCTGATATGAATGTTAGGGCTATTTCTAATTTAATTGTTAGACTCCCCAAGCAGAGGAAATAGTTTCGAGAAAGCTACTGCAAAATCTTTTCAGTGAATAAGAAGGCCATTTGGCTCATTGAGTCTACACTGGCTCTCTGAAAGTACATTCTCCCCACTCCCCTGCCTTAGCCCCATAGCCTTGCATATCCTATCTTTTCAGATAGCAATCCAATTCCCTTTGAATACCTCGATCGAACCTGCCTCCTCCACCCTCTCAGGAAGTTCGTTCCAGACTCCAACTACCATCTCTGCGAAAAACATTTTCCTCACATCACTCATACTCCTGTCCGCATTATTTTGAATCTGTAACCTCTAGTTCTTGATGTATTCTGGAGTGGGAACATTTTCTCACTATTTACCCTGTCTATGTCCCTCGGAATCTTAATCAGCCCTTATCAAGTCTCCGCTCAGCTCTTACTCCATGGAAAACAGTGCCAACCTCTCCAATCTATCCTCATAGCTACAGTTCATTATCCCTGGAATCATTCTTGTTAACCTGCGCTGTCTTCTCTCCAAAGTCTCTACATCCTTCGCCAAGTATGTTGCCCAGAAGTGGATACAGTCTCCAGTTGAGCCCTAACTACTGTCTTATATAAATTCAACATGACCTCCTTACGCTTGTACTCAATGTCCCTGTTAATAAAACTTAAGATACTATATGCTTTATTAACTGCTCTCTCAACATGTCCCATGCCTTTGATTACTTATGTACAAATACACCAAGGTCCCTCTGTTCCTGCACCTCCTTTATATTTAATAATGATCTTTAATAATAATATTTATTGTCACAAGTAGGCTAACATTAACACTGCAATGAGGTTACTGTGAAAAGCCCCTAGTCGCCACATTCCGACGCCTGTTCAGGTACACAGAGGGAGAATTCAGAATGTCCAAATTACCGAACAGCACGTCATTTGGGACTTGTGGGAGGAAACCGGAGCACCCGGAGGAAACCCACACAGACACGGGAAAACATGCAGACTCCGCACAGACAGTGACCCAAGCCGGGAGTCGAACCTGGGATCCTGGCACTGTGAAGCAACAGTGCTAACCACTGTGCAACTGTGCTGTCTCTCTCTATATTCTTCCTGCCAAAATGAATCACCTCGAACTTCTCTGCATTGAACTTCAACTGACACTTTGTCTGCCCAATCCACCAACCTGGAGTTCAGGACTATCCTCAGCACAGTTGACAATGTTCGTATCTTCGTATCATCTCTAAATTTTGAAATCATGCCCTGAACGCCACAATCTAGGTCATTAATGTATATCAGGAAGAGCAACACTGGCGAACTCCATTAAAAACCTTCCTCCAATCTGAAAAGCAACTATTTACCACTACTCTCTTTCCTGTCACTCGGTCAATTTCCTATCCAAGTGCCCACTTTCCCTTTTATTCCATGAGCTAGAATTTTGCTCAAGTCTATTGTGTGGCACTTTATCAAATGCCTTTTGAAAATCCATATACACCACATCAACAGCATTGCCCTTATCAACCTTCTCTGTTACCACCTCAAAAGAACTCCAGCAAGTTAGTTAAACATGATTTTCCTTTAATGAATCCATGCTGGCTTTCCTTAATTATCCTGCACCTCTATTTCTAGCCTTTTTACCATTGCTTTGTTTTGCTAATTTTAGATCCAAAGTGAATGATCCCGAACTTGTCTGCATTGAAATCTATTTGCCACAGTTTTGCCCATTCACTTAATCAATATCTCTTTGTAATTTTACATTTCCATCTACGCTACTTATGATGCCACCTATCTTTATGTCACCAGCAAATTTGGGTGTGTGACTGTCCATCCCATCATCTAAATTGTTAATAAATACAGCGAGTAGTTGATGCCTCAATGCAGATCCTCGTGGGAGAACACTAGTCACATCTGGCAGTGAGATTATTCCTGCTCTGTCTTCTGCGCCTCAGCCAATTTCCTAACCATGTCAATAATCTGCCTTTGATTTCATGGGCTCAACGTCAACCAATATCAATAATAACTTATCAACACTTCTGGAAGGCAATGTGATATCCTTATGCATTATCTCTCCACTATTTTAGTTACCTCTTCAAAAAATTCAATCAGTTTTGTTCGACGTGAACTACTCTTTACAAATCCACATGAGCTCTCTGAACAGTTTCAAGCTGTTCAGGCACCCTGACCGTAATGATTCACAGAATTGTTACTGGTACAGAGAGAGGCCATTTGGCCTATCATGTCTATACAATTCTCCAAACAAGCATCATCACTTTGTGCATACCCCGTCTTCTCCCTGTACCCCTGCACATTGTTTATATTCAAGTGATCATCTAATGCCCTCTTGAATGCCTCGATTAAACCTGCCTCCACCACACTTCCAGGCACTGCATTCCAGACCCAAACCATTCATGTGATTTTTTTTTCTCATATCACGTTTGCTTCTTTTGCAAATCACTTTCAGTCTGTTCTCTCTCGTTCCTGATCCTTTTCCGAGCGGGAACAGTTTCTCCCCATCCACTCAGTCCATTGCCCTCATGATTTTGAACATCTCTATCAAATCTCCTCTTAGCCTTCTTCTCTCTGAAGAGAACGGTCCCAACCTCTCCTCATAACTGAAGTTTCCCATCTCTGGAACCATTCTTGTAAACCTGCCCCACACTCTCTCCAACACATTCACATACTGTAGTGTGGCACCCAGAACTGTACACAATATTCCAGCTGAGGTCTAGCATAAGCTCCTCTCTCTCTCTGCCCCTATTAATAAGGCCTAGAATACCAAATGTGTTATTACCTGCTCTCTCCACCTGTCTTGCCACCTTCAATGATCTACCACCCAGGTCCCTCTGCTCCTGCATCTCCTTAAAAATTTTACCCCTTATTTTATATTGTCTCTCCATGTTCTTTCTTCCAAAATGCATCACCTCACACTTCTCCGCATTGAACTTCATCTGCCACCTACCTGCCCACACCACCAACTTGTCTGTCTTTTTGAAGTTCTACAATGTCCTCTTCACAATTTACAATGATTTCAATACTATTGACTGTAGTAATTTCTTGACAATAGCTATTAAGCGAAGTGGTCTATACCAGTAACTCACTTGCTTTCCCCTCACCTTTCCTAAATAATACAGTGACATGCACAATTTTCGGATTTCAAGGACTTGTAAAAAATTTGAAAGCTTATAGTGAAGGCATTTGCAGCCTTCCCACCTACTTCCTTTAAATCCTGGAATGGAAACCAGCTGGTTCTGGGATTTGACACTCTTTAATGCATTTATCTTTTTAATTACTGTTAATTTGGTCATGTTGGCGAATCCCTGCCGCTGATTCAGCATTAGTTTCCTTGGGGATTTCCAGCATGCTGATCCCTTCCTCTGCTGTAAATACTGATGCACAGTTCCTTAATTCTACATGTTGCCGTAGTGATATCTTGCCAGTAGCATCTTTCTCAATATTGCGACTGTCCCTCCTTTTCCATTTTCACTCTCCCCTCTAAAGACCTTTTTATTGGTTATTTCTGTGAGTGACTCTGTGAATAAACCTGTTAGGTTACTTCAGGCCATAAAAAACTCTGATGCCTGTGTCTTAACTTGCAGCAACTCCCATGTTCCCAGCCACCCTTGTGCTTGTTGACTTCCACCGCACCCCCGTCCCCATAATTTCCTTCAGCCCCACAACCCTCTGACATACCCAATTCTGCTCGAACTCTAGCCTCTTTGTGCAGCCCCGATTTTAATGGTTATATCTTCAGCCTGGACTCTTAAGCTGTCAAATTCCCCCACTCCACACCTCTCCACCTCACTTTCCTCCTTTATATTCCTCCTCTTGAGAGATGCCGGCGTTGGACTGGGGTGGGCACAGTAAGACGTCTTACAACACTAGGTTAAAGTCCAACAGGTTTGTTTTGAATCACTAGCTTTCGGAGCACTGCTCCTTCCTCAGATGACTCACCAGAGGAAGGAGCTGCGCACCGAAAGTTAGTGATTCGAAATAAACCTGTTGGACTTTAACCTGGTGTTGTACGACTTCTTACTTCCTCCTCTTGGACCAAGCTTTTGGCCAATCTGACCTAATGTCTCCTCATGTGGCTCAGCGCCACATTTGATTTCATTGCTACTCGTTTGAAGCGCCGAGGGATGCTTCATAATGGCAAAGGTGCTATATAAATGCAAGTTGTTGTTCATTGTGCTGTGAAAGAATGTGCCTTTACTGATTTTACCTGTACTCTTAAGTGCTTGCTGCAGTTACCTAGCGGATATTCTACAAATAAACCTAGAGGCAATAAAAAGCAAGAAAGTGTTTGCCCAGAGTAAACTGTCCCCGTTTATTTTATTGCAGAGTCCCCCTTCAGCATGAGTTTCTTTATACAAGTTGATTTTTTATGTTGGCCACGAGAAGTATTTTTAGCCTGCGCTTCCCTCCACCGGTATCGCTATGATTTGGCTGCGGTCGACTGTTTTGCCTACAAAACTGTTTTGGCCTTCGGCTGTTTGATAATGCACCACATCTCCCTTTGCCTCACATTCTGTGCATCAAACAACAGTGGAGATATTATGAAATGATGAAGAACCACATGGAGTATCGGGCTGTAATTTCTTCCAATTGCAGACTCTGATCCCCATGCTAATCTTGTTAGATATCTGGAGACCAGACACTCCCAGTACTTGGATATTATTGAACACACGTTTTCACAGAGATTGGCCTTCAGAGGATTTAATTTACTTTATCTACACAGTGAGCCGGTATATTCCTGTGGTTTAGGACAACTAATACTTAACTATTACAGATACATTCCTATCCTTACAACAATAAAACAGTCATATGTAACGAATGAAGTGAACGATGAGGAGGAGTGTAACCTTGATGACTTGTACCATTCAGGTGGCTATCGACATAGTTTCTGCCCAGTCACTGACAGTCTGGACTTGCTGCTGCTCATACTGAGGGAAGGAAAGCACTGACCCAAAAAAACTAACTCCAGCTGATCCACCTGCACTTGCATGTACAACCCTCTCTTTCTCCATTTGCCTTCTTGCTCTCCCCCTTCTTCTCCATTCGCCCTCTTGTTTTTCCCCCTCTCGCTGCCCCCATCTTTCTCCAATTCGCCTTCTCGCTCTCCGCTCCCTCTCGCTCTCCGCTCCCTCTCGCTCTCCCCTCCTTCTCGCTCTCCCCTCCTTCTCGCTCTCCCTTCCCTCTCGCTCTCCCTTCCCTCTCGCTCTCCCTTCCCTCTCGCTCTCCCTTCCCTCTCGCTCTCCCTTCCCTCTCGCTCTCCCTTCCCACTCGCTCTCCCTTCCCACTCGCTCTCCCTTCCCACTCGCTCTCCCTTCCCTCTCGCTCTCCCTTCCCTCTCGCTCTCCCTTCCCTCTCGCTCTCTCTCACTGTCCCTTCCCTCTCGCTCTCCCCTCCCTCTCCGCTCTCTCTCACTGTCCCTTCCCTCTCGCTCTCCCCTCCCTCGTGCACTCTGTCCTTACCCCCACCTTTGGTCTGTACATTCCTGCCCCCGTCCCTTTGCTTGCCTCTGCCCAGCTTAGTTATGGGAAGGTATTGAAACTCTGCAATGAAAGACTGTGCACTGATCTACTGAGGAAAATCTTTGTGTCAGCATGTGATTACCACAACTGGTAAGAGCTGGTGAGAAAGCAGAAATGGGAAGATGCTGTTTAAGTTCATGCACTGTAGTTGTCAAACTTTCCTTTTTCTTCCTGAATAGCATTTGTTCCTTTTTGAAAAATAATTGCATTGCAGTTGTATGGGCCGTGTGCTGTGCAGAGCGTGTATAGGGGTTGCGTGGATCAACAGTAATGCTGAGTCTATAGGTTATTTAGGGATGTTTGTATTTATATAAAGAAATCCTGTGCTGTGAAGCTGTGTGGTGACAGTCATGCTGCAGATTGCAAAGTACGTGGGTGGCCTGACCGTGTACAACAGTTCCCATTGGTATTGTCACTGTTAGACTGTTAGGATACTGAACCAGATTCCAATTTTTGTTCGAATACTAGACAAAAAACCCCAACAATTTGCAATTTGTAAAACTGAGGAAAGGATACTTCACCCCAGGAATGATGATTCTGGCCAATTGGTATCTTTTATGTTAAAACAAACTTTAATTTAAATACAGAGTTAACCATATTAACGTCAAAGTAATAGCATTGCAATTAACAGTTAAAACAGTACTTAAATAAAAGAAAAAAACTTATACCCGACACCTTCACTATAAATATTCCAACCAAGCAACCCCATACAGTTCAAATGCCACTTTAAAATAAAGTTAACAGAACAGATTTATTTGCTTATCTGTGCAGATCTTTGGGGAGAGAACCTTTCAAGAGCAGATCTAGTACATTTCTGTTTGGTCAGACCCTTCTGCTCCACCTAATAGCACTTGGTAAAACTGCAAACTGTAGACAGACCTGGCTCCACCCATTAGTTACATGGAACACGATTCTCCGGCCTCGTTGCGCTCTCGCTCAAGTGAAATGAGGCCGGTGAATAGCGGAATAAGCCAAAAACAAGAACCGCGCCAGGCGCCAAACAGCACGTGATGCAACCGGCCCACTCCCGTAGGCGAAATAGGGATCTCGCCGTAGCGTAGCGAGAAACAATAATAATAATCACTTATTGTCACAAATAGGCTTCAATGAAGTCACTGTGAAAAGTCCCTAGTCGCCACCTTCCGGCGCGTGTTCGGGGTGGCCGGTACGGGAATTGAACCCGCGCTGCTGGCCTTGTTCTGCATTACAAGCCAGCTATTTAGCCCATTGTGCTAAACCAGCCCCTTTATCACCACTTTATCACCAATTATCACCACTTAAGCCCCATTTCCATACAATTAACAGAGCCACCCCATATCCTACGACCTATCACTCATCGACTTCCCCGGCAAGTGTTCACACTGGCACCGATTAGTCCACCTTTTTAAAACCGTGAATCAGGCAGAAGGGCTTCTTTAGGGAGCCGAGGAGGTGAGTAGCCATCTTTACTCACAGGCAAAGAGCCCAAGGGGGCTGGGTTTGCCATTCCGGGCCTCGGCGGGGGGGGTGGGCGACCCTCGGCTAGGGGTGGGGGAACCTCCAAAGTGGTGGGCCGACATGGGAGGGTGGGGAGGAAGCGCTGGGGGGGCAACAGGGGACAATCACTCGCACACCACCATGCCAACCCCTGGATTGTATGTACCCATTCCGGGGGCAATCCTTGTCCCTGTCCGTCTGGCCCAACGACCATCCATAAACCCTGCCGACTGCTGAGCCCTCTGGCCGTGCAGCTGAAGTCTATTGCTAATAGGAAATTGGCAATCGTGGTTGAGTGAGCACTTCACACATCCCTGTGGGAAGGCGGGTCATGTAGCATGTGGAATTCATTGCCTAGCATCCCAATCACGCCTTGATGCCTGGACACCGTGCCTGAACACTGCGGGAGGCGACACCACACACATAGCAGCCAATATTCAAACCCAGGGGATGGGACACAGCTCCGGGGACATGTCCATGGCCGGAGGGTGGGTGAGTGTCACGGGGAGGGGAAGATGTCTGGAGAGATGGGCCACGGGTTCGGAGGTCGGCCCGCATTGCAGAAGAAAGTGACAAAGGAATCATAATGGTTCTGCACAGGCGTGTGTAATGTGTAATACAATTCCCCTCTCTCCCGATAGTGCCGCCTCCTTCCCCACCCCAAGCCCCTCACCCTCGACCTGCTCCCCACCCTTTCCCCCAGTTCCCTCAGTAATCCTTGATGTGCTTGGCCTTCCTAGCTCTACCACTACGTCTAGGTGTCTCCCCAGGATACTCGTGTTGCCCGGTGTAGGTCGTTGACCTTTTTTCGGCATTGGAGGCTAGTCCACCTGGTCACACTTTCAGCACTCACAGCTGCCATTACCTTATACCAGGCTTACTGGCTGCCCTATGGCTAACCCTCCGGGACCCTCGGGGGAACAGGACATCCCTCCTGGCCTCCGCGATGTCTAGGTGCCTCCCTAGGTCTGTTGCTTGTTTTAGCCTTAGTTTACTTTATTCATATTCTGTCACCTTTGCTCATGAGTCGCCAAGTATCTTTCTGATACCGCCACGTGGTTCAAGTCCAAGTAATGATTAATAATGCAACACACCGCTAGTCAGTAGTCAGGAGCGCCTATCTGGTAGCGATCGCTGGAGTAAGACTTACAGTTTTCTTGTAGAAGGGTCTCGAAGGTTGTGAGCAGGAAGAGAAGGGTCAAGTTGAACTTGGCCCCTATTCTTATAGTCCCCAGGGGCTTCCCGCCTCTTGGGGCGGACCTCGTACCTGGTTCCAAGTGATTGGACTTGGTCCCAATCACTTGGTTCGATATGCTCCAATAATGGGGCGATTCCTTGATCGGGGGGTGGTCGTTTACCTTTCTTTGTGTTAGCCCCTGCTGGCTCCGAAAAGTCTGGATCGGCTTTCAATTGCTAATGTGTAGCAATTGTTCCCGGGGATGGCTGCTTACTATGCAGATGGCTGGGTTGTTGTGATGTTGATGGCTGCAGGTATCGGTCTGGGTCGACTTCCCCAGAGGCGAATACACTGTTTTACCTGCAGCTGTCCGTTTGAGTCCTGTTGGCTGATTTTCCCATCAGCCTCTTTCGTTCGCCATTTTAAATCGGGGTTTGACCATTCTAATCGGGAATCAGCCATTTTACGTGGCTACAGTCAGCGTCCCCGAATCATGGGGCTGGTCTCCTCAGCGCCATTGTTGCGAGCTGGCTGGGGTTGGCTGAGCAGGTGCAGCTTAAGTGCTGCTCAACGTTGTTAGCGGGGGGCTAGCGAGCACAGTGCCGGCGAATTGGCTGGCGCACCTTCATTTGTGGCGAGAAGCCTGTGGGGCCTACTTAAGTGGACCAATTACTGTTGAATAGCGTTGCCGGCCTTGCTGTGCTGAGTGCCGGCAGCTTGCGGCAATTCCCGCTCTCTACAACACAGAGAAACCTTCCCGGAGAATCGCGCCCATAATCTGCACTAAGATGTCCTATGACCTGCTTGGCTAGGACTAATCGCAATCTCAAATTATCTATACCCCAAGGAACCATCCAAAACATAAACTCTATTCCATTAGCCCTTTATCTGGAACCAAGTAAGTGGTTAGAATGAATGATTTCCTCACTCTTGTGACACCTTATTTACAGCTTTAGCAGACGTACAAATTGGATACCTTAACCTTGGTTCTTTGATAATATCACTGGAACAAATATACACCTTAACCAAGGCTTTTAATAACATTACTGCAATAGATATAAAATACAATATATATAACCATTTGTTATGTTCATCACGGGGCCTAATGATGACCATGAAATCATTGTCAATTGTTGTAAAAACCCATCCGGTTCACTCTTATCCTTTAGGGAAGGAAATATGCCGTTGTTACCTGGTCTGGCCTACAGATCCACAGCATGCCGTCTGAAATGGACTGGCAAGCCACTCAGTTCAAGTAAATTAGGGATGGGCAATAAATGCTGGCCCAGCCAGCGACGCCCACATCCCATCTCAGTTAAATGATCTGTGTGTCTCACGCCTTGCAGTTGTCATTAAAGCTTTGTGCCAAGTCTGCAGTCTTTCTCAGCTTCACTAGATTTTCCAGACTAACGCGGGATGTGTTTTCCTGTGTGGAACGAAGATGGAAGAGGCACAATCACCAGTCCTCCACAATATGGAAACACTGATTATATAGAAAACCTGAAATGAGACTGACCGATGACCACACACAGCAGGTCTAACAACATCTAGAAAAATACCACCTTGTATAGGGGGGGGGGGGGGCAGATTCGTGGTCGAGACTGAACTCATGATTCGAGCAACCAAACTATTTTTGAGGCGGCATGTTCATTCACCGTGTTTGAGGCATTTAGGTTCTATTCTTGGCTCTGTGGTTCTATTCTTGGCTCTGTGTTGAAGGTTTTCTATTGGCAAATGAACCAGAGGCTTTACTCAAGAAGCATTGTTGATGTGGAATACACTGCCTGAACTGCAATGGTGGGCTGGATAGCCTCTTCCTGTGTTTTAGAATTATAAATACTCAGTAGTTCAATGCTGTTTCTGTAAAGGGAGAAGCAGAGTTATCTTTTGTTCCATCATGTCTTACTGCGCTCACTATTTCCATAGGTATTGCACCTCAAATCTTTTTAACACACCCAAATTCCACGATGCACATTTACTCCATAGAACCATAGATTCTCTACAGTGCAAAAGGAGGCCATTTGGCCCATTGGGTCTGCACCGACCCTCTGAAAGAGCACTCTACCTAGCACCCTACCCTGCCCTATCCCATAACACCACCTAACTTGCAGATCTTTGGACTGTGGGTGAAAACTGGAGCACCCGGAGGAACCCAAGCAGACACGGGGAGAACGTGCAAACTCCACGCAGTCACCCGAAGCCGGAATCAAACCCGGGTGCTTGGAACTGTGATGCAGCAGTGCTAACTGTCATGTGACCTTTAAGAAATAGGTATTTATAAATGGGTGTGTATATAAGTATCTGTAGTGAGAGTACAAAGAACAACAAAGAACAAAGAAAAGTACAGCACAGGAACAGGCCCTATGGCCCTCCAAGCCCGTGCCGACCATGCTGCCTGACTAAACTACAATCTTCTACACTTCCTGGGTCCGTATCCCTCTATTCCCATCCTATTCATGTATTTGTCAAAATGCCCCTTAAATGTCACTATTATCCCTGCTTCCACCACCTCCTCCGGTAGCGAGTTCCAGGCACCCACTACAGTCTGTGTAAAAAAACTTGCCTCATACATCTACTCTAAACCTTGCCCCTTGCACCTTAAGCCTATGCCCCCTAGTAATTGACCCCTCTACCCTGGGGAAAAGCCTCTGACTATCCACTGTCTATGCCCCTCATAATTTTGTAGACCTCTATCAGGTCGCCCCCTCAACCTCCGTTGTTCCAGTGAGAACAAGCTGAGTTTATTCAACCGCTCCTCATAGCTAATGCCCTCCATACCAGGCAACATTCTGGTAAATCTCTTCTGCACCCTCTCTAAAGCCTCCACATCCTTCTGGTAGTGTGGCGACCAGAATTGAACACTATACTCCAAGTGTAGCCTAACTAAGGTTCTATACAGCAGCAAAATGACTTGCCAATTCTTATACTCAATGCCCCGGCCAATGAAGGCAAGCATGCCGTATGCCTTCTTGACTACCTTCTCCACCTGTGTTGCCCCTTTCAGTGACCTCTGGACCTGTACACCTAGATCTCTCTGACTCACAATACTCTTGAGGGTTCTACCATTCACTGTGTATTCCGTACTTGCATTAGACCTTCCAAAATGCATTACCTCACATTTGTCCGGATTAAACTCCATCTGCCATCTCTCCGCCCAAGTCTCCAAACAATCTAAATCCTGCTGTATCCTCTGACAGTCCTCATCGCTATCCGCAATTCCACCAACCTTTGTGTCGTCTGCAAACTTACTAATCAGACCAGTTACATTTTCCTCAAAATCATTTATACATACTACAAACAGCAACGGTCCCAGCACTGATCCCTGCGGAACACCGCTAGTACCTTTAAGAAATGGGTGTTTATAAATGGGTGTGTATTTAAGTATCTGTCGTGAGAGTACCTTTAAGAAATGGGTGTTTATTACTGCAGTGATGTCAGAGAGTGGTGGAGCTGGGCTGTCTGTCAGCTTTTTACTTTTGTTTTAGGCCGTTTGCTGTAGGGTGTGTTTTAGTTTCGTTTTCAGAGCTGGATAGCTGCAGTCACAGCCAGAAGGTGTATGAATCTCTCTCTGTAATCTAAAGACTGTAAATCGATCCTGGTGATTTAAAACTAATAACAGTGGTGACTTTAACCTAATGTGCTTCTGGTAAAAGGTGTTTTGAGTCATATGGATGTTAAAAGGAAAGCTTAAAGGATTACTTTGTGTTGTATTCTTTGGGGGTTGTATTTGGATTAATGGTTGCTAACATGTTCACTGTATGTTTTAAAAAGGTTAACTTGAGTTCATAGAATAAACATTGTTTTGCTTTAAAAGATACTTTTCCATTTCTGCTGTACCACACCTGTAGAGTGGGTCGAGTGCTCCCCACACCACAATCAATTAAAAGTTGTGGGTCAGGGGAACTCCATGATACACTTTGGGGTTCTCTAAACGCTGGCCCATAACAAATTGGGGGCTCGAGGGGGATAAAAGTCTATCTATTGGATTGGCTTAGTGAACTTAAAGACAGTGAGGGGTGAGCATATTGTGGTTGCTTTTCAGGTGTGGTATTCTAGTTTAAGTAGGGAGTGTGTTGTGGACAATGGCTTTTTCAAAGGCTCAGACGTTTTTGGGTGTGGAGACAGTCACACGCAGTTCCTTACGGACAGAGACTAAAAGCAGCCTGTTAGATTTGGCAAAAACATTGCAGTTAACATTACCTGACAAAATACGAAAAGTTGAGGTAATTATGGCGGTGACTCAGCATTTAAAGTTGCCTGAGATACAGTTTGACTCATTGCAAATGGCAGAAATTCAGTTGCAAATTAAACAAATGGAACATGAGAAAGAATTAAAGCAGCTTGAATACGAAAGAGAGGGAGCGCAAAAAGAAAGAAAGGGAGATACGGATCAGGGAAAAAGATAAAGAGAGAGAGTTTGAACTTCAGAAAATGGCCATGAAACATGACAGTCAGTTAAAATTGGCAGACGTAAAGGGAAACGTACAGTTGGATGATAGTGATGAGGATAGTGAGAAAGAGCATCAAAGTCGAAGGCTTGGTGGGAATCTATTTAAATATGTCCAAGCATTGCCAAGGTTTGACGCGAAGGAGGTGGAAGCCTTTTTCATTTCATTTGAGAAGATGGCTAAACAAATGAAATGGCCACAGGACATGTGGGTATTACTGATTCAAACAAAGCTGGCAGGTGGGGCTAGTGAAGTGTTTGCATCACTACCGGAGGAGGTATCTGAGACGTAGGAGGAGGTGAAAAAAATCCATCTTAGGTGCATATGAACTAGTGCCTGAAGCCAACAAACAAAGGTTTAGAAATTTAAGGAAAGAATTTGGTCAAACATACATGGAGTTTGAAAGGATCAAACAGAGTAATTTTGATAGGTGGATAATAAGGGCTTTGAAAATAGACCAAACGTATGAAGCTCTCAGAGAAATTATACTTTTGAAGGAGTTTAAAAATTCAATTCCTGATGTAGTGAGAACTCATGTGGAAGAGCAGAGGGTTAAAACTGCGAGATTAGCAGCAGAAATGGCAGATGATTATGAATTAGTTCATAAATCAAAGCTTGGTTTCCGACATCAGTTTCAGCCGGTGAGGGATAGAAACTGGGGACATGAGAAATACTCAAGTGGTAAAGGTAAAGGTGATCTGATGGGAGATAATAAGGAGAGTGTACCTCAGATTAAAAAGGAAATCCAGGAGGGTGGAAAAGAATTGAAAAATTTCAAATGTTTTCACTGTAATAAACTAGGCCATGTAAAGTCACAGTGTTGGTGGTTGAAGAAAAGCACTGGGAAGGGCGGATGTGGTAAAACAGGATAAGACAGTGGGGTTTGTTAAAGTGGGAAAGGAAAGCCCAAGTGAAGGGAAGGAAGTGCAAAAGATTGTACAGCCTGATCAAGAGGTGATTGATAAGAAGGTGCCATATGTCTTTAAATAATTTACTTGTGTGGGTAAAGTTTACTCATGTGTATCAGGAGGAGCAGGTAAAGAAGTCACAATTTGAAGTGATACGGGAGGTAGTCAATCTTTAATGGTAAGAGTTGAGGAGTTATGTAGTTTGGGAAGAATGTTGCCAGAAAAGGTGGTAATATGTGGAATTCAGGGTGAGAGGAGTAGTGTTCCATTATATAAGGTACGGTTGGAAAGTCCAGTGAAGAGTGGTGAAGTGGTAGTAGGAGTAATAGAGAAACTATATTGTCCAGGAATACAGTTTATCTTGGGCAATGATATAGCTGGATCGCAGGTGGGAGTGATGCCTACTGTGGTGGATAAGCCAGTGGAAAATCAGACAACTGAAGTGTTGAAGGACGAATATTCTGGGACTTTTCCGGATTGTGTAGTAACAAGGCCGCAACGTCACAGGTTAAGACAAGAGGAGACATCAGAGAGTGAAGATAAATGTGAAGTGCAATTATCAGAAACGATTTTTGATCAGATGGTTGAAAAAGAACAAGAACAGGTGGAGGGTGAGGCGGATATTGTTAGTTCAGGAAAATTGGCGGAGTTACAACAAAAAGATGTAGAAATAAAACGGATGTATCACAAAGCATACACGGAAGAGGCATCTGCGTGTATACCAGAGTGTTATTACCGTAAAAGTGATGTCTTGATGAGAAAATGAAGACCTTTACATATGCAGGCGGATGAAAAGTGGGCAGAAGTTCATCAAGTAGTATTGCCGGTAGGGTACAGAAAGGAGGTGTTGCGAGCTGCACATGACATGCTGTACCAGTGGGAGGTCATTTGGGAATAAGGAAAACTCGAGCTAAAATCCAGAAACATTTTTATTGATCTGGACTACATAAAGATGTCGTTAAATTTTGTCAGTCATGTCACACATGTCAAGTGATAGGGAAACCTCAAGCAGTGATAAAACCAGCACCCTTAATACCCATTCCAGCAATTGAGGAACCTTTTACAAGGGTCCTAATTGATTGCGTAGGGCCGCTTCCTAAAACAAAAAGTGGGTATCAATATCTTTTGACGATAATGGATGTGTCTACTCGGTTTCCAGAGGCCATTCCAGTACGTAATATTACAGCTAAAAAGATTGTGGAGGGGTTACTTAAATTCTTTACTAGATATGGACTATCCACAGAAATACAATCGGATCAAGGATCAAATTTTACCTCAAGGTTATTCAAAGAAGTTACGGATAGCTTGGGAATAAAACAATTTAAATCAACTGAGTACCATCCAGAATTGCAGGGAGCGTTAGAAAGGTGGCATCAGAAACATTAAAGACAATGTTGAGGGCTTATTGTCACGATTATCCTGACGATTGGGATAAAGGAATCCCATTCGCACTGTTTGCAATTAGGGATGCGCCTAATGAGTCAACTAAAGTTAGTCCTTTTGAACTAATTTTTGGTCATGAGGTAAGAGGACCACTTAAATTGATTAAGGAAAAATTGGTGAGTGAGAAATTGGAAATTACATTATTGGATTACGTGTCAAATTTTAGGGAACGATTAAAAGAGCAGGTGAATTGGCTAGACAACATTTGAAAGTTGCACTAAATGTGATGAAATGGGTCATGGACAAGAAATCCAAAGTTCGTAGTTTTGCCAGTGGAGATAAAGTTTTTGTGTTGTTACCAGTGGTAGGGGAGCATTTAAAAGCAAGGTTTTGTGGACCTTATCAGATTGAAAGGAAATTAAGTGAGGTGAATTATGTGGTAAAAACACCAGATCGAAGGAAGACTCACCGAGTGTGTCATGTGAATATGCTCAAAAGGTTCTTTGAAAGGGAAAGAGAGAAAAAGGAGGAGGTTTTAATGATTCTAACTCAAAGTGACAAACCAAATCCAGATGACTGTGAATTTGACATACCTCAAATTAAATTGGAAAATGAGGATGTTCTTAAAAATTGGGATAAATTGTTGAGTTACCTTCCAGAGGAATAACGAACTGACCTGAAAGAGTTATTGATATCACATGGGCAAGTTTGTGGAGATATATTGGGAAGTACTAAAATGGCTATACATGATGTGGATGTGCGAAATGCTGTTCCAATCAAACAACATCCATACAGACTTAACCCGTTAAAATTGGTACAGGTTAACAAAGAGATTGAGAGTATGCTTAAAAATGGCATAATTGAAGTGGGTTGCAGCCAATGGAACTCACCCATAGTGATGGTCCAAAACCGGACCGTACCCAACGGTTGTGTGAGGACTATAGAAAGGTTAATGCAGTTACAAGAACAGACTCTTATCCTATCCCACATTTGGAGAATTGCATTGAGAAAGTGGGACAATCAGCTTTTATTTCCAAACTGGATTTACTTAAAGGTTACTGGCAGGTACCTTTATCCGAAAGGGCGAAGGAGATTTCAGCTTTTGTGACTCCAGATGGTATATACCACTTCCAAGTTATGCCATTTGGCATGAAAAACGCACCAGCCACATTTCAACGGTTAACTAACAAAGTTGTTTCAGGATTACCCAATTGTGCAGTATTCATCGACGATCTGGTAATTTACAGCCAGACATGGAAAGAACATTTAAAACATCTGATGGAGTTATTTGATCGACTTCAGGAGGAGGGTTTGGTGATAAACCTAGCCAAACGTGAATTTGGAAAAGCCCAAGTCACTTTCCTTGGCCATACAATCGGACAGGGCCAAATGGTCACATGGGATGTGAAACCAACAGTTACTGAGGAGTTTCCGATACCCTCAAGACGAAGGGAAATAATGCGATTTCTTGGCATGAGTGGATTTGATCGAACATTTGTGCAAAAGTGTTGTAGTGTGGTTGCTCCACTGATGGACTTGCTGAAGAAACGTCGAAAATTTCAATGGACAGAGACTTTCAACAGGCATTTGTCTGCCTGAAAGCTGTGATCACCAATGCTCCTGTGTTGGAGAATTGCAAGGGACTCTGCGATCAGATTGAACTAAAGTATCTGACTTTAAAGAGAAATGCCCAGGCGTAGAGAAATGAACGGATCGTGCAGAGACCTTCTTGTTTAAAGAGACTGTGAATCAGGAAGGATTTCAGTTGGAGGAAGAAGAACAAAAATGGACTATATTATTGTACCTGTTTGCATGTCTGTTTTTTTAAACAAAAAAGTATATTTACTCTGTGCATTTCTTAAAGGATAGTGAAAAATGAAACCATCTTGAAGTTGATGGTTTTTTTTTTTTTCTTGGGGGGGGGGGGAGGTGTCATGTGAGAGTACCTTTACAAAATGGGTGTTAATAAATGGGTGTGTATATAAGTATCTGTAGTGAGAGTACCTTTAAGAAATGGGTGTTTATTACTGCAGTGATGTCAGAGAGTGGGTGGAGCTGGGCTGTCTTGTCAGCTTTTTACTTTCTTTTTAGGCTGTTTGCTGCAGGGTGTGTTTTAGTTTCGTTTTCAGAGCTGGATAGCTGCAGTCACAGCCAGAAGGTGTATAAATCTCTCTCTGTAATCTAAAGACTGTAAATCGATCCTGGCGATTTGAAACTAATAACAGTAGTGACTTTAACCTAATGTGCTACTGCTAAAAGGTGTTTTAAGTCGTATGGATATTAAAAGGAAAGCTTAAAGGATTACTTAGTGTTGTATTTGAATTAATGGTTGCTAAGATGCTCATTTTAAAAAGGTTAACTTGAGTTCATGGAATAAACATTGTTTTGCTTTAAAAAATACTTTTCCATTTCTGCTGTACCACACCTGTAGAGTGGGTCGAGTGCTCCCCATGCCACAATCTAGCAAAAGTTGTGGGTCAGGTGAACTCCATGATGCACTTTGCGGTTCTGTAAAGCCTGGCCCATAACACTTCACGCAGTGAACCGAAGCCGGAATCAAACCCGGGTCCCTGGCACTGTGAGGCAGCAGTGCCAACCACTGTGCCACCATGCCCTCCCTTCCTGTCCTCCCAATTATTTTGAAGGGCACACACGATTGAGAATAATTGGTAACGCTTGATTTGCATAACGCCAAAGCAAGGAACAGAGGTTGAAACCCACTTGCTTTGTCAGAGGAATCTCCTCTCAAGTTGGGGGTCAGATATTGCCTCTGAACCATGCAACCCCATGCGTAATGGTCTCGTCACAGAGATGACTAGCCTCATCGCTGAGTGAAATATATTAATATTTTTATTTTTGTTTTCTGCATGAAGCCTGGGTTTTGTTAGTTAAAGTTTGTAAAGTGAGAGCCCTTGCTGTAATTATCCCTGTAATTGGCACTCTGCCCACATTGGTTTGTTGGACACACTCTGGTGTGCTGATTTTCCTTTGGGTCAGGAAATTGTCTCATTGTTCCATCGCTCACAGGCTGCAAGTAATTTCCGAGATGTAGAATCGAAACATTCTACATCATGTCTTTGTGCGGAGGTTGAGGAAGTGCTCTGGTGTTGCTGGTTTTCTGTGTGGATCGACCCAGTGAAAACGGGTGAATAAGATGATTAGGAGCCATTTTCTGGCGCTCAAAAGGCCTTCCTGGTTATCTCACAACTGGGTTATAATTCACAGTGCACAGTAATATTTGCACGTGTAGTTTTAACTGGAGCAGTCTGATCGTGCTAGATTTTGGGACAGCTCGTATGCAGTTACCGTTCTGATTTTGTATAACTTCAATCTGCTCCTAAGGTATGTGGCAAATGTAGAGGGAAAAGAATTAGCTTTCCTAACTTGAATTTGATTTTCATTCTGTCGATAATGGAAAGCACCCCACAGGCTCCTCTCTCAAATCCACATGATCCTAACCCCAATCCCAACACAGCAAGCGGAGGTGAAATTCATGTTTTGTTGCAGCAATTCCCATGGAACAGTAAGACCCAGATGTGAACTGGAAAATGGGCAGGTTGCAAGACAAGTACATGGAGACACAGCCCATATTAAGAGCAGGGACTCAATCATGTTAAAGTACAGAGGTGCACAGATACCAGGACAGGTTGACAGTCTGGCCAAGGAGCGGGAGTAGGAATTTGGAGCAGGGGGTCACAGTCAGTGATTTGTGGGAAGAGGCCCTCACAATTAGTGGTGGAGTCTGATCGCAATCTGAGGGGAGAAGGGGCCTGTCTCGCGATGGGGTGCATGGTGGAGGCAGTGCACAATCAAGAAGGTGGGGGTAATCCAGCATAAAGACCCAAGGCTTCTGTGTGAGGCCCAGAACATTCCTGTCCCACCTACAAACCTTACCACCTACCTTGTAGGCCTCTCTAGCCCAGTGTCCAGCTTTTCACCCAGACTACAAGCTACAGACAGATTTATTGGAGGATAATGAGGTAACAATAAATGCTCTGTACCAACAGGGTATTTATTACAAATACAATTTCCTTCAGTCGAAGCGAAAAACAATCTCACTTTTATCGGATCTATTTCCTTGTGAACATTCATGTTTGTCTCTACAAGTTCCAGCAGTTTAATTCCAAGGGATAAAGCTTATCCTCAGTATGCAGAGCTGTGTTTAACTATTTGCAATATTTCTCAGGGTACTGGTTCTAAATACTACTTACACTGGGATTAATGATTCAGGAGGTTATTGGAATACGTAAATAGCAGATAGTAACTATGCAGTCGCCGAGGGACCTGCATATTCAACAATCCTTAACAGGGAAAGTTGAGAAGACTGTCAAGAAATCATATTAGTTCATTTCCTTTGTAAAAATGGACATTGAATACAAAAGCAAGGCAGCCAGGATTAAACTTTACAAATCTTTGGTTAGGCCTCAGTTGGAATATTGTTGACAGTCCTGGGCACCATACTTCAGGAAGGATGTCGGGGCAAGGAAAGGAGATAGAGATTTACTAGGTTTATATGGAGAGTTTGTATATGCTGGTCTTGTCCTTGTTGGATCCGCAATAGGTAACACACATAAACAGCAGGTAGAAAATACTGGACAAAGGTTTAATAGCAATACAACATGTCTCCATTCCCCAAAGGGCTACCTTCCCCAACCTGCACCCAGGACAGGGTTTTTATACAAGTGAGGGCTCTCCGTGTTAAGGCGAAGCCCCTCATTACCAGGGAAGTTCGCAATCTGTGGAGATCACGAGAAACCGGATGGTCCTTATCCTGTGACCTCCATGGGGGTTATAACAGTTCTGCTTAGAGCAATGGAGGTTAATAGAGCAAATGGGGAGATCTCTTCTCTGGAAAAGGGATCGATGATCAGAGGTCATTGATTTAAAATAATTGGTAACAGAAGGGAAAGGGGGTGGGGTGGGGAGGAGAAGTATAAGAGTTGCGACCTGGAGCACACTACCTGAAATCAGATTCCATAGGAATTTTCGGAAGGCAAATTGGATGTGTATTGGAAGAGAACTAATTTGGAAGTAATGTTGGGACAAATTGGAACAACCCTTTGAAAACAAAACCAGCACAAACTGAATGATCTTTTGGTCTGTTGATTCTCTGATTCTAATTCAGAGCATTGGGTTCTGGACCAACTTGCACAGGCTTATTGTGGATACAGGAAATAATTAGCGTATGTTTCATATGCAAGCTCTCATTAAGTTTGAAATTCAAGCTCAGAATTCCAGGACCAATAATAGGAGTGATTAATATGTTGTGGAAGCCAACAACATTGCAACATCTACAGGAATTAAGTTCATCCAGACTAACATTCTTTGATTTCAACGACAACAGATCAAAATAATTAAAATCATATTTTGTCAACAGCCTGAGCAAAGTGCATCCGTGATTGAAAAGTGCTTAACTCTTGACTTGCTAGAGACCAGTAAATAGTGTAGCTGCGAGAAGACAATTGCAAACCTCTGGCAATTGGTTCATAGCGATGTTATCCACTTTGAACATAACCAAAATAGATAGGAACAAAAACATAGGAACTAGGAGCAGAAGCACAGAAGTAGACAATTCAGTCCCTCAAGCCTGCTCCTCAATCAGATCATGACTGATCTCTTCTGCGTCTCAATTCCACCTCCCTACCTGTTCCCCATATCCTTTTAGCCTGTTTTTAAAACCAGAAATATATCTATCTCCTTGAAACCATTTAATGACTCAGACTCCACCGCACTATGGGGCAGCAAGTTCCACGATTCACCACCCTCTGCGAGAAGTAGTTCCTCCTCATCTCAGTTCTAAATCTACCACCTCTCAAACTATATCTGTGATCTCTCATTCTAGATTGCCCCACAAGAGGTAACAGTTGGTCTACGTTTAGTTTATCAATCCCTTTTAATATTTTGTAGACCTCAATCCGATCCCATCCCATCCGTCTAAACCCCAGTGAGTATAAGCCCAAACTGCTTAATCTTTCTTCATATGTCAACACTTTCATCCCTGGAATCAATCTGGTGAATCTCCTCTGAACTGCCTCCAATGCCACCACGTCCTTCCTCAAATAACGAGACCAAAAACTGGACACAATACTCCAGATGTGGTCTCACCAACACCCAATGCAATTGCAACAACACTTCTCTGCTTTTATACTCCAATCGTTTTTTAATAAATAGATCAGAATATTTTGTAAATGGTGAAAAGCTAGGAACTGTGGGGGAAGCAGAGATTTCCAGGTCCAAGTACAATTGATAAAAAGAGAAAAAAATAAAACATGAGAGTAAACTCGGATGGAATATGAAAAGCAGATTGTAAGAACTTTTGTAAGTATATAAAAAAAAAGAGAGTAGCTAAAGTAAAAATTGTTCCCTCAGAAACCGAGACGGGAGAAATTATCGTGGGGAAGACGTATTGACGCTGTTGTGCTTTCTTGGTGGTAGTGCTGACGTGGGTGGACCAGAACAGATTTTTGGTGATGTGCACCCCATGGAATTTGAAGCTGTTAACCATCTCCAACTCGGCCCCGTTGATGCTGACAAGGGTGTGTACAGTACTTTGCTTCCTGATGTCAATGACCACCTTTTTAGTTTGCTGGCATTGAGGGATAGATTGTTGTCGGTGCACCACTCCACTAGTTCTCTATTTCCCTCCTGTATTCTGACCCATCGTTGTTTGAGATCCGACCCACTATGGTTGGTTTAGCACAGTGGGCTAAACAGCTGAGTTGTAATGCAGAACAAGGCCAGCGGCGCGTGTTCAATTCCCGTACCGGTCTCCCCGAACAGGCACCGGAATGTGGCGACTAGGGCTTTTTCACAGTAACTTCATTGAAGCCTACTTGTGACAATAAGCGATTATTATTATTATTGTGCCGTCAACAAACATGTAGATGGAGTTGGAACCAAATTTTACCACGCAGTCGTATGTACAGGGTCCTAAGTAAGCAGCCTTCCGGGGGCCCGATATTGAGGACTATCATGGAGGAGATGTTGTTGTTTATTCTTACTGATTGTGGTTGTGGGTCAGAAAGTTGGAGATCCAGTTGCACGGTGAGGAGCCTAGTCCTAGGCTTTGATATGAGCTTGGCTGGGATTATGGTATTGAAGGCGGAGCTGTAGACAACAAATAGGAGTCTGATGTAGGAGTCCTTGTTGTCGAGATGCTATAGGGATGAGTGTAGGGCCAGGGAGATGGCGTCTGCTGTGGACCGGTTGCGGCGGTATGCGAATTGCAGTGGATCAAGGTGTTCTGGGAGTTTGGAGTTGATACGCTTCATGACCAACCTCTCGAAGCACTTCATTATGATTGATGTCAGGGCCACCAGATGGTAGTCATTGAGGCATGTTGCCTGGTTCTTCTTTGGCACCGGTACGATGGTAGTCTTCTTAAAGCAGGTGGGAACCTCGGAGCGGAATAGGGACAGGTTAAAGATGTCCACGAACGCATCTGCCAGCTGGCCCGCGCAGGCTCTGAGTGCACAACCAGGGATCCCGTCCGGACCCTTCGCCTTCCGAGGGTTCACTTTCAGGAAGGCCGATCTGACTTCGGAAGCTGTGGTGGTGTGTTTTAGGCTGCTCGGGCACTCGACTTCGGATCAATATTTTTTTTTAAAAAGGATATATTTGTATCGGAGGTGGTGCAGCGAAGGTTCCTGGATGAGGGAGTTGTTCTCTGATTAGAGGCTGAGTACATTGGGCCTATGTTCTCTGGAGTTTAGAGAATGAGAGGTGATCTCATTGAAACAGACAACACTCTGAAGGGGCTGGATGCTGAGAGACTGTTTCCATTGGTCAGGGAATCCAATCACAGACGCAGCCTCAGGATAAGGGGCCAACCATTTAGGACTGAGATGAGGAGAAATCTCTTTGTTCGAAGAATTGTGAATCTTTGGAATTCTCTATCCCAGAAGGTCCAGTACATTTCAGGCTGGGATTGACAGATTTTTGGTGTCTCAGGGGAATGAAGGGATGTGGGCAGAAGGTATCAGAACGAAGTTGAAGCTGAAGATCAGCCATGATCTTGATGAATGGTGGAGCAGGCTTGTTGGGCTGTGTGGTCTACGCCGCCCATTTATTGTGTTCGTTTATGTTCTTTCAGAAATCACAAAAAAGTAGTGAACAAGTACAAAACAAGATTAAAAGGATTGATGGAATATTAGCCCCTTATCTCAAGGTGCCTGGAATACAAAGCGGAAAATGTGATGTTACAGTTCTACCGAGCTCTGGATAGCTCTCAACTGGAGCGCTGTTTTCACTGCACCTCAGGAAAGATATGATGGCTTTTCAGAGAGAGAGGGGAGGGGGGGGAACGCGACTAATTACTGCCCCATCAATCGATTCACGATCATCAGTAAAGTGATGGAAGGAGTCATCTACAGTGCAATCAAGAGACACTTACTTTGCAATAACCTGCTCACTGCTGCTCAGTTTGGGCTCAGTTTGGGCTGAGTCAGGGCCACTCGGCTCCTGACCTCATTGCAACCATGGTTCAAACTTGGTTTAAAGAGCTGAATACCAAAGGTGAGGTGCAGTTGAATATCCCACAATCATCATCCTGGGGGTTACCATTGACCAGAAACTGAACTGGACGAGCCAGATAAATACTGTGGCTACCAGAGCAGGTCAGAGGATAGGAATCCTGTGGTGAGTAACTTACCTCCGAACTCCCCAAAGCCTATCCACCAACTAGAAAGCAGAATTCAGGAGTGTAATGGGATACTCCCTACGTGCCTGATGAGTGCAGCTTCAACAGCACTCATTAAGTTTGACGCCATCCAGGCCAAAGCAGCCCCGCTTGATCAGCGCCCCATCCACCACATTCAGTCCCTTCACCATCGTTGCACAGTGGCCACAGTGTGTACCATCTACAAAGAACAATACAGCACAGGAATAGGCCCTTCGGCCCTCCAAGCCTGCGCTAACCTTGATACATGCCTAAACTAAAACTGTATGCACTTATGGAGTCCTTCCATTCCCACCCTATTCATATATTTGTCTAGATGCACCTTAAATGCCGCTATTATACCTGTTCCCACCACCCCCCAGGCAGCGTATTCCATATATTTACCACCCTCTGTGTAAAAAAAACTTGCCTCGCACATCTGTTTGAAACTTTTCCCCACGCATTTTAAACTATGTCCCCTAGTACTTGACTCTCCTACCCTAGGAAAGAGCATCTGACTATCCACTCTGTCCATGCCACTAATAATCTTGTAGTCCTCTATCAGGCCGCCTCTCAACCTCCGTCGTTCCAGTGAGAACAGATCGAGTTTATCTAACCTCTCCTCATAGCTGATGCCCTCCATGCCAGGCAACATCCTAGTAAATCGTTTCTGTACCCTCTTCGAAGCATCTACATCTGGTAGTGTGTCAACCAGAATTGGACATAATATTCCAAATGAGGCCTAACTAAGGTCCTGTACAGCTGCAACGTGCATTGCCAATTTTTATATTCAATGCCCTGACCGATGAAGGCCAGCATGCCGTGTGCCTTCTTGACCACCTCATCCACATGCGTTGCCACTTTCAGTGATCGGTGGACATGCACCGCCAGATCTCTCTGCCTTACTTACTCATAAAGCTGTCAAAATGCTTTCCAAAAGACAAAATTGTACCTGCCTCTACTACTGCCTCTGGCAGCTCGTTCCAGACACTCACCACCTTCTGTGTGAAAAAACTGCCCCTCTGGACCCTTTTTAATCTCTCCGTTCTCACCTTAAACCTATGCCCTATAGTTTTAAGCTCCCCTACCTTTAGGAAAAGATGTTGACTATCTACCTCATCTATACCCTCTGACCAAACCTAGAACTTTCTCACCCAACGAATTGTCAATTGACAATTTAAAAACCGAGAATATTAGATTTCTCAGTAAGATTTTTAAAGGGGAAATCATACTTGACAAATCTACTGGAATTCTTTGAGAATGTAACTAGTATAGTTGATGAGGGGGGCCAGTGGATGTCACATATTTAGACTTTCAGAAGACTTTTGACCAAGTCCGGCATCAGAAATTAAAGAGTTTGGGATTGGGGTTGTGTATTGAGATGGATGGAAAACTGGTTGGCGGGCAGGAAACAAAGAGTAGGAACTAATACGTCTTTTTCAAATTGGCAGGCAGTGACTAGTGGGGTACCACATGGATTGGAACTATGACCCCAGCTATTCACAATATATATTAATGATTTAGATGAAAGGGCAAAATGTGATATCTCCAAATTTTTCAGGTGGCACTAAGTTGGATGGGAGAATGAGCTGTGAGGAGGAAGCAGAGATCCTTCAGTGTGATTTGGACAAGTTGAGTGAGTGGGCAAATGATTGGCAGATGCAGCATAATTTGGATAAATGTGAGGTTATCTACTTCGGCAGCAAAAGCGAGAAGGCAGACTATTACCTGAATGGCCATAAATTAGGAGAGGGGAATGTGCAATGAGACTTGGATGTCCTCGTACACCAGTCACTGAAGATAAGCATGCAGGTACAGCAGGTGATAAAGAAGGCAGATGGTATGCTGACCTTCAGTGCGAGAGGATTGGAGTACAGGAGCAGTGATATCTTGCTGCAATTATACAGGGCCTTGGTGAGACCACACCTGGAATATTGTGTGCAGTTTTGGTCTCCTTATCTGAGGGATAGCAGCGAAGGTTTACAAGACTGATTCCTGGGATGACATATGAGGAGAGATTGAATCGCTTCGGATTGTATTCACTAGAGTTAAGAAGAATGAGGCGGATCTCGTAGAAACCTATAAAATTCTAACAGGACTAGACAGGGTAGATGCAGGGAGGATGTTCCCGTTGGTGGGTGTGTCCAGAACCAAGGGTCACATTCTGAGGATAAGGGATAGACCATTTAGGACTGAAATGAGGAGAAATGTCTTCACCTAGAGCGTAGTGAGCCTGTGGAATTCGCTACCACAGGAATTTGTTGAGGCCAAAACATTATATATTTTCAAGAAGCAGTTAGATATAGCTTTTAGGGTGAAGGGGATCAAAGGATATGGGGGAAAAGAAGGATTATGCTACTGAATTGTGTTTTGGGTCAGGGTTTAGAGAATCCCAAAGGGTATTATGGAGTTCACCTGACCCACAACTTTTAATAGATTGTGGTGTGGGGAGCACACGGCTCACTACATGTATGGTACAGCAGAAATGGAAAAGTATTTTTAAAAACAAAACAATGTTTATTCTATGAACTCAAGTTAACCTTTTTAGAACAAACAGTGAATATCTTAGCAACCAGTAAATCAAATACACCCCAAAGAATACAACACTAAGTAATCTGTATGCTGTCCTTTTCACCCAGAAGACTTAACAAACCTTTAAACAGAAGCACATCAAGAGTTTACATTCACTACTGAAAACATTTATACTTCTTCTGAATTCACCAAATGATCAAGAGATAGTCCTTCATGGCAGAGAGCTCAACAATACAGCTGCTTTGGCTGACTTCAGCTGCAACACACTGAAAAACGAAACCAAAAAGACAGACACACCCAATCTTTTCTCAAAGTGAAACTAAAAAGCAGAACCAGAGCTCAGCTCCACCCATACTTTGACATCACTGCAGTAACATGAGCAGCCAAACATTTCTTAAAGCGACATACTCATGACAATTGGATGATCAGCCATGGTCATAATGAATGGCGGAGCAGGCTCAAAGAGCAGAATGGCCTCCTCTTGCTCCTATTTTCGATTTTCTATTTAAAACCAAGATGGGTAAATGGAGTAAATTTATAATCAGCCATGATGTAATAGAATGGTGAACAGGCTGGAGGAAATGAATGGCTTCCTCCTGTATTCTTTATATTCTCACTGTGTACATGGAGACTGCAGTGGCCCTGTGTTAATTGGCACACCATGTTCGTGAGGCTGTCGAACTGACAGCAATGCATCAACGTTTTGGAGAATTGTTTTGCCTATTATAGCGGACCTGGCATTGCTGGATTCGGAGGGGGCATGTTAGGATGGGGGTTTGGGTGATTTTAAGAAGCCTTCCCTCTTAAGAAGTGACACGGGGTTCTGTCTGATCCTTGTTCAGGCTCCAGATAATCTCAATGCCCCCTAATGGGGAAGAGTGAATAAAAAACACAACCTTGTTCAAGACAGCTTGTGATTTGAGATGGTTCAAGACTCAGAAAGAGATATGAACTGAAAGTTGGGCATCATTACATGCTGGGACTATGAAGAGGAAAATCTGTTAAAAGGTATACAAGAATGCTTGAAGTATGGATCTTGAAATTATTGGAGGCGGTTTGAAATTGTCTGATGGAAATATCAAAATCATGGCTAAATCTTGCGGATGGAATATGTAAGTATTTAGTAAAAGAGACAGTGCAGTTGTTTTGATCATGGTGCATACAAGGTAAAGCCACTGCAAATCCCACATTCTGTAAATCCAAGTTAATGTATAAGGAGGACAATTTATTTTTGAGGAGCCGAGAGACTCTAAAGAGCAACGTTATCTGAACTGATTCTTCAGTTGACCAAAGATAAACAGGGGAAAACCAAGTGGTTTCGGATTGTGTTTTGGCATGACATGTATGTTATTAGCTCAGTGTTTGAGAATGCCTTTCAGGAATTGTTCATCTTGATTTGGAATTTGTTAATGGCCCAGAAAATGGACAGGAAATGGAAAGTTAAGGCATCCCCGGGGAATCAGCAGTTAGAAATCAGGTTTCTGGGAGACAGTGAGACTGAGGACAAGGGGCCAACTTTAAAATATAGAGCATCTGAGCAACTTGTTTCCTGTGGAAGTTTTGAACACTTTCAAACACTGGCATTGCACGGTAACTATCTCTCGAATTAACAAGCTCTCATGACATGAAAAGTGGCCTGAAATGGATTAGAATTGAGCTGAGGAAGAAAGGTGGGTGTGTACAAGACGTGCAGGGAGCAATAGGAAGAGGATCAATGAGGTTAATATAAAAAACACAGAAACATGTTGAATGGATGGTCACAGGGAAAAGAGAGACCTGGAAAAGATACGGCAGCTAAAGGATAAGCATAACAATAAAAATAACACTGTAGCTCCTATCACTGAGTGGAAGGATAGCAGAGAGAATTATCTGTGTGTACTCGACCCTCAACTGTTAACGAGACTCTCAGCCCAAGGATCTTGGGGTCAACTCTCATATTGGGTCATGAGTTTTATTACATATTTTCAAATTGCTTTTTTTAAAACCAGAAAATGTCCATCAACTAAATATTGCAATCAATTCTCCTCTGGGTTCATTGAATGTTGGGAATCTCATTTACTGAAGTTTACAGATTATTTTTCACCGTTTACTGAATCATCAGAAGCACATTTTACAAAGTTGATAAATTACAGGTAGAATAGACACGAGAACTTGCAATTCGTTGAGGTCCCAACAGACCCAAGAATGGGTAACTTTATTGTTAGTCTTTGTCAAAACAACTTGTTTCAATGCAAGCAGCTGACACACTTGAACTGAGACTGCGACGGAAGTGCTCCCCCTAGTGTTGTGGCACAAATAAACAGTTAAAAATAATTCAACACAACAACAAGAAGACACAATTAGACGAGGTCAGGTCCATTGGTCCCATTCATTGGTCTGTGTCATGAACCTTGACTTCCAAGACCCATTTTTGATAAAGCTCCGCACAAAATGTTATTCATAAAACTTAAAAGGTATGCGATGGTGTACAGAGTGAGCACTGGAAATAGATGAGAAATTGACTGAAACATAGAAAATGAGTATTTGGCGGAATAGTAATGAAGGAAATAGTAAATCAGCTATTTTGTGGTCAATGTCAACTAAATGGTCAAATAGCAAATGCAGAAATGGGGAAATCTGTGGTTTCGTCCCTGAATTACTTTCAATATCTTCAAGATTCAATTTGGAGCTGGAATTCTGACAGTTGATGAATGTGGTCCAGAAACTTACACCCTGCAAAGTGTGAGCAGTTGTATTGGAGGAGTACTATTCCCTTTCTAATTTACAAAAATAACATAGATGCAAATAGTGAGATTTGCAGATGATAAACTAGGATGGAGAGTGCATTCGGAGAAGGAAGCTCAGATCTGCAGAGTGAGTTGGATAAGATAAATGACTGAAAAGAATAACAGATGTAATTCAGTGAAGACAAGCCTGAGTTGCTGCACATAAGGAGGAACGTAGACAACACGCACACTCTGGGATGTTGAAGCTGCGGAGGAGACTTATGATGCCTGACCCTAGACTCAACCTGCCTGTAATTCAGCCATGTTAAATTCGGGTCAAACAGCAGAATACAGGACAATAAATTGCCCAGGGCTCTGGTCAGACTGCACCTTGAGCACTGTGTCCAGATCAGGTCAGACTGCACCTTGAGCAATGTGTCCAGTTCAGGTCAGACTGCACCTTGAGCACTGTGTCCAGTTCAGGTCAGACTGCACCTTGAGCACTGTGTCCAGTTCAGGTCAGACTGCACCTTGAGCACTGTGTCCAGTTCAGGTCAGACTGCACCTTGAGCACTGTGTCCAGTTCAGGTCAGACTGCACCTTGAGCACTGTGTCCAGTTCAGGTCAGACTGCACCTTGAGCACTGTGTCCAGTTCAGGTCAGACTGCACCTTGAGCACTGTGTCCAGTTCAGGTCAGACTGCACCTTGAGCACTGTGTCCAGTTCAGGTCAGACTGCACCTTGAGCACTGTGTCCAGTTCAGGTCAGACTGCACCTTGAGCACTGTGTCCAGTTCAGGTCAGACTGCATCTTGCGCACTGTGTCCAGTTCAGGTCAGACTGCACCTTGAGCACTGTGTCCAGTTCAGGTCAGGCTGCACCTTGAGCACTGTGTCCAGTTCAGGTCAGACTGCACCTTGAGCACTGTGTCCAGTTCAGGTCAGACTGCACCTTGAGCACTGTGTCCAGTTCAGGTCAGACTGCACCTTGAGCACTGTGTCCAGTTCAGGTCAGACTGCACCTTGAGCACTGTGTCCAGTTCAGGTCAGACTGCACCTTGAGCACTGTGTCCAATTGTACCTGAACCTCTATTCCTTGTGTTTGCTGTCTAAGCCATGCCTGTGTTTCTCTCTCAATTCCATGAATCAAATGCATTTAAAATAATTTGTCGAAGAACTGGGCTAGATGAGGACGATACTTTTTAAGTATGAAGATAAAAGCAAATTACGGTGGATGCCTGAATCTGAAACAAAAACGGAAAATACTGGAAAATTTCAGTAGGTCTGATAGCATCTGTGGAGAGAGAAAGGAGCTAACATTTTGAGTCTGGATGATTCTTTGGCAATTTTTTTTGAGTTTGCCTTTGTTACCTACAATCTCCAGTATTTTCGTGGCCACTTTCCCACCCCCTTGCTTGAACCCTGTGATTCCCATCCCAGCAATTTGAACAGTCTCATCCTTGTTTTCTCTCCATTGTCTCTGCCTCCCTATCTCTGTGACCTCCTTCAGCTCCACAACACACCGATCTCTGCTGGGTTCCAATTCTGGCCTTCCACGGGCGGATTTGTCCAATAATGGGGCTATGTCCCCACGCCGGCGTGAAAACCGGCGCCAACCACTCCGGCGTGAGCGGCCCCCGAAAGTGGGAAAGTGTGGTTCCCGCAGCTCCACCCGGTGCAGAATGGCCCGCGCGAATTCACGTATGCATGGAACGGCCGGCGTATTTCCACGCATGCGCGGAATGGCCGGCGTATGTCCGCGCATGCGCGGGGGTTCCCAGGCAATATGGCGGAGCCCTACAGGGGCCCGGTGTGGAGTAAAGTAGGCCCCCACAGAACTAACTCGCCCGCCAATCGGTAGGCCCCGAACGCGGGCCAAGCCACTGTGGGGCCCCCCCTGGAGTCGTATCCCCCCCCACCCCCCCCTCCAGGACGGCCCCCGCACACTTACCTTCCAGGTCCCGCCGTGTGGGAGGTGAGTAATCCACGCCGGCGGAACTTGGCCAAACCCGTTGACCACTCGGCCCATCGAGGCCCGGAGTTTCGCCGGGGGGAGCCGCTGTCAACGGCTCCCGACCGGTGCGGCGGGAATCCCGCGATCGCCCGATAAACGGCGCCGGAGAATAGGGAAGCCGGCATTGGGGCGGCGGGGCGGGATTCATGCCTTCCCCAGGGGATTTTCCGACCCGGCGCATGGTCGGAGAATCCCGGCCCACATCTCTGATTTCAATCACTCCATCTTTGGTGCTGGAATGTGGCGACTAGGGGCTTTTCACAGTAACTTCATTGCAGTGTTAATGTAAGCCTACTTGTGACAATAATAAAGATTATTATTATTAAGAGGATGTCCCAGAGGATTCAAGGACAGAATCAATTTGGCTCACACTCATGATCAAAAAGGGTGCAGTTACATTGCTCAGTGCAGCCTATAGATCACTAACTAGTACGATGGATGTAGAGGAACAAATCTGTAGGGAAATTAGAGAGCGATGTTGACAAGTGGTTATAGTGGGGGACTTTAGTTGCTCGAATGTAGACTGGGACAGTGATAATCCAGTGAAAGGATGGAGAGGGGATACGTTCCTAGATTGTGTTCAGGGTAATCATAGAATCATAGACTTTACAGTGCAGAAGGAGGCCATTCGGTCCATCGAGTCTGCACCGGCCTTTGGAAAGAGCCCACAACTCCACCCGATCCCCGTAACCCAGTAACACCACCTGACCTTTTTGTACACTAAGGGCAATTTATCATGCCAATCCATCTAACCTACACATCTTTGGACTTGGGAGGAAACCGGAGCACCCGGAGGAAACCCACACAGACACAGGGAGAACGTGCAGACTCCACACAGACAGTGACCCAAGCCGGGAATCGAACCTGGGACCCTGGAGCTGTGAAGCAACTGTGCTAACCACTGTGCTACCATGCTGCTCCAATGTTCTGCAGCTGTATGTGTCTAGTCCAACAATAAAGGGTGCACTGTTGCGCCTGGTTCTTCGAAATGAGGTGGGACAAATAGATCACATGTCAGTGGGGGAACATTTAGGAGACAGTGATCATTGTATTGCAAGGTTAAGGATAATGATAGATAATAGGGTAATGGATAATCCAGAATATAAATGATTGACTGCGGGAGAGCCAACTTCAATGGGGCAAGAATGGAGCTGGACTGTATAATCTGGAACAAAAGGTTGGCGGGAAAAACTGTAGTTGGACAATGGGCTACCTTCAAAACAGAAATGTGCAAGAACACAGTCAAGGTATATTCCCTTAAAGGGAAAGGTAGCGCAAACAAACCCAGAGCTCCCTGGATGAAAAGTAGATAGAAATTATGATAAAGAAGGAAAGGTGCTTATGACTGGTGTCAGGTAGAAAATATAGTTGAGAACAAGAGGAATACCAGAAGATTCAGAGGGAAGGTGACCGCTCAATAGAGGTGAAGAGGGATTATCAGAAAAACAGGCAACATAAGGTTAAATCCAAAGTCTTCTATAGATATATAAATAGTAAAAGGGTGGTAAAAGGGGTAGGGCTGATTGGTGACCTAAAAAGGGGATTTATACGTGGAGGCAGAGGGTATAACAGAGGTATTGAATAGATACTTTGCATCCATCCGTCTTTACCAAGGTAGATTCTACCCACGACATGGTGACAGGAGAAAACTGTCATTGAAGGGTTCATAATTGATAAGGAGGTAGTGTTAGAGTCAGTTCTTAAAATGAAAGGGGTGGCACAGTGGTTAGCACTGGGACTACGGCGCTGAGGACCCGGGTTCCAATCCCTGCCCTGGGTCACTGTCCGTGTGGAGTTTGCACATTCTCCCCGTGTCTGCGTGGGTTTCACCCCCACAACCCAAAGATGTGCAGGTTAGGTGGATTGGCCATGCTAAATTGCCCCTTAATTGGAAAAAAAAACAATTGGATACTCTAAATTTAAGAAAGAAAATAAAAGTTCTTGAAATTAAATGGGTGGATATCTGCATTGATAATTGAAGGTGGCAGAACAAGCGGAGAGAGCTGTAGTAAAGCTCATTGTATTCTGGGCTTTATTAACAGGGGCATAGAGTACAAGAGCAAGGAGGTTACACTGAACTTATACCACACTCTGGTTAGATCTCAGCTCGAATATTGCGTACAGTTCTGGATATCACACTATAGGAGGGATGTGAATGCACGAGAGAGAGTGCAGAAGAGGTTCACAAGAATGGTACCAGGGATGAGAAACTTCAATTATAAGGATAGATTGGAGAGGTTGGGACTGTTCTCCTTGGAGAGAAGAGGCCGAGGGGAGATTTGATAGAGATTTTCAAAATTATGAGGGGGTTGGACAAAGTAGATGGGGAGAAATTGTTCCTGCTCGTAAAAGGATCAAGAATGAGAGGGCGGGGGCAGCACGGTGGTGCAGTGGCTAGCACTTCTGCCTCACGGCACCGAGGTCCCAGGTTCGATCCCAGCCCTGGGACACTGTCTGTGTAGTTTGCACATTCTCTCCGTGTTTGCGTGGGTTTCACCCCCGCAACCCAAAGATGTGCAGGGTAGGTGGATTGGCCATGCTAAATTGCCCCGTAATTGGAAAAAATGAATTGGGTACTCTAAATTTTTTTTTAAAAGAACGAAAGAGCACAGATATAAAATGAGTTGCAAAAGAAGCAAATGTGATGCGAGAAAAATCTTTTTCACACAACGAATGGTTTGGATCTGGAATGCATGGCCTGGAAGTGTGGCGCAGGCAGGTTCAATCAAGACATTCAAGTGGGCTTTAGTTGATTATTTGAATAGAAACAATATACAGGGGTACGGGGAAAAGGCAGGGGAATGGCAATAAGTCGGGATGCTCGTTTGGAGAGTCGATGTAGACATGATGGGCTGAATGGCCTCCTTCTGCACCAGTAACAATTCTGTGATTGGTCCATGAGCACTTATCTTGTATATTATCTTTTGTATAGCACACGTATAAGACTACTATACCTATTGGCTCCCCATTATCTACCATTCTCGTTGTGTTTTCAAAAAGCTCAAAATTTGTCAAGCATGATTTCCCTTTCAACTTTCCATTTTGACTTTGATTATTCTATGAGCTTCTAAGCACATTGTTATGACTTTTTTACACAGAGGGTAGTGGGTGCCTGGAACTCGCTACCAGAGGAGGTGGTGGAAGCAGGGACGATAGTGACATTTCAGGGGCATCTTGACAAATACATGAATAGGATGGGAATAGAGGGATACGGACCCAGGAAGTGTAGAAGATTGTAGTTTAGTCGGGCAGCATGGTCGGCACGGGCTTGGAGGGCCGAAGGGCCTGTTCCTGTGCTGTACATTTCTTTGTTCTTTGTTCCTTTATAATAGATTCCAGCACATTCCAAACTACTGATGTCAAGGCTCCTTCACGATTCATCATGATCATTGCAGATATTTGGCTTCAACGACACTTCCCAGCCCACTTCCCTTTTCCCCTAGATTTTAATCTAGTTTCTATCTCCTTTGGGCAGCTCACCCCTCATACCTGTGTAATTGACTTTATCTAAGTTCAGTACTGTAAGTTTTGGAAATAGGTGCATCACTCTCAAACTCAATGTGAATTTCTGTTGTATTACGATCATCCTTTCCCAGAAGTACCCTGACTATGAGATTGGTCTTCAGCCCTGCCTCATTATACAAGTCAAGATCTAATTTGTTAAGGGGCCAATGAACTACCAATATTTTCTATCCCTTGTTATTTTTTAAAAATCTCCACACAAGTTGATTCAATTTCAACTCTTCTCAGCAAAGATTCTTCCTGACTACTGTCCTTATATCATCCTCTATTCCACCCCGTTTCTATTTTGTCAAAATGTCAGGTACCCTGAAATATTTAGTTCCCACACCACATCTTGTATCCAAAGCATTTCACTGCAGAGATGGTGGTTGCACTGCTTATAATTTTCCAAAACTCCCTAGATTTTAGAACAGTTGCAACAGTTCAAAAGTTGGCAAATGTAACTCGGCTGCTCAAGAAATGGAGAGAGAAAACATGGAATCTATTATTAAGGATGTCTTAACAATGCACTTAGAAATTCATAGTATGGTCATGTAAAGTTAACCTTTTTTTAAGAAAGAGAAATTGTGTTCGACTAATTTTTAAAAATATCTTGGGAAAGGGTAACTTACTCCATCACCAACATACCCTTCAGGTAAACACAGTTACTACTCCCCTAACCGATTCAATGAAGTGACCACTGCCACGACCCACGCAGTCAAGTAGATATTGAAGATCAAGCCAAGGAAGACTAGCCAATTAAGGATTAACCAACCACACCCAGGGGTGCGCCATTACATATTTCCCCCGATTCCAAGATCACCAGAGATGCCAACCACAAAGAAGGATCACGAGGAACCGAGTCCTCTCTGGGATACATGATCTGTCCGCATCTTCATAGGGACGGGCAAGGAGTCCCTAATCCCAAAATGATAAAAATACAAAAGAAAAACACAACACTGATGGTTCGAACTGGGGTCTTTCCACACCCGCAGTGAGGACTTGCATGACCATACCAACCACCTCCACACCAAACCATTTACCCATCACCCTGCGGTGGTGCTACTCATCGTCTCTATAAACAAAGGTGAAGGGTACCTAAAATGTACTGCCTCCTTGTAAAAGCATATATAAAAAAACAGAACTAGGTAAATACTCAACAACCCTCATGTACCAACTCCGTATAATTTTCGCCATGGAACAGGATAACGGGCGACAATGCCTCTGTGCTCATTAACCATGCCCCTTTGTCAAGATTAAGTCAACAGCGTAATCACAACGGGATAAAGTTCCAGATTATTGATGAACTGCAGGTTAATATCACCGTCCACAGAGCTTGGAAAGGCTGAAGCCATGACAGGATTGTTGAGCAGCATTTAAGATCCCTCCAGAGTTCCATTGAAGCCCCTGAACCTCTGCCATATCACCCCCCCGAAGCGCAGATAGTGAGAAACCTACGCCCCGGCGGGAGGCGAAGACCCAATGCATCCAGCTGCTTCCACCACTTCTCAACAAACATCGAGGACAAGAGAACAGAAGACCAATGGTCGGGGTCTCCAACCGATCCTAGGCCACAAAGGTCAGCTACAATGTACCCTGTCAAACTCGAAACGTCCTGCTTTCAAATTGAGATTGCAAAAGCATGCCAATCGGATCTCAAAGTCGGCTGCAGTGCGTCCCCAGATCCCCTTAGAAGACCGGATATCCGAACACTCCCTGTCTGGCCCTGTTTCCCCGAAATAACCAGGATATTCGACATTCCATGCAACAGGATGTCCACCTAGGAGCCTGCCCAATCAACTCTCTTCTCCGCTTCATCCATTCTCTTAATATTTTGCAGTTCATTAATGTGGCACCAACAACCTGTGCCAAGAAGCCAAGACCATCAACCACAACATCATTCACAATGGCAGCCACCATTGGCATGTCCTCCTGCATTCTTCATTGAACCAGGGTTGATCCCTCGGCTTCATGCTAATGGCAGAGTGGGGCATATATTGGGTCATTGAGCTTGTAGATTGTGGTTGAATACAATACTGCTGCGGCTCTTGACCCACAACGCTTCAAAGTTTTGAGTTGCTAGATCTGTTTGAAATGTATCCCATTAAACATGGTGCCACACAACACAATGGAGGGATCCTCAATGTGTTAACTCAATTTTGTCTCCCCAAGAACTGTGCATTGGTCACCCCTACCAATACTGTCATGGACAGATACGCTGGTGACAGGTAGATTGGTCAGGCTGAGGTAAAGTAGCTTTTTCCCACTTGATTCTTTCACGACCTGCTGCAGTCTCAGTCGAACAGCTATGTCATTTTAGACTTGGTCAGCTCGGTCAGTAGTGGTGCGATCAAGCCAATATTGGTGATAGACATTTCCTGGGGGAAAGAGGAATGCGTTTGGCTTTTGTTCTTGCTGTTGTGGTTGCCTCCCTGTGTGCCCTCTCTCTTTGTTTCTTCTGGTTCCCCTTTCCCGCTTGCCCTGTGTTCCTGTTAGCGTCCGTCCCCCCTTCCACTGTTTTATTCTCTCCCCCCCCCCCGCCTTTGCTTATTGGTTGCAGGTCATGAACAGGTCATAGAACAGGCTGGTGAATAGCTTCCATGTATTCTGACCGCCGAATGGTGTATTTTATTTTCTCCAATTTGAGAAACTCTGCCAAATCGGACAGCCAGTTTGCGGCCTTGGGTGACATTGCCGATCGCCAGCTGAGCAGGAGTCTTTGGCGGGCGATAAGGGTGGTGAAGGCTAGGGCACTTGCCACTCTCCCCATAAAGAGCTCTGGCTGTTCCGATACCCCGAAGACCGCCTAGCGGGCACGGCTCCACCCTCACCCCCACAACGTTGTACGTGGTCTCGAAAAAGGCTGTCCAGTAGCCGACAAGTCTGGAGCAAGACTAGAACATGTGGGTGTGGTTGGCTGGGCCTTCCTGGCATCGTTCGCCTTTGTCCTCCACCTCCGGGAAGAACCCGCTCATTCGAGTTCTGATTAAGAGCGCTCTGTTTATCTGCATTAGGCTCAGCCCTGCGCGTGAGGAGGTGGAGTTCACCCTGTGCAGTGCTTCGATCCAGAGTCCTCCCCAATCTCCATGCCCAGCTCTTCCTCCCACTTCTCCTGTGTCTCATCAAGAGGTGAACATACCTCCTCCAGCAGCCGTCAGCACAGTTATCGTCCCCTAGTTCGCCCCGGTCCGAAGTCTGTCCAGTAGGGAGTGTCCTGGTTGCCAGGGGGATGGCACCTCTCTTTTTGGAGGAAGTTTCTGACTTGCATATATCATAGCTCGTTCCCTTCCGGGAGTTGGAGCTTGTCCATGAGTTCCCCCAGGGTTGCTACTCTGCCATCTCCTACTGTCAACACCACTTCGTCCTGTCTCCACCTTTTAAAGGGGGGCTCCATGGTCGCGGGGGTGAATCTATGGTACTTGCACACGGGGGCCATGATGGACAGACTGAAGTAGTGTCGCATTTGGTTCCACATTCTCAACGTAGCCACTACCTGGACTTTTTGAGGAGATGGGTGGGGGGAATGGAAGTGGAGCCGTGGTCAGTGCTCGAAGGGATGTCCCCATACAGGAACTCTTATTTGCGTTTATTAATTGAGATTAAATTCCACCAGCTGCCATGGTGGGATTTGAACCAAGGTCCCCAGATCATTAGCTTGGGCCTCAGGATTATTTCTACACCACCGTCTCCATAAAACCACAAGATGTTGGAGCACAAGTAGGCCATTCAGCCCATTGAGTCTGCTCCGTTATTCAATGAGATCATGACTGATCTGACATGAGAATCCTCAACTCCACTTTCCTGCCTTATCCCCATATCCTTTAATTCCCTCAATTATTAAAAATATGTCTACCTCAGTCTTCAACATACTTAACCCCTCATACACAATGATTGAGTATATTTAAAGCTGCTAAAGGCAGAGTTTTCGTCTGGCAGGAAATCGAGGGATATGGGGAGTAGACGGCCAAGTGGAGTTGACAACATAAGAGCATAAGAACTAGGAGGAAGAATAGGCCATTCGGCCCTTGAACCTGCTCCAATATTCAATACGATTCCAGCTGATCTTCAACTTCACTTTCCCGCCTGTCCCTAAAACACTTGGCTACCTTGCGGATCTCTCTAACTTAGCCTTGGATATATTCGATAACCCAACTTCCACTGTTCCCTGGGTCACAGAGTTCCGAAGATTAACAATTCTCCTCAGTTCCATCTAAGTTGGAGACCCTTATTTTTAAGTTGTGTTTCCCAGTGTCATGTGAGGGTACCTTTAAGAAATGGATGTTTAAGCATTGTACCTTTAAGAAATGCAGTGATGTCAGAGTGTGGGTGGAGCTAGGTTTTAGATCAGCCATTTTGCAGTTTAGTTTCAGTTTGAGAAAAGGAGCTTGGGTGTGTGCCTGTGTTTGCAGTGAGCTGGATCTGCTGTGATCTCTGGCATGAAAGACTATCTCTGGATCATTTGGGTGATTTAAACTCATAAAAGTAATGCCTTTAACCTGATGTGTTTCTGTTTAAAGGTGTTAAGTCTCGTGGATGTTGAAAGGAATAACTGAAGGATTATTTAGTGTTGTAATATTTTTGGGGTTATCTTTGAAGTAAGGGGTGTTAAGAGATCAAATGTTTATTTAAGAGGTTAAGTTGAGTTCATGGAATAAGCATTGTTTTGTGTTTAAAAACCCACATGTCCAGAATTGTAATCCCACACCTAGGGAACAAGCCGTGTGCTCGGAAAAGCAACAAATACATTAAAGAGGGAGGTTGGTTGAACTCCATGATACATTTTGGGGTTCTGGAAACGCCTCACCCATAACACCAGCTCGAGATTCTGCCAAGAGAATAAACATTCTGAGGGTCAGCCAGGAAGGCATTCTGAAGAGCGGCCACACATAATTAAAAGGAATTATTGACAATCATTTTTTAAGATTCGTTTTAGGGGATGTGGCAGGCCAGCATTTGTTGCCCTATCACTAATTGCCCTTGAGAAGGTGGTGGTGAGCTGCCATCTTGTACCACTGCAATCCCTGAGGTGTAGTACACCCACATTGCTGTTAGGGAAGGAGTTCCAAGATTTTGACCCAGCGACAGTGAAGGAACAGTGATATATTTCCAAGTCAGGATGATGAATGGTTTGGAGGGGAAATTCCAGATGCTGGTGTTCCCATGTGTCTGCTCCCCTTGTCCTTCTAGATGGTAGCAGTTTGGAAGATGCTGCCTAAGGAGTCTTGGTGAGTTCCTCTAGTGCATCTTATAGCTGGTACGCACTGCTGCCACTGTGCATCGGTGGTGGAGGGAGTGAATGTTTGTGGAAGGAGTGCCAATCAAGCAGGCTGCTTTATTCTGGATGGTGTCGGGCTTCTCGAGTGTTCCTGGAGCTGCACTCATCCAGGCGGAGAATATTCCATTGCACTCCTGACTTGCGTCCTGTGGGTGGTGGACAGGCTTTTGGGAGTCTGGAGGTGAGTCACTCACAAGGTTCTCAGCCTCTGAACTGCTCTTGCATCCACAGTATTTATATGGCTAGTCCAGTTCAGTTTCTGGTCAATGGTTCTTAAGTTCATAAGATGTAGGAGCAGAATTAGGTCATCCGGCCCATCAAGTCTGCTCCGCCATTCGATCATGGATGATCTCATACTGGCCTTAACTCCACCGTCCTGCCCGTTCTCCATAACCCTTCAACACATTGCCAATTAAAAATCTGTCCAACTTGTCCAGAAATTTACTCACTGTCCCTGCATCCACCGCACTCTGGGGTAACGAATTCCCCAGATTCACAACCCGTTGTGAATTTCCTCCTCCACAATATATTCACCTCCTCCACAATAGTCCTCAATACCGAGGCCCTGCAAGGCTGCGTATTAGCCCCCTACTCTACTCCCTGTACACACACGACTGCATGGTAAAATTTGGTTCCAACTCCATCTACAAGTTTGCTGACTTTACGCTGCTTTAGCAGGGGCTGGTTTAGCACAGTGGGCTAAGACGGCTGGCTTGTAATGCAGAACAAGACCAGCAGCGCAGGTTCAATTCCCGTTCCAGCCTCCCCGAACAGGTGCCGGAATGTGGCGACTAGGCGCTTTTCACAGTAACTTCATTGAAGCCTACTTGTGACAATAAGCGATTATTATTATTATTATTATTATTATTATTATTATTATTAGTGGGCCAGATCTCGAATAACGACGAGTCCGAATACAGGAGGGAGATAAAGAACCTAGTGGAGTGGTGCAGCGACAACAATCTCTCTCTCAATGCCAGCAAAACTAAAGAGCTGGTCATTGACTTCAGGAAGCAAAGTACTGTACACACCCCTGTCAGCATCAACGGGGCCGAGGAGGAGATGGTCAGCTGTTTAAAATTCCAAGGTGTACACCCACGTCAACACTACCAGCAAGAAAGCACCACAGCGCCTATACTTCCTCAGGAAACTAAGGAAATTCGGCATGTCCACATTAACTCTTACCAACTTTTACAGATGCACCATAGAAAGCATCCTATCTGGCTGCATCACAGCCTGGTATGGCAACTGCTCGGCCCAGGACCGCAAGAAACTTCAGAGAGTCGTGAACACAGCCCAGTCCATCACACGAACCCGCCTCCCATCCATTGACTCCATCTACACCTCCCGCTGCCTGGGGAAAGCGGGCAGCATAATCAAAGACACCTCCCACCCGGGTTACTCGCTCTTCCAACTTCCATCGGGCAGGAGATACAGAAGTCTTAGAACACGCATGAACAGACTCGAAAATAGCTTCCTCCCCGCTGTTACCAGTCTAGACTCCTAAACGACCCTCTTATGGACTGACCTCATTAACACTACACCCCTGTATGCTTCACCAGATGCCGGTGTTATCTAGTTACATTGTCTACCTTGTGTTGCCCTATTTTGTATTTTCTTTTATTTCCTTTTCTTTTCATGTACTTAATGATTTGTTGTATACCTCAATTTGATCTCCCCTCATTCTTCTAAACTCTAATAAAAATCTTTATTATTATCACAAGTAGGCTTATATTAATAATGCAATGAAGTTAGTGAAAATTCCCTAGTCGCCACACTCCAGCGCCTGTTCGGGTACACAGAATTCAGAATGTCCAATTCACCTAACAGCACGTCTTTCAGGACTTGTGGGAGGAAACCGGAGCACCCGGAGGAAACCCACGCAGACACAGGGAGAACGTGCAGACTCCGCACAGACAGTGACCCAAGCGGGAATCGAACCCTGAACCCTGGTGCTGTGAAGCAACAGTGCTAACACACTCTAGAGAATATAGGCCCAAACTGTTCAATCTCTCTTCATACGACAAACCCCTCATCGCTGGAATCAACCTAGTGAATCTCCTCTGAACTGCCTCCAATGTCACTACATTGTTTCTCAAATAAGGGGACCAAAACTGTGCTCAATAGTCCAGGCGAGGTCTCACTACCGTCTTGCAACAACACTTTCTTATCTTTATCCTCTATTCCTTTAGCTATAAATGCCAACATTCCATTTGCTTTCTTTATTATTTGCTGTACCTGCATGCTCGTTTTCTGTGACTCATGAATGAGGATCCAAGTTGGGATTCAGTGATAGTAATTATCAGTAGGGGAATTCCAGAGGAAAATAAAAGAGGAATTGTGTAGTGGCGTGATCACATACTGTGGGTTTAGTAAGGAAGTTATACTATTACAATATTCAGGGCTGAGGTTTGGTTAGTTTTAGTTTGAGTGAATGGAAAGAAAATATGTAGTGAGCAGTTTTCCTAGTGACAGGTTTGGGATATGACAGATTTTAAGGAATGGACAAACTCAGATAGTTGGAGAGGAGCCGATGCTCCACCTGGGAATTGAAGCAGGGGCAAGTCAGCGATGGATATGGTCAGAGCAGGAGGGTCATAGAATCCCTATAATGTAAAAGGAGGCCATTCATCCCATCGAGTCTGGACCAACTCTCCATAATAACGCTCTACCTAGGTCCACTCTCCCTTCCTAACCCCGTAACTTCATCTAATTGCTGGGCACAAAGGGGCAATTTATCATGGCCACTCCACCTAACCTGCACATCTTTGGACTATGGGAGGAAACCGGACCCGGAAGAAACCCACGCAAAAATAGGGAGAAAGTGCAAACTCCACACAGTCACCTAAGGCAGCAATCAAACCTGGGTCCCTGGTGCTGTGAGGCAGCAATGCTAAACAGTGTCGCTGTGCTGTCCTGAGGTCATTACATGTCCTAATAATAATAATTATCTTTATTATTGTCACAAGTAGGCTTACATTAACACTGCAATGAAGTTACTGTGAAAAGCCCCTAGTTGTCACACTACGACGTCTGTTCGGGTACACAGAGGGAGAATTCAGAATGTCCAATTCACCTAACAAGCACGTCTTTCGGCACTTGTGGGAGGAAACCGGAGCACCCGGAGGAAACTCACGCATACACGGGGAGAATGTGCAAACTCCGCACAGATAGTGACCCAAGCGGGAATTGAACCTGCGACCCTGGTGCTGTGAAGCGACAGTGCTAACCACTGTGCCACCGTGCCTTGATAGGAATAGAGAATTGATGAGTAAAGTTAGACAGGACAACAGAGGATGTTGTTGCCATTACGGAGACCTGGTTGAGGGAAGGACAGGATTGGCAGCTATACGTTCCAGGATTTAGATGTTTCAGGCAGGATAGAGGGGGATGTAAAAGGGCTGGCAGAGTTGCGCTACTGGTTAGGGAGAATATCACAGCTGTACTACGGGAGGACACCTCAGAGGGCTGTGAGGCTATGTGGGTAGAGATCAGGAATAAGAAGGGTGCAGTCACAATGTTGGGGGTTTACTACAGGCCTCCCAACAGCCAGTGGGAGATAGAGGAGTAGATAGGTAGACAGATTTTGGAAAAGAGTAAGAACAACAGGGTTGTTGTGATGGGAGACTTCAACTTCCCCAATATTGACTGGGACTCACTTAGTGCCAGGGGCTTAGATGGGGCAGAGTTTGTAAGGAGCATCCAGGAGGGCTTCTTAAAACAATATGTAGACAGTCCAACTAGGGAAGGGGCTGTACTGGATCTGGTATTGGGGAATGAGCCCGGCCAGATGGTAGAAGTTTCAGTAGGGGAGCATTTCAGGAACAGTGACCTCAATTCAATAAGTTTTAAAGTGCTGGTGGACAAGGATAAGCGTGGTCCTAGAGTGAATGTGCTAAATTGGGGGAAGGCTAATTATAACAATATTAGGCGGGAACTGAAGAACCTAGATTGGGTGCGGATGTTTGAGGGTAAATCAACATGTGACATGTGGGAGGCTTTCAAGTGTCAGTTGAAAGGAATTCAGGACCAGCATGTTCCTGTGAGGAAGAAGGATAAATACGGCAAATTTCAGGAACCTTGGATAACGAGAGATACTGTAGGCCTCGTCAAAAAGAAAAAGGAGGCATTTGTCAGGGCTAAAAGGCTGGGAACAGACGAAGCCTGTGTGGAATATAAGGAAAGTAGGATGGAACTTAAGCAAGTAGTCAGGAGGGCTAGAAGGGGTCACGAAAAGTCATTGGCAAATAGGGTTAAGGAAAATCCCAAGGCTTTTTACACGTACATAAAAAGCAAGAGGGTAGCCAGGGAAAGGGTTGGCCCACTGAAGGATAGGCAAGGGAATCTATGTGTGGAGCCAGAGGAAATGGGCGAGGTACTAAATGAATACTTTGCATCAGTATTCACCAAAGAGAAGGAATTGGTGGATGTTGAGTCTGGAGAAGAGTGTGTAGATAGCCTGGGTCACATTGAGATCCAAAAAGACGAGGTGTTGGGCGTCTTGAAAAATATTACGGTAGATATGTCCCCAGGGCCTGATGGGATCTATCCCAGAATACTGAAGGAGGCTAGAGAGGAAATTGCTGAGGCCTTGACAGAAATCTTTGGATCTTCACTGTCTTCAGGTGATGTCCCGGAGGACTGGAGAATAGCCAATGTTGTTCCTTTGTTTAAGAAGGGGAGCAAGGAGAATCCAGGGAACTACAGGCCGGTGAGCCTTATGTCAGTGGTAGGGACATTACTGGAGAGAATTCTTCGCGACAGGATCTACTCCCATTTGGAAGCAAATGGACATATTAGTGAGAGGTAGCATGGTTTTGTGAAGGGGAGGTCGTGTCTCACTAAATTGAGTTTTTCAAAGAGGTCACAAAGATGATTGATGCAGGTAGGGCAGTGGACGTTGTCTCTATGGACTTCAGTAAGGCCTTTGACAAGGTCCCTCATGGTAGACTAGTACAAAAGGTGAAGTCACACGGGATCAGGGGTGAGCTGGCAAGGTGGATACAGAACTGGCTAGGCCATAGAAGGCAGAGAGTAGCAATGGAAGGATGCTTTTCTCATTGGAGGGCTGTGACCAGTGGTGTTCCACAGGGATCAGTGCTGGAACCTTTGCTCTTTGTAGTATATATAAATGATTTGGAGGAAAATGTAACTGGTCTGATTAGTAAGTTTGCAGACGACACAAAGGTTGGTGGAATTGCGGATAGCGATGAGGACTGTCGGAGGATACAGCAGGATTTAGATCGTTTGGAGATTTGGGCGGAGAGATGGCAGATGGAGTTTAATCCAGACAAATGTGAGGTGACAAATGCATTTTGGAAGGTCTAATGCAGGTAGGGAATATACTGTGAACGGTCAAACCCTCGAGTATTGAAAGTCAGAGAGATCTAGGTGTACAGGTCCAGAGGTCACTGAAAGGGGCAACGCAGGTGGAGAAGGTAGTCAAGAAGGCATGCTTGCCTTCATTGGCCGGGGCATTGAGTATAAGAATTGGCAAGTCATGTTGCAGCTGTATAGAATCTTAGTTAGGCCACACTTGGAGTATCGTGTTCAATTCTGGTCGCCACACTACCAGAAGGATGTGGGGGCTTGAGAGAGGGTGCAGAAAAGATTTTTTTTACATAGATTTTTTTACATAGAATTTACAGTGCAGAAGGAGGCCATTCAGCCCATCGGGCCTGCACCGGCCTTTGGAAAGAGCACCCCCATTTTGAGCCCAGAACTCCGCCCCATACCCGTAACCCAGCAACTCCACCCAACCCCTTTGGACACTAAGGGCAATTTAGCATGGCCAATCCGCCTAACCTGAACGTCTTTGGACTGTGGGAGGAAACCGGAGCACCCGGAGAACACCCACGCAGACACGGGGAGAACGTGCAGACTCCACACAGACAGTGACCCAAGCCGGGAATCGAACCTGGGACCCTGGAGCTGTGAAGCGACAATGCTCACCACTGTTCTACCGTGCCGCCCTTAAATTTACCAGGATGTTGCCTGGTATGGAGGGCATGAGCTATGAGGAGCGGTTGAATAAATTTGGTTTGTTCTCACTGGAACGAAGGAGATTGAGGGGCGACTTGATAGCGGTCTACAAAACTATGAGGGGCATAGACAGAGTGGATAGTCAGAGGTTTTTCCCCAGGGTAGAGGGGTCAATTACTAGGGGGCAGAGGTTTAAGGTGCGAGGGGCAAGGTTTAGAGTAGATGTACGAGGCAAGTGTTTTACACAGAGGGCAGTGGGTGCCTGGAACTCACTACCGGAGGAGGTAGTGGAAGCAGGGACAATAGTGACATTTAAGGGGCACCTTGACAAATACATGAATAGGATGGGAATAGAGGGATGCGGACCCAGGAAGTGTAGAAGATTGTAGTTTAGTCGGGCAGCATGGTCGGCATGGGCTTGGAGGCCGAAGGGCCTGTTCCTGTGCTGTACTTTTCTTTGTTCTTTGTCGAAGCTGAAGGTTTAGGTGCAACCCCTTCACCAGAACTGATTAAGATTACAGGTAGCGTGCATGGAGAATGAAGGATCAAAATACAGGAGAGAAGAAATTGGTTTGCTTTCATGTGTCTCTGTCAGGCTGAATATTTCCTCACACCTTGAGGGGTGGGTGGGGGGGGGGGGGGGGGGGGGGGTGGGGGGGGGGGTGGCTGCATGCCAATTCAAGTGCATCTCCAGTGGAATCAGTCAGACTTACTGGGCCTCCAATGGAGTCGGCCTGACCAGGTGGATCCTAACTTTCACCCATGTATTGTCCCTGGTGAAATGGTTTGAAGAGAGATATTGTTTTTCTCATGTACTCTGACGGCACCCACCTTGACTGCTCCACCACCTCTCCCGACACCTCTACTGCCTGCGTTGTCAAACTTCTTGTCCTCCATGGAGTCTGCGCCTCAATATCCTCCAAATATATATTGGGGAAATCAAAGCCATTGTTTTCGAGCACCACTCCTCAATTGCTGACAGCAGCTTACGACTAAACCAGTCTGTTTGCAACCTTGGTATCAGGTTTAACCCCAAGATGAGCTTCTAATTATCACTGAGACTGCCTGTTTCCACCGCTGTAACAGCACCCAATATTGTCCCTGTTTCAGCTCATCCACTGCTGAAACCCTCATCTATTCCTTTGTTACCTTTGGACTCAATTACTCCAACACACTGCTGGCGTGTCCCCCATATTCTACCTTTCCTAGCCTTGAAGTTATCTGAAGCTCGGCTGTCTTAACTGGTACCCCAAGCTCCAATCGCTCATCATTCCTGTGCTGTTCTATGCGAATCTATATTTCCTCCTGATTGAACAATGCCTTGATCCTCATGCTTGTTTTCAAATCCTCCCACCCTCTCCATAATCTTCTCCAGCTCCACAACTCTCCAAGATAACTGTTATACTCTCATTTTGACATTTATCTGCTCCTCCCTGATTTAAATTTTTAAAAATAAATAAATATAGAGTACCCAATTCATTTTTTCCAATTAAGGGGCAATTTAGCGTGGCCAATCCACCTAGCCTGCACATCTTTGGGTTGTGGGGGCGAAACCCACGCAAAACATGGGGAGAATGTGCAAACTCCACACGGACAGTGACCCAGAGCCGGGATCGAACCTGGGACCTCGGCGCCGTGAGGCAGCAGTGCTAACCACTGTGCCGTCATGCTGCCCTGCTCATCTCTGATTTTAATCATTTCACAATTGCTGGCCATGCCTTCAGCTGCCTCAGCCCTCAGCCCTCGGGTGGCTGTCTGTGTGGAGTTTGCACTTTCTCCCCCTGTCTGCGTGAGTTTCCTCCGGATGCTCCGGTTTCCTCTCACAGTCAAAAGATGTGCAGGATAGGTGGATTGCCCATGCTAAATTTCCCCTAAGTGTTCAAAGATTAGGTGGGGTTACGGGGAAAGAGCGGGGGGTTTGGGCATAGGTTGGATGCTCTTTTGGAGGGTCGGTGCAGATTCAATGGGCTGAATGGCCTCCTTCTGAAGTGTAGGGATTCTATGGCCTCCCCACCTCTCTCTCGTTTCCTTTCAGACAATCCTTAAAACCTATCTCTGACCAGGTTGGGTAGCTGGGAGAGGGGCTGGTGCAGGAACTGAGATGTTCCAATTCTTGTGTTGCAGGTCCCTGAACTAAAATTTCAAGTTAACGATGCTGAGGAAAAGAATTCGTGGCTGAAGAGCCTGAATGAAGAAATTGGAAAAGCCAATAATAAAGAGTTTGATCAGGTGATTGTTTTCTATATCATTGGTCGACTGTACACTCATCAGTGAGAGGTTGGTTAATTTAACATCAATGGTGGTTGAGGTTTTTGAAACAAAAATCAGGATAAATTCAACAGGTGCTTGGAATGGTTTGAGTTAATCAAGGACAGCCTGGATTTGTCAAGGCAGATTGTGCTTGACCAATCTCATTGAATTTTTTGTTGATGTAACAGAAAATTGATGCTGTCTGTAAGCTCGTTAACAAAATTGTGGCTGATGGAATAGGAAATTCAATGACAACTTAGATAAAAAAACAATGGGCGCGATTCTCCGAAATGGAGACCAAGTCCCGACGCCGGAGTAAAAACCGGAGTGTTTCACTCCGGCGCCGGAGCCCGCTCCCAGCCCCCTATTCGCCCGCCCCCGGGGGGCTAGGAGCGGCGGTGCGTATTTTACGCACGCTGGGCCTTGGCGCTGCGTAAAAAGCGGCACCACGTCAATGACGCGGCCAGCGGCGCGTAAATTAAAATTAAAAAAAAATAATAAATTTAGAGTACCCAATTAATTTTTTCCAACTGAGGGACAATTTAGTGTGTCCAATCCAGCTACCTTGCACATCTTTGGGGTGTGGAGGCGAAACCCACGCAAACACAGGGAGAATGTGTAAACTCCACACAGACAGTGACCCAGAACCGTGATCGAACCTGGGATCTCGGCACCATGAGGCAGCAGTGCTACCCACTGCGTCACCGTGCTGCCCCGGCGTCGCATAAATGATGTCACCCGCGCATGCCTCCCCGAGGCCGCCCCGCAAGAAGATGGCGGATGGATCTTGCGGGGCGGTGGAGGATAGGAGGTCCTCCTTTAGAGAGGCCGGCCCGCCGATCGGTGTGCACCGATCGCGGGCCAGACCCCATCGGAGGCCCCCCCCGGTGCAGGGAACTCTTTCCCCCCCCCCCCCCTACACAGGCCGCCCCCCCAGCGTTCCCGCGCAGTTCCCGCCGGCAGCGACCAGGTGTGGCTGGCGCCGGCGGGAACCTGTCGTGTTGGGGCGGCCGTTCGGCCCATCCGGGCCGGAGAATTGCTGCTCGCCCGTTGCAAACGGCGAGCGGCGATTCTCCGAGCGGCCAGGCGCGACCCTCGCGCCGCTGGTTTTGTGGGGGGGGAATCGCATGCAGGTGTCGGGGCGGCATGGCGGGACTCGCACGGCGCCCCGGCGATTCTCCCACCCGGCATGGAGGGGGGGGTGGGGGGCGGGTGGGGGGGAGAATTCCGCCCAATGTCTCTGAAAAGAAAGCGAGTGGAAATGGGTGTTTTCCAGACTGGAGGATGGTAGACAGTGGCGTTCCCCAAGGGTCAGTGCTCGGACCACTGCTTTTATGTTAGATATGAATGTCTTGGATATTGGGATAGAGTAAAAGTTCAAAATTTTACCCATGGTTCCAAATGAGAATGATAATAATCTTTATTAGTATCGCAAGTAGGCTTACATTAACACTGCAATGAAGTTAGTGTGAAAATCCCTTTGTTGGCACACTACGGCGCCTGTTCGGGTAGAGAGGGAGAATTCAGAATGTCCAATTCACCTAACAAGCACGTCTTTCGGGACTTGTGAGAGGAAACCGGAGCACCCGGAGGAAATTCACGCAGACACAGGGAGAACGTGCAGACTCCGCACAGACAATGATCCAAGCCGGGAATCGAACCTGGAACCCTGGCGCTGTGAAGCAATAGTGTTAACCACTGTGCTGCCGTGCCGCCAATTGACTGCAACAGGACATAGGTAGGGTAGAGAAATTAGCAGATGGAATTTAATGTAGAGAAGTGTGAGGTGATACATTTTGGTAGAAGCCACAGGAAGAGGCAATACAGACTTAATGGCACAATTCTAAAGAGTGTCTGGGGTCAAAGAACCTCAGGATGCATGTCAATTGGCATTGCATTATTGAGAGAATGGTTCGGAAAGCATCCGGGATCTTGAGCTTCATACAAAGAGGCATTGAGTACAAAAGCAAGGAAGGTATACTGAACCCTTATAAAGCTCTGGTTAGGGCACAGCCCGATTCTTGTGCCCAGTTATGGTCAACACACTTTAGGAAGATGTGAGGGTCCTTGACAGGATGCAGAGGTGTCATATTTCTTTGCCCCAAAGAGAAAGGGTATGGAGGTGCCCACACTCTGGATTCTTGAAAAACGCGATGAGAGGTTTATTAATGTTGCTCGTACTATCAAGATGGTGATCTGCTCAAAGCCTGCACCAACACTCTGCTGACGTCACTACGCTTCATGTGATGCATAACCAGCAGGAATTATATTCCCAGATACATAACGAGGAGATTTATGAGAATGGTTCCAGGGATAAGAGACTTTAGCGAGAAGGGAAGGATGGAAAAACTGGGGTTGTTCACCTTGGAGCAAAGGAGATTGAAGGGATTTGATGTCAGGGGGAAGGGTACAACTTTTTTAGATCAGTAGAGAGGGTAAAACTCTTCCTTTTGGCTAGTGGTGCAAGGACCAGGAGATTTAAAATTTTGGCCAAGAGATACAAGGGGAATGTGAGGTAGAATTACACACTGACCCGGAGGGTGGTGCAAGCTGAAACAATCAATGATTTTAAAAGGAAATTGAATGAGCGCTTGAAGGAAATAACCCAGAAAGCTACTGGGATCAAGCAGGAGAGTGGAACCGACTGGGTTGTTTCCCGTAGAGCCAACATAGATTTGATGGGCCGAGTGATCTCCTTCAGTGATTTTGACTCTCATGAGCAGAAATCATCTTGGGGTTCAGTTGCAATAGAATGCAGCAGATATCCTCAGTTCAGACTAATCCAATTCCTCGATGCCTGGCATTAAAATGTTAGTGTTACTGACAAGATCCACACAGCAACAAAATCTTTGCTGCTAATTTTGTATCAGCCAAGAACTCAACCCAAGAGGAAGTTACTGACTGACCTGAGATTGTCATAAACTTCATAAGTCACTGCAACTTGTGAGAATGGACGTGCTGTGATTTCAGCTTCACTTCCTGGTGAAACTTGGGAGCGACTATTGTCTGTATAAAAGTCAGTACGTGAAATACGTGTGACGAAATAAAACGAGGGGTCCTATAGTGAAAGATGTAACTTCTGACTCCAGAATCATCACAGTCCCAGGGAGCTCTGCTGTTCATTGGCTGTTGTTGAACTTCTAATTTGACCCATATTCTTGAGTATTTTCAATACTTCTTGCAGTGGAGAATCATGAACCCAGAAGTGCGCTGATGTAAAAAGCAGCACAGTGCAAGGAATCAAGTGGATCACATATCACATCTTCTTGTCAGGAGTGTTCTGCTAACCAATGTATTGCAATGTAAGTGTGGATTAACGATTAAGCAATGTGTTTGTGCTTAGGTTACGGTGGATGAAAAGAATTCTCTGGATCACTTAACACGCAACCGAGTAAAGATGAACCACACCCGAAGACCGCCAACCAGACAGCATCGCAAAGAAGTAAGTCATCCAAGCATCAGCTATAAAATTAGATAGCTCCACCTTTTAAATCTGTAGCCGGAGCTGTGCTCCTCTCAATAGGTGATGGTGGGGAGCAGGCCATGGGTCTCTACCCAAAGAGGGCCAGAGCCAAGGGTCTCTCCACTGGAAGGGAGTATGTAGAGCGAAGGGCTCATCCACTGAGAGTATTTATAGGGGAAAACTTGCATTAATTGGTTAGAAATGCTTACTCCAGCCCTGTACTCCTACTAGTAAGGAAAACTCAAAACATTTCCCTCGATTTGGTCCTGGAATCACAGATTACCCAAAAGCGTCTTGGGAGGGTTACAAGTAGTGGTTTAAAACAGTTTATTAAGAAATAATTTTGAATAGAGTACGTAAGTAGACAGGAATGACATATAACAGATAATATTAATGAGTTACCGGTCCCAAAGCAGATGCAAGGATGCGTGAAAAGGGGTGACTGTGCCAGGCTCTTCTGTTATCAGTCTTCTGGAGCGAATCAAATTGTTGGCCGAAGCCAGCACAGATGCACTTCAGAAAATCGTTCCATTGTCTCTCCTGTTCTCATTCTTCTCCTAAAGGGTGAAGCTGAATATTGAAAAAAAAAATTTTTTTCAGTTTTAATTTAGTTTTATTGCCATATTTGTGGAATCCCCTGCTCCACAACCCCACAATACAAACCGGGGCTTGGCGAGTTGCAATATGAGTCTTTTGGACCAGATGTCCTGTTAAATTTCTTTGGAGAAATGGGGAGGGGGTTATAATTTTGTTTAAAAGTGAGAATTTTTCACAAATACCCGAGATGCTTTGCATAGAAAATAGAAGCAGGAGGAGGCCATTCGGCCCTTCGAGCCTGCTCCGCCATTCATTATGATCGGGCTGATCATCAAGTTCAATACCCTGATTCCGCCTTCCCTCCCGCATATACCCTGATCCCTTTAGCCCCAAGAGGCACCCCACCACCACCACCCCCACCCCCAAAAATCGGGAAAATTCTTTCTGAATCTACCCTGATTAATCCTGCAAGAATTTTATAAGTTTCCCCTCTCACTCTTCTAAATTCCAATGAATATAATCCTAACCGACTTCGTCCCTCCTCATATGACAGTCCAGCAAAGAATGGACAGATATTTTTTAAAACAAGCAGTGTTACAATGTGGGCTAAGAATTTGAAATTTTATATCTGCTACCCTAGTCAGTCACCAGCTTGACTACGACAGAAATTCAAACATTTTGCACATGCTCAATAGTTTGCCCAAAGTAAAAAGAAAAGACCCCCCCCCCCCCCCCCACTCACCTCCGACAATATACATTACCATAACCTCCAATCTTTACAGATGCAGCTCCTCCATCTCCCGCCAACTGTCAGTTCTCCCCCAATTTATGTTCCCTTAGAAAGTCATTAGCCTCTTGTGCTTTAAAATAGTACTCCCGGCCTTCAAATGTGACCCACAATTTTGCCAGGCACAGCATCCCAATCCGAATCTTCCTTCGGTACACCTGTTGTACAATCCTGCACACCGCCTCACCAGCTCCACACCAATATCTTGATTTATTCAGACACGATTCCCCTCCTATTCACAGTCTCGCCTCTTCCAAGCCCATCGTAGAATCTTTTCTTTCTCAACGAATTTGTGCACAAACACCGCCTGCGGCGGCTCCCGCGCTCTTTACCTCTACCTTAAAGACCAGTGGGCCCTGTCCACCTCTGGGCCTTGTCCAGCACCCCCTCTTCCACTAGCTGAGCCAACATCCTTAACATTTATTTTGCGGCGCTCGTTCCTTCCACGCCCACTGGCAGCCCCACAATCCACAGGTTCTGCTGCCTGGACCTATTTTCCTGCTCGTCCACCTTCACCCTCAACGACTTGCACAGGTCCCCCAGGACCCCCACCTCCGCCTCCAAGGACGTGATACTATCACTCTGGTCCGACACCACTGTCTCCACCTGTCGTATCTTCGCCCTTTGTGCCTCAAGGTACTTCTCTACACGGTCCATCGATCTTCACAGAGGTGCAACTGCTCCCTCAATGGCCTTCAATCATTCCTTTGCATCTCCTTCCTTTGCTGGAAAAATCCATCTTTTTTTTTAAATTTTAGGATACCCAATTTTTTTTTTTCCAATTAAGGGGCAATCTAGTGTGGCCAATCCACCTAACCTGCACATCTTTGGGTTGTGGGGCTGAAACCCATGCAGACACAGGGAGAATGTGCAAACTCCACACGGACAGTGGCCCAGGGCCGCTTTCGAACCCAGGTCCTCAGCGCCGTAGTCCCTGTGCTAACCACTGCGCCATGTGCCACCCGAAATCCGTCTTTGATGAAAGCCATCAACTGCTCCATCTGGGCCTTTCCCACTGGCGGTGACCCTTCCCCCTCTGCAATTTTCACAATTGTTGTGCCACAGGTCCCCTCCAATTCCTTAGCCAGGTCTTTACTTGTTTTTTGCCGGGTCTGGTAGCCAGTAGACATGCCAACCTTGGAGAACCTCTCCCTCTACACCTTCTGCGCCACTTTCCTGCCGGAGCTACCCCACAAGTGGGTATAAAGTGCCCAAACCAGCACCTTTGAGCCGGAGCAGCCCTGTATGCGACCACTCACTCCATGGTCACCACCGGTCATGGGCAATTAGGAATGGGCAACAAATGTTGGCCCAGTCAGCGATGCCCACAGAACCCTGACAGCGACCTTCTTCCCAGTGCATCACCAATACCTTTACATACTTTATATGCATTCATTGCAAATCAGATGGAAAATGACCAAGCTACCATAAACTTGGAGGGTCTACAATACGGCAGCCAGGAACTGCTCCCAGAGCCCTGCGGATGCAATTCGATTTTACAGTAAAGGTTCTTTTACGGAAGTTGAATAAAAGCAATAATTATAGATCATTCCACAGTGCAGGAGGAGGCCATTCGGCCCATCGAGTCTGCACAGACCTTCTGAAAGAGCACTCTACCTATGCCCACTCCCCTACTCTATCCGAGTAGCCCCATAACTCTACATAACCATTGGACATTAAGGGACAATTTAGAATGGGCAATCCACCGAACCTGCACATTTTCGGACAATAATCTGCATCGCCTCAGATTATTCAGATAATACAAAGAAAAATCAAAATATTTGGTTACTGGAAACCTGGAATAGAATACTGGAATACTCAGCAGGTCAAACAGTTGCCTTGGGGAAGGAATTGGCTGCAACTGCATTATTGGTTAATAGCAGTGTGCCATATCCTTGATGCAGAGCCCGGAGCCCCAACCCTCTGCACTCTCCCTTAGAAACATAGAAAAGAGGAGAAGAGGAGGCCATTCAGCTCTGCTCTGCCATTCATTTTGATCATGGCTGATCATCCAACTCAATAGCCTGATCCCACTTTCCCCCATAACCTTTGATCCCTTTCGCCCAAGTGCCATATCCAATTGCTTCTTGAAAACATACAATGTTTTGGTCTCAACTACTTTTTGTGGTAGCGAATTCCACAGGCCGACCACTCTGAGTGATGAGATTTCTCCTCATCTCAGTCCGAAATGCTTTACCTTGTATCCTCAGACTGTGACCCCTGATTCTGGACACCCCCACCATCGGGAACATCCTTTCTGCATCTACCCTGTTAGAACTTTATTGGTTTCTATGAGATTCCCCCCTAATTCTTCTGAACTCCAGTGAATACAATCCGAACTGACTCAATCTCTCCTCATACGTCCACCCTGCCATCCCAGGAATCAGTCTGGTAAACCTTTGCTGCACTCCCTCTATAGCAAGAACATCCTTTCTCAGATAAGGAGGCCAAAATTGTGCGCACGATTCCAGGTGTGACCTCACCAAGGACTTGTACAATTGCAGCAAAACATCCTTGCTCCTGTACTCGAATATTCTCGCTTTGACGGCCAACATACCATTTGCCTTCTTCACCACTTGCCGCACCTGCATGCTTACCTTCAGTAACTGGCGTATGAGGACACCCAGGTCTCGATGCAAATTTCTTTCTCCTAATTTGTGTCCATTCAGATAATCTGCCTTCCTCTTTTTACTACCAAAGTGGATATCCTCACATTTATCCAAATTATACTGCATCTGCCATTCATTTGCCCACTCACTCAACTTGCCCAAATCACACTGAAGGATCGCTACATCCTCCTCATAGCTCACACCCCCACCCAGCTTAGTGTCATTGCAAATTAAGAGATATTACATTAAGTTCCCTCATCTAAATCATTAATCATAGAACCATAGAAAAGTTACAGCACAGCAGGAGGCCATTTGACCCATCACATCCATGCTAGCTCGAGGACACCCAGGTGCCCTTTCTCATCCCACCTTCCTGCACCTGGTCCATTGCCCTGTATCTTACAGACTTGGTGCAGATCCAGGTACTTTAAAAAAAACATAGGTCTCTGCCTCCACCACCAATTCGGGCAGCGAATTCCAAACTCCCGCTACCCTCTGCATAAAAATGTTCTTTCTCATGTGCCCTCTACACCTTCTGCCACTTATCTTGAATCTATGTTGCCTGATTCTAGAATTATCCACCAAAGGAAACAATTTAATCCTTTCCATTATTTTTCTTCCCCTCATAATTTTATACACCTCAATTATGTCACCCCCCAGCCTTCTTTCTGCCAAGGAAAATAACCCTAACCTATCCAATCTCTCCTCGCAACTACACTTTTCTAGCCCTGGCAACATTCTTGTGAACCTCCTCTGCACTCTCTCCAGACCAATTACATCCTTCCTGTAATGTGGTGACCAGAATTGCAAACAATACTCCAGTTGTAGCCTCTCCTGTGTATTATACAATTCCAACATTATATCCTTACGTTTTTTATATTCTATACCTCTCCCAGTGAAGGAGAGCATTCCATATGCTTTCTTTACAACCTGGTCTACTTGAACTGCTGCCTTTAGGGACATGTGTACTTGTACACCAAGATCTCTTAGTTCATCCAGCCCTCTCAGTATATTCCCATTTATTGTATATTCCCTATAGCTGTTTGGCTTCCTTAATGCATGACCTCACGCTTCTCAGTGTTAAATTCCATCTGCGACTTTACTGCCCACTCCACCAACCCATCTATATCATTTGGAGATTATTGCTATCCTCTACATTATCCACACAGCCAATCTTTATGTCATCTGCAAATTTCCCAATTGTGCTCTCCACGTGCATGTCTAACTCGTTAATATATAACTCAAACAGTAAGGGTTCCAACACCTAACCCTGTGGAACACCACTTGAAACAACTTTCCAATTGCAAGGGCAGCCATCAGCCATTACCTTAGTTTCCCATCACTAACCCAACTTTTTATCCAGTTTTCCACATTGCATGTATCCCATGGGATTTCACTTTCTTGACCAATCAGCCATGTGGTAATTTGTCACATGCCTTGCTAAAATCCATGTACACAACATCCACTGCACTACCTTCATAACCTTTGCTGTCACTTCCTAAAAGAATTCAATCAATTTTGTGAGGCAAGATCTTCCTTCAACAAATCCATGTTGACTATCCCAACAAGTCCATGCCTTTCTATGCAACAGTTAATCCTATCTCTCAGGATTGACTCCACTAACTTGCCCACCACCAACGTAAGACTAACTGGCCTATAATATGACCTAACTGGCCATCTCTTTACGCAAAGAGTGGTGAGGCCGTGGAATGCCCTACCTGCAACAGTAGTGAACTCGCCAACATTGAGGGCATTTAAAAGTTTATTGGATAAGCATATGGATGATAATGGCATAGTGTAGGTTAGATGGCTTTTGTTTCGGTGCAACATCGTGGGCCGAAGGGCCTGTACTGCGCTGTATTGTTCTATGTTCTATAATTGTTTCCATTTCCTTCGATCCCTTTTTAAACAATGGAACCAGGTTTGCAATTCTCCAGTTCTCCGGTGCCTCCCTGTATCTAGTGAGGATTGGAAAATCATCCTCGGAGCATCTGCTAACTGCTTCCTGACCACCTTCAATAGCCTTGGATACAATCCATCTGGCCCTGGTGACTTATCAACTTTTAAGGCTTTCAACTCTTCCAGTGCTTCCTCTCTCTATATGATTATCCCATCCAATATCTCTGTGTTTGTCCTGGACTACTATATCTGCATCATCCATTTCATTTGTAAACACGGAGACAAAATATTCATTTAAGACCCTTCCCACAGCCTCTTTATCTGCACACAAGGTCCCCTCTACATCCCTGATAGGTCCCACTTTTTTCTTAACTAATCTTTCACCATGAATATATTAGTCAAATATCTTTGGGTTTTCTTTAACTTTATGTAACTAATCTTTTTTCATGCTCTCTCTTTGATTTCTTTATTTCCCTTTTGACTTTGTCCCTGCACTTCCTTTAGTTGTCTAGGCTATCTGCAGTGCTTAGTTCTTTGTGCCTATCGTACACTTTCTTTTTCTGGATCTTCTCCTGTATTCCTCTAGACAATCAGGGGGTCTAGATTTGTCAGTACCACTCGTATTTTTGGAGGGGACTGCTACTTTGTATATTTTGATATCTCCTTTTAGTGCTTCCCACTGGTTTTCCACTGATTTATCCTCTAGCAATGCTGGCCAGCCCACCTCAGCCAAGTGCCTTCTAGTTTATGCAAAATTTGCCTTTCCCAAGTTCTAAATTTTTATTCCTGCTTTATCTCTTTCACTTTCCTTAATATATATTGTGAATAGTTGGGGCCCCAGGACTTATCTCCGCGATACGTCACTGCCTGCCATTTGGAGAAAACACGTTAATTCCCTGTTTTCTTTTCACCTTCCTTTTTGAATATTGGAGTGACATTAACTATCCTCCAATCTGTAGGAACTGTTCCGTTCCGGAGTCTATAGAATCCTGGAAGATGACTGCCAATGCATCCACTATTTCTAGAGCCACTTCCTTAAGTACTCTGGGATGTAGATTATCATGCCCTGGGGGTTTATCAGCCTCCAACCTCATCAATTTCCCCCAAACCATTTCTCGACCAATATTGATTTCCTTCAGTTCCTCCCTCTCACTAAATCCTGTGTTCCCCAACATTTCTTGAACGTTATTGGTGTCCTCATTTGTGAAGACAGAACCAAGGTATGTATTTAGTTCGTCAGCCATTTCTTTGTTCCCCATTATAAATATCCTGTTTCTGACTGTAAGGGGCATACATTTGCCTTCACCAATCTTTTTCTCTTCATGTACCTATAGAAACTTTACAGTCAGTTTTTATGTTCTCCGCAAGCTTACTCTCATACCCTTTTCCCCTTCTTAATCAATCCCTTTGTCCACCTTTGCTGAATTCTAAACTGCTCCCAAGGTTTCCTCAGATTTGTTGTTTTCTTGGCCGATTTATGTGCCTATTCCTTGAATCAAATACTGTCTCTAATTTCCCTTGTAAGCCATTGTTTGGCCATCTTTTCTGTTTTACTTTTGTGCCAGACATGAATAAACAATTGTTGCAGTTCATCCATACGCTCCTTGAAGGTTCGCCATTGCCTATCCACTGCCATCCCTCCGAGTAACGTTCCCACTCCCATCATAGCCAACTCGCGCCTCATACCAAGGTAGTTTCCTTTATTAAGATTCAGGATCCTAGTCTCAGAATCAGCTACATAACTCTCCACCTTGACGAAAATTCTCTCATGGTGGCTCATCCCCAGGGCCTCGCACAACTAGATAGCCAATTATTCCTTTCTCATTAGGCAATACCAAGTCTAGGATGGCCTGTTCTATAGTTGATGCCTCAACGTATTGATCCAGCAAAGCATTCCATACGCACTGCAGGAATTCCTCCTCTCCGGTATTGTGACTAATTTGATTTGCCCAGTCTATATGAAGATTAAAATCACCCATAATTACAGATATTCCTTTATCGCATGGGCCTCATGGGCATGTGATTAAGGAGTATTTCAGCAGTCAGTATCTGCCCAAGGCGGGTTGAGGGTAGATGGAATGCTGACAGGATTATATTGCTGCTATTCTTCAGGTCAGATAGCACCCGTCAGTCCACACCTAATATACCAACATCCCGCTTCTCACCAAAAATGCTGCCTTACTTTCTGATTTGTTTGCTTTCTGTGTCGCTTTTGTCTTGTTGATTTTGTTGTACTTAAGTATCGCAAGGTTAAAGAATATCAAGGTGATTAAAGGCTATCTTTATATCCTAGGTAGCCAGTGCTGTGTCTGGAGGAATGCAGAGACTAGAGCTCGGAGCTCAGAATCTTACTGTTGAAGACTCAACAAATGAAGAGCAGCCAAAGGAAAAACCCAGTAATCAAACCAACAAGAACAGACTTATTCTTATGCCTAAAATCAAACCCAGTAATGCAAAAGGCAGTGATGAGTTAGAAAAAAAAGAAAGCCCACCTGAGGCTGAGACAGGAGAGGGTCCACCGGCCGAGGAGGGAGAGGGTCCACCGGCCAAGGAGGGAGAGGGGCCACCGGCCAAGGAGGGAGAGGAGCCACAGGCTGAGGAGGGAGAAGGGCCACTGACCGAGGAGGGAGAGGGGCCACCGGCCAAGGAGGGAGAGGAGCTACAGGCCGAGGAGGGAGAAGGGCCACTGACCAAGGAGGGAGAGGGGCCACAGACCAAGGAGGGAGAGGGACCACCGGCCAAGGAGGGAGAGGGACCACCGGCCAAGGAGGGAGAAGGTCCATCTGCTAAGGAAGGAGAGGAAGAAGACCTATCTTGTGCCACAGAAACTGTTGCTGATTGCCAAGAAAGTGAAGGTGAATCTGATTTCCAAGCAGAGGTATCGTCAGGTGTAAATGTAATGAAGAAACAGTTGTCTGAAACAAACAGTAACAGCTCGTTAAACAGAGCAAATCTAATCAGAGTGAAATGTGCTTCCTTGGGAGATATCTTATCAGAATCCAAGCAACATGCAATAAGGAAACAAATTGATACAAGTGGCCATCTCGAAGAGAGGAATGTGGAAAAATTGGAAGGTGAGATAGCTTTTGAGCTGAAAGTAACAGAGGAACTTCTCCAACAAGCAGCTGGTGAGCAACATCTTCAGAGCAATATCACCCAAGACAGCTGGTCAACCAGGAGTGCGGCACACTTGCTGAATGAAGCCATGGCTAAATGGACTGAAGCTGACAAAGTCTTGCAAGAACTTAAGGGTTTAAAGGGATTATGCAACAAATCTGAGACTCTCACTTTGGAGGAAAGAGAAAGGCGTAAAAATCTGCTGACTATGTACAGAAGAAGCGTGCCTTAACCTGACTGTGTAACATAGGGACCGACGATACAAACTGGCTGTTTGGTGAGTTGCAATACGAGTATGTTGGACCAGGTCTCCTGTATCCTGTTAAATTTCTTTGGTGAGATGGGGAGGAGGTTCTATTTTTGTTGAGAGAGAATTTTGCACAGATACCTGAGATGCTTTACAATGAAGGAACAGATATTTTTTTAAAAAACAAGCAGTGTTACAATGTGGACTAAGAATGTGAAATTCCACACCTGCTACCCTAGTCAGTCACCAGCTTGACGGCTACAGAAATTCAAACATTTTTGCACATGCTCAGTAATTTGCCTTTTAGCTAAACAAGTGCTTCCTCCAATTTCCTGTTCCTGTTCCTTGCTTTGAGCCGGTACTTTTCAAGCCTCTGACATTCCTGCTGTATTTCCACACTGTCCTTTTGAGTGAACCCAGGGAATACAGAATGTGTTCTATATGCAGCAAGTATACTTGTAAAGTGGCTAACTGTACATTGAAAGTTGCTGCAGCCGTTTCTGAAGGTGATGTTGTCAGCTCAGTGAGGGTGAGTTTTCTCGTGAAGGAGATGAGCAACAAAGGCCAAACTCATCCACAATTCGAAGGAAATTAAGTGCAAGGTTCTGAAACATTGAAATGTGAATGTAGAATCACTGATTTGTTTTTACCATTCAGTATTTGAGTTGCCACAAATATTTACTGTTTTTAGATGAACTGCATTGTCCAAATACAACATTTGTACTTCTGTGAACTCCTATTAAAATAATTTCTACTGCCAGTATTAATATTTATGCAAAAAAAAACCTAATACGACTTTGCCTTAGTATTTACCCAGTGGAATGTTTTTATATCCTGCCTATTAACACAGGCTTATTGCTTTATTTATACTTTAACCGTGTTTATATTTTTCTGTAACAAAGGATTCATGCAATGGAATAGAATGAAGCACTTCACAATAAAATGGCATTCTATTCACCTGCAAAATCAATCTCCTTTACACTTATTCCACTCACTGATTTAAGGTGTGCAGAATTTAATTGGTTTTATATGGCTGAAAGTTGATGTAACTTATTCACTGTTTAGTCACTTTGACCTCATTTTGAGTATCTCACCACCCACCACCTGTTCTCCATACACACACCCTGGCCAGAGATATTTGAGTCTCTAAGGTCAGGTTACAATTGTCTATAAACTAATTGTAGAAACAATCGTGTTCCCACTAGCTTGCATCCTCTGGGACAAAAAAGAACAAACCTAGCTTCTCAACGTTTTGCGGCCTTGCTGCATGAGTGGGATGTTGTTTGTTGATCACTAGTATCTCTCACAGGTCTGGTAAGCTTTGGGTGCAAAGTAAAGATCCTGTTACTCTCTCCCAGTAATGTACCTCATCTCATCTTCACAACCCACAATTGCGTGAGTATGAATGTTTCCGTAAGCCTCCCTTGTGTCCTAAATTCCTTCTGACTGTTCTGGCCTCTTGCCCTCATCCTTCACATCAACAACTTCATCCATAAGACCGTAAGATATAGGAGCAGAATTAGGACATTTTGGCCCATCGAGTCTGCTCCTCCATTCGATCATGGCTGAAACGTTTCTCATCCTCATTCTCTCCTGCCTTCTCCCCGTGACCCCTGATCTCCTTATTAATCCAGAACCTATCTGTCTCTGTCTTAAAGACACTCAGTGACTTGGCCTCCACAGCTTTCTGAGGCAATGAATTCCAAAGATTCACCACCATCTGGCTGAAGACATTCCTCCTCATCTCATTTTAAAAGGATTGTCCCTTCAATCTGAGGTTGTGCCCTCGGGTTCCAGTCTCTCTTACTAGTGGAAACATTTTCTCATCGTCCCTCTATCTAGGCCTCTCAGTATTCTGTAAGTTTTAATGAGACCCCCCCCCCCCCCCCCCACTTCCAAGTACAGGCTGCTCCTCATATGAAAAGCCCTTAATTCCTGGAATCATTCTTGTGAAGCTTCTCTGGACCCCCTCCAAGGCCAGCACATCCTTCCTTAGATACGGGGCCCAAAAGTGCTCACAATATTCCAAATAGGGTCTGACCAGATCCTTCTGCAGCCTCAGCAGTACATCCCAGCTCTTGTACTTTAGCCCTCTCAAAATGAATGCTACCATTGTATTTACCTTCCTAACTGCCAGCTGAACCTGCATTTTAACCTGAAGAGAATCCTGAACTAGGATTCCTAAGTCCATTTGTGCTTCAGATTTCCAAAGCCTTTCCCCATTTAGAAAATAGTCTGTGCATAACCTCACACTTTCCACATTGTATTCCATCTGCCACTTCTTTGCCCACTTTCCTAGCCTGTCCAAGTCCTCCTGCAGCCTCCCTGCTCCCTCAACATTACCTTCCCTCTACATATCTTTGTACCATCTGTAAACTTGGCAATAATGCCCTCAGTTCCTTCTTCCAGATCGTGAATCGTTGTGGTCCCAATACTGAACCCTGTGGAACACCACTAGCCACTGACTGCCATCCTGAAAAAAAAACCTTTATCTGTCTTCTGCCAGTCAGCCAATCCTCTATCCATGCCAGTACCTTGCCCCTAACACTATGGACTCTCATTTAGCAGCCTCCTGTATGGCACCTTGTCAAAGGTCTTCTGGAAATCTAAATAGATTACGTCCCCTGGCCCTCCGTTGTCTAACTTCCTTGTTACCTCCTCAAGGAATTCTAACAGATTTGTCAGGCATGACTCCTCTTGATGAAGCCATGCTGACTCAGCCTTATTTTACCACGCACTTCCAAGTACTCCGCAATCTCATCCTTAATAATGGACTCTAAAGGACTTCTGGCGATGACATGTAGGCGGAGGTCGCACGTTGGGTGACTCCTGCCACAGTTCTCATTTTTTGGCCCTTTTCACACAGATTTTTCACAGTTAATTGGATTGAATATGCCTTTGTTATGTCCAAAGCCTATGCCTGGTTTGACACAGGGCGATCCTTCTGAATTTATTATTATGCTTTCTCACAGTGGTTTGATATAACGGAGTGATTTGTGAGGCCATTTCAGGGGCAGCATAGAGGCAATCACATTGCAGTGGGTCTTGAGTCACATTTAGGACAGAGCAGAAAAGGCTAGTGGATTTCCTTCCCTAAAGGACATTAATGAACCGAATGAATTTCATGATAATCCGGTAATTTCATTGTCACCATTACTGATGCACTTTTAATTCCAGATTTATTTAAATTCCATAATTGCCATAATGGGATTTGAATTCATGTCTCTGGGACATTAATCCCAGCCTCTGGATGACTAATCCAGTAACATTACCACAATTCGACTGTAACTGAAATATATAAACATATCCATGAAATTAGTAAAATACATCAAACAATAATTATAGGAGATTTCACCCACCCCAAAATAAACACTCACGATGTGAAGGGAAAAGGGAATGAAGTTTTACACTGTGTCAAGGGGCCATTCCTGGCCCAGTATGTAAGAGAACGACAATAAAGACATCATTGCAATTTCAAACCTGAAAAGATAAGAAAATTAAAAAGAACATCTAGGAAATAACAAGTACAACAGTTAGCAGTTTTAAGATAATAATTGAGAAAGGAACGAGTAAGACAAAGACCAAATTTATAGGTTGCAAATAAATGAAGAGCAGGGCCATATATATCCGATAGTTCACAAAAGATCCAACAATGTTACGTTTATGGATTTTCAATAGGCTTTTGATTTTGGTTGTTCGCAAAATTGATGCCCATGGAATGAAATGGAAAGTGCCAGCAATGGAAGAGAATAGTGGTGGCTGACTGTTTCATGGACTGGAGGGAGGTATACAGTAGAGTTCTTCCAGGATGCTACTGGCACCACTGATGTTTTGATCCACATTAATGACTTGGACTTTGGGATACAGAGCACACTTTCAAAATATGCAAATGACACAAGACTTGGAAGTGTAGTAAACAGTGAGGAAGATAGTAATCGACTTCAATAAGAGAAAGGGCGGAGGTGCCCTTAAATTTCGCAAAGGCAGATAGTGCGCAGGAAAAGTGGGACTCAGGCCACTGGCGACTATGGCAACTTTCTCTGCCATATCGTTCGGGACTTGGGAAAAAACAGCAAGGGGCGTTTTTGTTTTTGGGACGCCATTTGTAAAGGCCCAGTGCACAAAAGTTCACTTAGAACCTGCCCAATCACGAATACACCGGTACTAACACTGTCCCCTGGCACAACCTCACATTCCTGCCTACCTCCGATAACCTTTCACCTCCCCATCTTAATCTATCTATTGAGAATCTGTCTTGCTCTGCCTTAAAAATATTAAAAGACTCTGCTTCTGCTAACCTTTGAGACTCACCACCCGCCGAGAAAAAAAATTCTCCTCAGTTCTGTCTTAAATGAGCGACCTCTTATGGGACCCCGTGTTCTAGATTCTCCCACAAGAGGAAACATCCTCTCCACATCCACCCTGTCAATACCCCTCAGGGTCTCAAAGGTTTTGATCAAGTCACCTCTTACTCTTCTAAACTCTGGTGGATACAAGTCGAGCCTGACCAACCGTTCCTCATAAGACAACCTAAGCATTACTGGTAATAGTCTGGTAAACGTTCTCTTGAACAGCTTCGAACAACATTCACATCTTTCCTTGGTAAAGAGACTAATACTGTACCCAATACTCCAGATGTGGCCCCGTGCAACTGAAGCATTCAATTCCCCTCACAATAAATAATAACTCTCCATTAGCTTTCCTAATTACTTGCTGTACCTGTATACCAGCCCTTTGTGATTCATGCACTCGGACAACCAGATCCCTCTTCACCTCAGAGCTCTGTAATCTCGCCATTTAGATAATATACATTGTTCTTCTCCTTCCTGCCAAAATGGACAATTTCACATTTGCCCACATTAACTCACTTAAACTCTCTCTCAGTCTCTTTATAGCCGCTCTATGTCCTCTTCAGAATTTACTTTCCTACCTATCTTTGCATCATCAGCACATTCATAATGATAATCTTTATTATGTCAGAAGTAGGCTTATATTAACACTGCAATGACGTTACTGTGAAAAGCCCCTAGTCGCCACACTCCGGCGCCTGTTCGGGTACACGCAGGGAGAGTTCAGAATGTCCAATTTACCTAACAAGCACGTCTTTCGGGACTTGTGGGAGGAAACCGGAGCACCCGAAGGAAACCCACGCAGACATGGAGAGAACGTGCAGACTGCACAGACAGTGACCCAAGCTGGGAATCGAACCCGGGTCCCTGTGAAGCGACAGTGCTAACGTGCCTCTGCAACCATGGGCGGGATTCTCCAATAATGGGGCTATGTCACCATAATAAGAACATAAGAACTAGGAGCAGGAGTAGGCCATCTGGCCCCTCGAGCCTGCTCCGCCATTCAATGAGATCATGGCTGATCTTTTGTGCACTCAGCTCCACTTTCCGGCCCGAACACCATAACCCTTAATCCCTTTATTCTTCAAAACAATATCTATCTTTATCTTAAAAACATTTAATGAATGAGCCTCTACTGCTTCACTGGGCAAGGAATTCCATAGATTCACAACCCTTTGGGTGAAGAAGTTCCTCCTAAACTCAGTCCTAAATCTACTTTCCCTTATTTTGAGGCTATGCCCCCTAGTTCTGCTTTCACCCGCCAGTGGAAACAACCTGCCCGCATCTATCCTCTCGATTCCCTTCATAATCTTATATGTTTCTATAAGATCCCCCCTCATCCTTCTAAATTCCAACGAGTACAGTCCCAGTCTACTCAACCTCTCCTCGTAATCCAACCCCTTCAGCTCTGGGATTAACCTAGTGAATCTCCTCTGCACACCCTCCAGTGCCAGTACGTCCTTTCTGATGTGATGAGTGATGTGCCACAGGGATTACTGCTGGGGCCTCAACTTTTTACACACCATGCTGATGTGAAAACCGGCGCCAACCACTCCGGCGTCAACGGCTCCCGACAGTGAGGAATTCTCCCCTTTCTAGGGGGCTAGGTTGACGCCGGAGTGGTTCCCGCAGCTCCAGCTGGCGCCGAAGGGCCGGCACGAGTTCGTGCATGTGCAGAACGGCCGGTGTATTTCTGCGCATGCGCGGGGGTTCCTTTCTCCACGCCGGCCCCCGGGCAATATGGCGGAGCCCTTCCTGGGCCCGGCGCGGAGGAAAAAAGGCCCCTCGTAACCAGCCTGCCCGCCGATTGGTAGGCCCTGATCCCGGGCCAGGCCAACGTGCCCCCCCCCCCCCAAGGACGGCTTCCGCACACTTAACTGCCAGGTCCCGCCATGTGTGAGGTGAGTAATCAACGCCGGCGGGACTGGGCAAAACTTGTCGGCCCATCGAGGCCCGGAGAATCACTGGGGGGGGGGGGGGGGGGGGGGGCGCTGTCAACGCCCCCCGACCGGCATAGCGGGAATCCCGCTGGCGCCCGAAAAACGGCACAGCAAAATAAGGAAGCCGGGAGCGGGGCGGGATTCGCACCTCCCCTCCGGGGATTCTCTGACCCGGCGCAGGGTCGGAGAATCCCGGACCATATCTTCAAACCCATCATCCAAATCATTTATATAAACTGTAAAAAGTTGAGGCACCAGCGGTAATCCCTGTGGCACATCACTCATCACATCTGCCAAGCAGAAAAAGACCTGGTGGCAGAGTGGCACTGCTGCCTCACAGCGCCAGGGACCCAGGTTCAAGGTGACTGTGTGGGGTTTGCACATCCTCCCCGTGTCTGCGTGGGTTTCCTCCGGGTGCTCCGGTTTCCTCCCACAGTCCAAAGATGTGCAGGTTAGGTGGATTGGCCATGATAAATTGCCCTTCGTGTCCAAAATTGCCCTTAGTGTTGGGTGGGGTTACTGGGTTATAGGGTTGGGTTGAGGTGTTGACCTTGGGTAATGTGCTCTTTCTAAGAGCCGGTGCAGACTCGATGGGCCGAATGGCATCCTTCTGCACTGTAAATTCTATGATAATCTATCTATGATAATTCCAACTCTGTTTCCTGTTAGCTAGTCAATCTTCAATGATGCCAATATGGTTCCCCCACAGTACACAATGAGTTTAATTTATGCAATACCTTTTGATATGACAGTTTACCATAGAATCTCTGCAGTGCAGAAGGAGGCCATTTGGCCCATCGAGTATAGACCATTGACAGTTATGGATAGGTGTCTGGATTATAGAAAATGTCTCTCACATCACACTCCCCTGAAAGTGATTTGTTTGTTTCTCACCTTCGCCTTGGAAAGCGGTCTTGAATTTTTAAGCAGTTTGCTGTCTCAGTTCAAATTGCAGTTTCCAGTCAGCTGAAAGTTGAAACACCATTTTCAAAACCAAAGAGACATAGCCTCATGGCATGTCTCATCTGAATGGTGACACCTCAGACTAGAGTGGCCAGCGACAGAGGCCACAAACATCAGACATCCTCACAATGTGTGTTGGCCTATGTCATCATGTTTGGAGATTCCGCACAAACGGGGGGTAGGAATTTACGAAAATAAACTTCACTTTTGTGTCCCAGATACATTGAGGCTGCTGCAGAGGGGGAATGAAACAAGTACAGGCCCCTACTGGTACTTTACTCAGGTAAGTGGACTAAGAGTCAAAATACCGGCTGTGAAGCCAGCTAAAAACTGGAGAATCAGGTACAAAACGTGACGTCTGACCACTTCAAGGAACTTGCTAAAACCCTTGCTTGATTTGTGTTTCTCTTTTAATGCCTGTCCTGCTGGCTGGTTTTAAAATCACAGACTTTTGGTCTTGAACTGCCCCCCGCCCCCCTTCCTTCTCCACACCCAGCTCCAGGCTGCTATGTGGATTGATTGGCAGATCCCCTCAGTATGCTCTATGGCATAGTCCGTGATGTCATGTTGATGGACTTGGCAAGCAGCCAAACAGCTTTTTTGAAATCTGGTCCGTGGACAGATTCTCGCTTGGGATAGGTGGAGCTTGTCTGAAACTCCATTTTTTCAGTTCTGTGAATGATCCAAGCCTGCAGCAGATTTCAGGCACTCTCTCTCAGCTCACTCTCTGCCAGGTGATTTAAGAGGCTCACAGCCAGACCTGTGAAAGATACTCCTGTTTAAAAGACTTCAGGCAGCAGCCAGACCTGTGAAGAGAACTACTGGTTTGAAATGCTGCGAGCAGGTTCTCTCACCAGGTCTGTAACAGTTTAATACTCTGTCTGAATGGCTGGGAAAAGCCCAGTCTGAGAACTCTCTTCACGATACAGCCAGAAACTCTGCACAGCGATCAGACAAGCAGTTGAAAGACTGAGTGGATGTAAAATCTGCTGTAAACTCTCAGGTAAAAACCACCAGTAATATCTCCGGGAGACTGAGAGTCCATCTGGTGGCTGCATAATATAATTGCAAAACCTGAATCTCTTGTGTGAAGGCGATTCCCCAGAGGAAGACCTACAGTCTGGGAGTTCTAATGGATGGTAGTCCTTAAAAGATCGAAACGCACTGATGGTTTACAACACCTCGCATTCTGAAGAGATCACCACCTACAAGGACCTCAACCTCAGCCGCGAAGATGCTCAAATCTCTCATACCCTTTTAATCCCTGTTATTTTTATTCCTTTCCCTACCCCCCTACCATATGTTTGTCTGGGTGGAGGGTGGTTTGTGGTTTTGAGAATAGGTAGACTAGTCGCCCTTTGTTCGATTATATGTTTATCTTTTACTCTTGTTATAATTAAACAGTTTGTTAATGTTTTACTTATAAATCTGGTGCCTGTAACTCATTGGAGCAGTCAAGGGTTAAAGATCTCAGGAAAATACACATATTATTGGTTAATTCACTTATGTTGGGACTCTGGGGTCTGTGGGGCTGGAACTGACCCGCGCACTCGCCCAGAGTGTTGTAACACCACACTACCTCTGACAGTGTAACACTCCCTCAGTTCTGCAATGGAGTGCCTGTCAGGAATTTGTGCTCACGTCCTATGAGTGAGACTTGCATCCTTGATCGGGTTTCCAAATGTGATTGAATGTATTCCTGGAGGTTCCATCATGTGTCTTGCCTCCACTTTCTAGCCATTAGTTGGCCAACACCACTATCTTTGTGATGGATGGCCTTTCTATGCATAGAAAGCACAAAGGCTCTGATCTGAATGGATGATGCTTGACTTTCAGCCAAACAGCTTGTATTTCCCTTTCAATATTTTTATATCTGGTAAAGAGAAATGTTCAGAGAAAATGAAAAAAAAACATTCTCGTGTCACGATGATATTTCCCATGTTTGCACACAGCAGTGTCCTGGAGGTTGTTCTTCAATTCCATGAAACCCCAGGTCAATCTAGAGGGTTACCGACAATTGCCCATAGAATCACACAGTGCAGAAGAAGCCCTTCAGCCCATTAAGTCTGCACCGACACATGAATAACACCTGACCTGCCTACCTAATCCCATTTTCCAGCACTTGACCCATAGCCTTGAATGTTATGATGTGCCAAGTGCCCATCCAGGTACTACTTAAAGGATGTGAGGCAACCCGCCTCTACCACCCTCCCAGGTAGTGCATTCCATACCGTCACCACCCTCTGGCTAAAAGTACTTTTCCTCACATTCCCCCCCCCCGAAACCTCCTGCCCCTCACCTTGAACTTGTGTCCCTCGTGAATGACCCTTCAAAGAAGGGAACAGCTGCTCCCTATCCACCCTGTCCATGCCCCTCATAATCTTGCACACCTTGATGAGGTTGTCCCTCATTCTTTTCTGCTCCAGTGAAAACAACCCAAGTCTATCCAACCTCTCTTCATAACTTAAATGTTCCATCCCAGGCAACATCCTGGTGAATCGCCTCTGCACCTCCTCCAGTGCAATCACATCCTTCCTATAATGTAGCGACCAGAACTGAACACAGTACCCCAGCTGTGGCCTCACCAAAGTTCTATACAACTCCAACATGACCTCCCTGCTTTTGTAATCTGTGCCACAATTGGAAAAGGCAAGTGACCCATATGCCTTTTTCACCACCCTATTAACCTGCCCATGTGCCTTCAGAGATCTATGGACAAACACGCCACAGTCCCTTTGTTCCTCAGAACTTCCTATTGTCATGCCATTTATTGAATACTTCTTGTCAAATTACTCCTTCCAAAGTGTATCACCTGACACTTAGAACATAAAACATAGTACAGCACAGAACAGGCCCTTCGGCCCTCGATGTTGTGCCGAGCTTTGTCCGAAACCAAGATCAAGCTATCCCACTCCATGTCATTCGGGTGTGCTCCAGGTGCCTATCCAATTATTGCTTGAAAGTTCCTAAAGTGTCCGACTCCACGATCACAGCAGGCAGTCCATTCCACACCCTAACCATTCTCTGAGTAAAGAACCTACCTCGGACATCCCTCCTATATCTCCCACCCCTTGAAACAGCTACATCCACCCGAGGAAATAGTCTCTGAACGTCCACTCTATCTATCCCCCTCATCATCTTATAAACCCCTATTTCGTCGCCTCTCATCCTCCTTCGCTCCAATTAGAAAAGCCCTAGCTCACTCAACCTTTCCTCATAAGACCTACCCTCCAATCCAGGCAGCATCCTGGTAAATCTCCTTTGCACCCTTTCCAATGCTTCCACATCCTTCCGATAATGAGGTGACCAGAACTGCACACAATACTCCAAATATGGTCTCACCAGGGTCCTGTACAGTTGCAGCATAACCCCACGGCTCTTAAACTCAAGCCCCCTGTTAATAAACGCGAACACACTATAGGCCTTCTTCACGGCTCTATCCACTTGAGTGGCAACCTTCAGAGATCTGTAGACATGAACCCCAAGCTCTCTCTGTTCCTCCACATTCCTCAGAACCCTGCCGTTGACCCTGTAATCCGCATTCAAATTTGTCCCACCAAAATGATACACCTCGCACTTATCAGGGTTAAACTCCATCTGCCATTTTTCAGCCCAGCTCTGCATCCTATCAATGTCTCTTTGCAGCCTACAACAGCCCCCCACCTCACCCACTACTCCACCAACCTTGGTGTCATCAGCAAATTTCCTGAACCCCCTTCAGCCCCCTCCTCCAAGTCATTGATAAAAATCACAAATAGCAGAGGACACAGCACTGATCCCTGTGGTACACCGGTGGTAACTGGTCTCCAGTCTGAACATTTTCCATCCACCAACACCCTCTGTCTTCTCTGTGATAGCCAGTTACTTATCCAATTGGCCAAATTTCCCTCTATCCCACACCTTACTTTCTTCATGAGCTGACCATGGGGAACCTTATCAAACGCCTTACTGAAATCCATGTATACGACATCAACTGCTCTACCTTCATCTACACACTTAGTTACCTCCTCAAAGAATTCAATCAAATTTGTGAGGCAAGACTTACCCTTCACGAATCCGTGTTGACTATCCCGGATTAAGCTGCATCTTTCCAAATGGTCATTAATCCTATCCGTCAGGACCCTTTCCATTAACTTACCGACCACCGAAGTAAGACTAACCGGCCTATAATTACTGGGGTCATTCCTATTCCCTTTCTTGAACAGAGGAACAACATTCACCACTCTCCAGTCCTCTGGCACTATCCCCGTGGACAGTGAGGACCCAAAGATCAAAGCCAAAGGCTCTGCAGTCTCATCTCTTGCCTCTCAAAGAATCCTAGGATATATCCCATCTGGCCCAGGGAATTTGTCGACCCTCAGGTTTTTCAAAATTGCTAATACATCTTCTCTCAGAACATCTACCTCCTCCTGCCTACTCGCCTGTATCACACTCTCATCCTCAAAAACATGGCCCCTCTCCTTTGTGAACATTGAAGAAAAGTATTCATTCAACGCCTCTCCAATCTCTTCTGATTCCATGCACAAGTTCCCACTACTGTCCTTGACCGGATCCTCACCCTGGTCATTCTTTTATTTCTCACATAAGAGTAAAAAGCCTTGGGGTTTTCCTTGATCTGACCCGCCAAGGACTTCTCATGCCCCCTCCTAGCTTTCCTAAGTCCTTTTTTTAGCTAATTCCTTGCTACCTTGTAACCCTCAAGCGACCCAACTGAACCTTGTTTTCTCATCCTTACATATGCTTCCTTTTTCCTCTTGACAAGACATTCAACCTCTTTTGTGAACCATGGTTCCCTCACACGGCCATTTCCTCCCTGCCTGACAGGGACATACCTATCAAGGACACGCAGTATTTGTTCCTTGAACAAGCTCCACTTTTCATTTGTGCCTTTCCTTGACAGTTTCTGTTCCCATCTTATGCTCCCTAATTCTTGCCTAATCGCATCATAATTACCCCACCCCCAATTATAAACCTTGCCCTGCCGTATGGCCCTAGCCCTCTCCATTGCAATAGTGAAAGACACCAAATTGTGGTCACTATCTCCAAAGTGCTCTCCCACAAACAAATCTAACACTACATTACCCAGTACCAAATCCAAACCCAATCTGGCCCCACCTCTTGTCGACCTATCCACATATCGTGTCAGGAAACCCTCCTGCACACACTGTACAAAAACTGCCCCATCTGAACTGTTCGACCTATAGACGTTCCAATCAATATTTGGAAAGTTAAAGTCACCCATGACAACTACCCTGAGACCTCCACACCTATCCATAATCTGCTTTGCAATTTCTTCCTCCACATCTCTATTACTATTTGGGGGCCTATAGAAAACTCCTAACAACGTGACCGCTCCTTTCCTATTTCTAACTTCAGCCCATATTACCTCAGTCGGCAGATCCCCCTCAAACTGCCTTTCTGCAGCGGTTAAACTATCCTTGATTAACAATGCAACTCCTCCACCTCTTTTACCACCTTCCCTACTCTTACTGAAACATCTATACCCCGGAACTTCCAACAACCATTCCGGCCCCTGTTCTAACCATGTCTCCGTAATGGCCACAACATCATAGTCCCAAGTACCAATCCACGCTCCAAGTTGACCTACCTTATTCTGGATGCTCCTTGCATTGAAGTAGACACACTTCAACCCACCTTTCAGCCTACACTCCTGCGACCTTGATACCCTCCTCAGTACCTCACGACTCTCAACACTGGCTTCTGGACGACAGCTCGTTTTCCCATCCCCCTGACAAATTAGTTTAATTTGCCGTAGCAACTTTTCCTCCCAGGATATTGGTGCCCCTCTGGTTCAGGTGCAAACCATCCTGTTTGTACAGGTCCCACCTTCCACAGAATGTGTTCCAATTATCCACATAGCTGGAACCCTCCCTCCTACACCATCCCTGCAGCCACGAGTTTATCTGCACTCTCTTCCTGTTCCTCACCTCACTAGCACGTGGCACCGGCAACAAACCAGAGATGTCAACATGGTTTGTCCTGGCTCTCAGCTTCCACCCTAGCTCCCTAAATTCCTGTTTTAAATCCCCGTCCCTACGCTTACCTATGTCATTGGTACCGATGTGTACCACGATTTGTGACTGTTCCCCCTCACTCTTAAAGATTCTGAAAACACGGTCCGAGACTTCTCAGGGTTAAATTTTACCTGCCCATTTGACCATCCCGTCTATTTTGCCTTCTTTCTAAGTCTCCCATTTGGACCTTGTCAAAGGCTTTGCTGAAATCCATATAAACTACATCAATTGCACTACCCTCACCTACAGACCTGGTCACATCCTCAAAATATGCAATCAGACTTCCGGTGGCGGCCATGGTGTGAGTGGTTGTGCATTTGGCAGATTTGTTTGGACATTTTACCCGTTTTAGGGTGGATGTTTTGTAGAAAATAGGCATAGGACTGGCTGGAAAAAAGTTTGACTCCGTTGGTAAGGCTGGTGGATGGATCCATGGACCAGAAATGGGTGGAGAAGAAGGGAGCAGTTGGAGCAGGAGAATCTTTGTGCGCCACAGGACAAGATGGCGGAGGGTAAAGGGTCCGCCTTGCCTGCCCAATGGTCAACAGAGCAACTGGTGGACCTTTTAACTGAAAGTTTAGCTGACAGAGGAGGGAGGCCCAGGAGGACCTAGCCACGGCGATGGAGCCGTTAAAAGCGGTAATTGACGACTTCCGGGTGCGGCGATGACCAGCTAAGTCGCACGTTTCGGCAGCTCCCGGTGGAACGGACTTTTGGGCTCTTAATAGGAGCCCCAACGGCAATTTTAACGGCTAAAAACACTGTGCGGTAAACCAGAAGGGAATCCCCCCTGGATACGGACGGAAAAAGGAGAGTAAAGTGGCCGGATTGCGGTGGATCCTTTAGAGCAGCGGCAAGGAAGGCAAGCAAAAACCAAGATGGCGTCGGAAGGTGGTAGCTTAACATGGGGCCCTGAACAACAAGAGTCCTTGAAATGCTGTGTGGAAGAGCTCAAAAAGGAAATGAAGAAGGAGCTGTTGGCCCCGATATTACAGGCGATCGAAGGGCTAAAGGAGGAGCAAAAGACCCAGGAGCGGGAGCTTCGGGTCGTGAAGGCAAAGGCTGCCGAGAATGAGAACGACATACAGGGCCTGGTGGTGAAGACGGAGATGCACGAGGCACACCATAAACGATGTGTGGAAATGCTGGAGGGGCTGGAGAACAACGCGAGGAGGAACAACCTAAGGATTTTTGGTCTTCCTGAAGGTGCGGAGGGAGCGGACGTCGGGGCATATGTGAGCACGATGCTGCACTCGTTAATGGGAGCGGAGGCCCCGGCGGGTCCGCTGGAGGTGGAGGGAGCATACCGAGTGATGGCACGAGGACCGAGAGCAGGAGAAATTCCTAGAGCCATAGTGGTGAGATTCCTCCGTTTTAAGGATAGAAAGATGGTCCTTAGATGGGCAAAGAAAACTCGGAGCAGTAAATGGGAGAACGCGGTGATCCGCGTATACCAAGACTGGAGTGCGGAGGTGGCGAGAAGGAGGGCGAGCTTTAATCGGGCCAAGGCGGTGCTTCACAAAAAGAAGATAAAATTCGGAATGCTGCAACCGGCAAGACTGTGGGTCACATATCAAGGGAGGCACCACTACTTTGAGACGGCGGATGAAGCGTGGACTTTTATCGTGGAAGAAAAATTGGAATGAGCGGGTTATTAAAAAAGAACGTTTGAAACAAAGTGGTGGGGCGAGTATGGGGGGGCGAAGAGGGGGGTAAAAAGGGGGGAAAGAGGAGTTTTATGTTATTAATCCTGCGATGTGGTAACTTTTCTCTCTTCCACAGGTGGTAGTGGGGGGAGGAAAGGAGGTGGAGGAGATGGGGCGTTGGCCATTGGGGGCGGGGCCAAGGGGGAAGCGCGGGCTCAGTTCCCGCGCTATGATAATCATGGCGGGAATAGGGAAGCAGGAAGGAGGGGGCGTCGCACGGTGCGAGCCGAGGTCACGGGGGGAAGCCGAGGTCGGCCAGAGTTTGCTGACTTCTGGGAGCAACATGGGGGGTGTAACTACGCTAGTGGGGGATCTAGCGGGGGGGGGGGGGGGGGGTGGGAGGGGGGAATTATTGGGTTGCTGCTGCTGGGGAGAGGGGGGAGCTGGTATGGGGTGGGATGGGCGGGGGGGCACCGCCTGGGGGGGACACAGCTGCGTGGGAACCGGGTGAGGAGCTGGAAAAAGGGGATGGCTAATCGACAAGGGGGGGGGTAAAAAGCCCCCCAACCCGGCTGATCACGTGGAACGTGAGAGGGCTGAACGGGCCGATAAAGAGGGCACGGGTACTCGCACATCTTAAGAAACTTAAGGCAGACGTGGTTATGTTACAGGAAACGCACTTGAAACTGATAGACCAGGTTAGACTACGCAAAGGATGGGTGGGGCAGGTGTTCCATTCGGGGCTAGATGCGAAAAACAGGGGGGTGGCTATATTAGTGGGGAAGCGGGTAATGTTTGAGGCAAAGACTATAGTGGCGGATAGCGGGGGCAGATAGGTGATGGTGAGTGGCAAACTACAGGGGGAGACGGTGGTTTTGGTAAACGTATATGCCCCGAACTGGGATGATGCCAATTTTATGAGGCGTATGCTAGGACGCATCCCGGACCTAGAGGTGGGAAAGTTGGTAATGGGGGGAGATTTCAATACGGTGTTGGAACCAGGGCTGGACAGGTCGAGGTCCAGGACTGGAAGGAGGCCGGCAGCAGCCAAGGTGCTTAAAGATTTTATGGAGCAGATGGGAGGAGTAGACCCGTGGAGATTTAGCAGACCTAGGAGTAAGGAGTTTTCGTTTTTCTCCGATGTCCACAAAGTCTATTCGCGAATAGACTTTTTTGTTTTGGGAAGGGCGTTGATCCCGAAGGTGAGGGGAACGGAGTATACGGCTATAGCCATTTCGGATCACGCTCCACATTGGGTGGACTTGGAGATAGGGGAGGAAACAGAAGGGCGCCCACCCTGGAGAATGGACATGGGACTAATGGCAGATGAGGGGGTGTGTCTAAGGGTGAGGGGGTGCATTGAAAAGTACTTGGAACTCAATGATAATAGGGAGGTCCAGGTGGGAGTGGTCTGGGAGGCGCTGAAGGCAGTGGTTAGAGGGGAGCTGATATCAATAAGGGCACATAAAGGAAAGCAGGAGAGTAGGGAACGGGAGCGGTTGCTGCAAGAACTTCTGAGGGTGGACAGGCAATATGCGGAGGCACCGGAGGAGGAACTGTACAGGGAAAGGCAAAGGCGACACGTAGAATTTGACTTGCTGACAACGGGTACTGCAGAGGCACAGTGGAGGAAGGCACAGGGTGTACAGTACGAATATGGGGAGAAGGCGAGCAGGTTGCTGGCCCACCAATTGAGGAAAAGGGGAGCAGCGAGGGAAATAGGGGAGTGAGGGATGAGGAAGGAGAGATGGAGCGGGGAGCGGAGAGAGTGAATGGAGTGTTCAAGGCATTTTATAAAAAATTAAAGGAAGCTCAACCCCCGGATGGGAGGGAGAGAATGATGGGCTTTCTGGACCGGCTGGAATTTCCCAAGGTGGAGGAGCAGGAAAGGGTGGGACTGGGAGCACAGATCGAAATAGAGGAAGTAGTGAAAGGAATTAGGAGCATGCAGGCGGGGAAGGCTCCGGGACCGGATGGATTCCCAGTTGAATTTTACAGGAAATATGTGGACTTGCTCGCCCCGCTACTGATGAGGACCTTTAATGAGGCAAAGGAAAGGGGACAGCTGCCCCCGACTATGTCTGAGGCAACAATATCGCTTCTCCTAAAGAAGGAAAAGGACCCGCTGCAATGCGGGTCCTATAGACCTATTTCCCTCCTAAATGTAGACGCAAAGATTCTGGCCAAGGTAATGGCAATGAGGATAGAGGATTGTGTCCCGGGGGTGGTCCACGAGGACCAAACTGGGTTTGTGAAGGGGAGACAGCTGAATACGAATATACGGAGGCTGCTAGGGGTAATGATGATGCCCCCACCAGAGGGGGAAGTGGAGATAGTGGTGGCGATGGATGCCGAGAAAGCATTTGATAGAGTGGAGTGGGATTATTTGTGGGAGGTGCTGAGGAGATTTGGTTTTGGAGATGAGTATGTTAGATGGGTGCAGCTGTTGTATAGGGCCCCGATGGCGAGTGTGGTCACGAATGGACGGGGATCTGCATACTTTCGGCTCCATAGAGGGACAAGGCAGGGATGCCCTCTGTCCCCATTATTGTTTGCACTGGCGATTGAGCCCCTGGCAATAGCATTGAGGGGTTCCAAGAAGTGGAGGGGAGTACTTAGAGGAGGAGAAGAACACCGGGTATCTCTGTATGCGGATGATTTGTTGTTATATGTAGCGGACCCGGCGGAGGGGATGCCAGAGATAATGCGGACACTTCGGGAGTTTGGAGAATTCTCAGGATATAAACTGAACATGGGGAAAAGTGAGTTGTTTGTGATGCATCCAGGGGAGCAGAGCAGAGAAATAGAGGACTTTCCGCTGAGGAAGGTAACAAGGGACTTTCGTTACTTGGGGATCCAGATAGCCAAGAATTGGGGTACATTGCATAGATGAAATTTAACGCGGTTGGTGGAACAAATGGAGGAGGACTTCAAGAGATGGAACATGGTATCCCTGTCACTGGCAGGGAGGGTGCAGGCGGTTAAAATGGTAGTCCTCCCGAGATTCCTCTTTGTGTTTTAGTGCCTCCCGGTGGTGATCACGAAGGCTTTTTTTCAAAAGGATTGAAAAGAGTATCATGAGTTTTGTGTGGGCCGGGAAGACCCCGAGAGTGAGGAAGAGATTTTTACAGCGTAGTAGGGATAAGGGGGCGCTGGCACTACCGAGCCTAAGTGAGTACTACTGGGCCGCCAATATCTCAATGGTGAGTAAGTGGATGGGAGAAGAGGAGGGAGCGGCGTGGAAGAGATTGGAGAGGGCGTCCTGTAGGGGGACTAGCCTACAAGCTATGGTGACGGCCCCATTGCCGTTCTCACCGAAGAAATACACCACAAGCCCGGTGGTGGTGGCGACTTTGAAAATTTGGGGACAGTGGAGACGGCATAGGGGAAAGACGGGAGCCTTGGTGGGGTCCCCGATAAGAAATAACCATAGGTTTGCCCCGGGGAGAATGGATGGGGGATTTGGAATATGGCAAAGAGCAGGAGTAACGCAACTGAAAGATCTGTTTGTGGATGGGAAGTTCGCAAGTCTGGGAGCGCTGACCGAGAAATATGGGTTGCCCCAAGGGAATGCATTCCGGTATATGCAACTGAGGGCTTTTGTGAGGCAACAGGTGAGGGAATTCCCGCAGCTCCTGACGCAGGAGGTGCAGGACAGAGTGATCTCAAAGACATGGGTGGGGGACGGTAAGGTGTCAGATATATATAGGGAAATGAGGGACGAGGTGGAGATTATGGTAGATGAGCTGAAAGGGAAATGGGAAGAAGAGCTGGGGTAGGATATTGAGGAGGGGCTGTGGGCGGATGCCCTAAGTAGGGTAAACTCATCGTCCTCGTGTGCCAGGCTAAGCCTGATTCAATTTAAGGTGTTACACAGGGCGCATATGACTGGAGCACGGCTCAGTAAATTTTTTGGGGTAGAGGATAGGTGTGCGAGATGCTCGAGAAGCCCAGCGAATCACACCCACATGTTCTGGTCATGTCCGGCACTACAGGGCTTCTGGGTGGGGGTGACAAAGGTGCTTTCGAAAGTAGTGGGGGTCCAGGTCGAACCAAGCTGGGGGTTGGCTATATTTGGGGTTGCACAAGAGCCGGGAGTGCAGGAGGCGAGAGAGGCCGATGTTTTGGCCTTTGCGTCCCTAGTAGCCCGGCGCAGGATACTGTTGATGTGGAAGGAAGCCAAGCCTCCGGGTGTGGAGACCTGGATAAATAACATGGCAGGGTTTATAAAGCTGGAACGGATTAAGTTCGTTCTAAGGGAATGGAAAAGAAGAAGGCAGCAGCAGCAGCCCAGGAGGGGGGGGGGCGGGGGGGGGGGGAGGAACCAGAAGGACTCTCAGGGTTGTTAATATATATGTATAATATGTATAGGTCGTTGCTATAAATAATTGTATATTGGACTGTTAAAACATATTTTTGGAGAGTGTTTATCTGAGACAAGGCAGTTGCCAATTAGTTTTAGTTTTCGTTTTTGTTATATACTATTTATTCTTTGTTTATAAAACAGGTCATTGTTATTTATACTGTTATAGTATTGTGTAAAGGATGCACAATGTACTGTGATGGTTGACCAAAAATTTTCAATAAAATAGTTTTTTTAAAAACCGGTAATTGACCGGGTGGAGCAGAGGCTGGAGTCCCAGGGAGAGGCTAGTCGGAAAGTGAAGGAGGCGTGAGGGAGCACGAGGAGCAGCTTTCCTCATTGGTGACAGAGATAGGTGTGATGTGGGAGACTCAGCAGCGGTTGAGGGAAAAGATGGAGGACTTGGAGAACCGTTCCTGGAGGTAGAACCTAAGGATTGTAGCGATGCCTGAAGGCATCGAGGAAGCGGACGCTGGCTCGTATGTGGCCAAGATGTTGGGGAAGTTGATGGGGAAGGGGGCATTTGACCGGCCCCTGGAGGTCAACTGAGCGCACAGGGCGCTGATGAGGAAGCCGCAGGTGAACGAACCACCGAGGGCAATGGTGATGTGTCTTCACCGGTTCCTGGTCAAGGGGAAAATACAGAAATGGGCAAGGCAGACGAGAGGTACGCCTGGGAGGGGGGGGTGAGCTACGGGTGTACCAGGACCTGGCGAAGAGGAGAGCCGGGTTTAACTGGGTGAAGTTTGGGATGTTGTACCCGGCCCGCCTTTGGGTGACTTTTAATAGCCGAGGACATCATTTTGGAACACCAGAGGAGGCGGTGGAATTTTTAAGAGACAATAGACTAACAGGAGAAGGAGGAAGAGTGAGGTCTCCCCGATGCAGGCGAGGGGGCAGCAGAGGAGGTTGGGCGAGCTGCCGTTTAAGGTAGTGGGGGCCAACTTCAGGTATCTGGGCATCCAAGTGGTCCGGAGATTGGAGCAATTGCATAAATTGAATTTGGCCCGGTTGGTGGAGCAAATGAAGGGGGATTTTAAGCGGTGGGACGTGCTCCCGTTGTCATTACTGGGGCGGGTACAGTCCGTGAAGATAACAGTACTCCCGAGGTTTTTATTTGTATTTCAGAACCTACGATTTTTATTTCAAAGGCCTTTTTTATGAAGCTCAATAGATTGATATTGGGGTTTGTGTGGACGGGAAATTCCCTTGGGTGAAGAAGGTGCTGCTGGAGTGGGGGCGTGCTGGCCTTGCCAAATTTAATGAACTATTACTGGGCAGCAAATATAGCCATGGTAAGGAAGTGGGTAGTGGGGGAGGGGTCGGTATGGGAGCGGATGGAGGCAGCCCCGTGTAAGGGCACTAGCTTGGGAGAACTGTTGACGGTGCCCCTGCCGTTCTCACCGGCCAGACACTCCACAAGTCCGGTGGTGCTGGCAGCCCTGAGGGTATGGGAACAGTGGCGGCTGAACCTGAGGCTGTAGGGAGTCTTGGTTTGGGCTCCGATTTGTGGGAATCACAGGTTTGTTCCAGGAGAGGGGCTGGACGCGGAGTTCTGGGGGTGGCGAAGGGCGGGGATTGAACGGTTTCTGGACATGTTTGTGGGGGGCAGTGTTTCGAGCTTGGAGGGGTTGGTAGAGGAGTATGAACTGCCCAGCAGGAATGGGTTCCGGTACTTACTGCCCAGCGGGAATGGGTTCCGGTACTTACAGGTTTGGGATTATGTGAGGAAACAGGTGCCGTCCTTTTCTGACCTGCCACCCCCGGGGTTGCAGGACAAGGCAGTGTCGAAAGCAGGAGTTAGTGAGGGCACGGTGACGGAGATTTACAAAGAATTAACGGAGGGCTCCCCGATAGGAGATGTTAAACGGAAGTGGGAGGAAGAGCTGGGAAGGGTGCTGGAGGCTGAGCTATGGGAGAAGGCTCTGAGAAGGGTGAATGCATCCTCTTTGTGCGCTACCCTTAGCCTCATCTAATTTAAAGTAGTTCACAGGCAGCGTTTGACGGTGGGGAGAAGGAGCAGGTATTTTGAGGGGTCGGAGGATAGGTGTGGGCGGTGCGCAGGGTGGGGGGGGGGCGGGTCGCGAACCATGTCCACATGTTTTTGGGCCTCATCAAGGTTCCTGTCCGAAGCTGGAGGGATTCTGGCGGGGGTTCGCTGATGTGATGTCTGAGGCGCTGAGGGTGAAGGTGGTCTGAGTCCAGAAGTGGCAATTATTGGAGTGTCGGAAGTCCCAGGAGTCCGGGGGGGTGAGAGAGGCCTACGCTTTGGTCTTTGCATCTTTGGTAGCCCGGATACAGATCTTGTTGGGATCGAGCGACTCAGAGCCGCCGAACCCAGGGTGAGCGACCTCGCAGAGTTTCTCAGGATCGAAAATATTAAGTTCGTCTTGAGGGGGTCTGTGAAGGGGTTTGCCCAGAGATTGTTTTAAAATTCATTCTGCGATGAGGGCCTCGCTGGTTAGACCAGCATTTATTGCCAATCCCTAATTGCCCTTCTGAAGGTGCTGGTGAGTTTCCTTCTTGAACCGCTGCAGTCCTTCAGGTGTAAGTACACCCACGGTGCTGTTAGGACTTTGTCCCAATGACAGCAAAGAAACGGCAATATATTTCCAAGTCAGGGTGGTGAGTGACTTGGACTGGAAACTCCAGGTGGTGGGGTTCCCAGGCATCTGCTGCTCTTGTCCTTCTAGATGGTAGTGTTTGTGGGTTTGGAAGGTGCTGACTAAGGAACCTTGCAGTGCATCTTGTAGATGGGACACACGGCTGCCACTGTTCGTCGGTGGTGGAGGGAGTGAATGTTTGTGGAAAGATGGAAACCGTTTATTGACTTCCTCCAAGATAGTTGAGTCAGCAGGGGAAGTGGGGAGGCAGGGACTTTGGGGTTTAAAAAAAAAGGAAGCTGAGTGGGTAGAGGGTAACAGCAGGGAGGATGGTATGCGGGGGTGGTGATTATGTATTTGTTTTAAGATTTCCTGTTTGTTCTCTTTTTGGTTTTGGTCATTTTTGATGTATATATACATATAATTATCTTAATAAAAACATTTTTTTTTAAAATGAAATCAATTTTTTTAGGCATGACCTCCCTCTGACAAAACCATGCTGACTATTCCTGATCAAACCTTGCCTCTCCAAGTGGAAATAGATTCTCTCCTTCAGAACTTTCTCCAATAGTTTCCCGACCACTGATGTGAGACTCAGTGGTCTGTAGTTTCCTGGCCTATTTCTACAACGCTTCTTAAATAGTGGAGCCGCATTCTCCAGTCCTCAGGAACCACCCTCATGACCAGAGAGGAATTAAAAATTTGGGTCAGAGCCCCTACAATATCCTCCCTCACTTCCTGGGACGCAATTCATCTGGACCTTGATATTTATCCACTTTTCAGCCTACCAACACCTCCAATACCTTGTCGCTCCCTATGTCAATTTGCTCAAGAACCTCGCAGTCTCTCTCCCTGAGTTCCATACCGACCCTCATTTTCATGGGTGAAGACGGATGAGAAGTATTCGTTCAACACCCTATCAATGTTCTCTGGCTCCACCCACAGATTGCCCCTTTGGTCCCTAATGGGTCCTACTCTTTCCTTGGTTATCCTCTTCCCATTGATATATCATAGGATAGAATTTACAGAGCAGAAGGAGGCCATTCGGCCCATCGAGTCTGCACCGGCTCTTGGAAAGAGCACCATACCCAAGGTCAACACCGCCACCCTATCCCCATAGCCCAGTAACCCCACCCAACACTAAGGGCAATTTTGGACACTAAGGGCAATTTATCATGGCCAATCCACCTAACCCGCACATCTTTGGACTGTGGGAGGAAACCGGAGCACCCGGAGGAAACCCACGCACACACGGGGAGGATGTGCAGACTCTGCACAGACAGTGACCCAAGCCGGAATCGAACCTGGGACCCTGGAGCTGTGAAGCAATTGTGCTATCCACAAGGCTACCGTGCTGCCCGTTTTTTTTTTTTTGAAAAATCTTATACTTATAGAGTATTTGGGATTTTCCCTACTTTTACCAGCCAGAGCTTTCTCATATCCCCTCTTTGCTCTCTTAATTGCTTTCTTAAGTTCCACCCTGCACTTTCTGCACTCCACTAATGCCTCTGCTGATTTGCTCCCTTTGGACTTGATAAAAGCCTCTCTTTTCCTTCTCATCGTATCCTGAATATCTCTGGTCATCCATGCTTCTCTGGGCTTGTTACTTCTTCCTATAACTCTAGGGGGAACATGTTGGAACTGCATTCTTCCCATTTTCTTTTTGAAAGCATCCCCCATTCCCTCATTCTCCTCCCCCGCTCCCCAAAGCTCTTCTGTAGATTTCCCTACGAGAAACTCTTCCCAGTCTACCTTGGCCAAATCCTACCTTATTTTACTAAAATTCACTCTTCCCCAATCGAAAACATTTTTTGCACCCTAGAACCATAGAAAAGTTACATCATAGCAGGAGGCCATTCGGCCCATCTTGTCCATGCCAGCCCGAGGAGACCCAGGCCCATTCACCTTCCTGCAAATGGCCCATAGCCCTGTAGCTACAGCACTTAAGGTGCAGTTCCAGGTACTTATTAAAAGAGTTTAGGGTCTCTGCCTCCACAACCAACTCAGAGCGAGTTCCATAGTCCACTACCGCTGCGTAAAAAGGTTCTTCCTCATGTCCCCTCTACACCTTCTGCACTTAACTTGAATCTATGGCCCTGGTTCTAAAATTCTCCACCAAGGGAAATCCTGCCCACTCTATCTCTTGCCCTCATAATTTTGTACACCTCAATTAAGTCATCCCTCAGCCTTCTTTGTTCCAAGGAAAATAACCCAATTCTATCTAATCTCTCCTCATTGCTACACTTTCCTAGCCCTGGCAACATTCTTGTAAACCTCTTCTGCAGTCTCTATCGAGAGCAATGATATCCCTCCGGTAATGTGGTGACCAGAACTGCACACAATACTCCAGTTGTGGCCTCACCAGTGTTTATGCAGTGCTAACACATCCACATTTATATTCTATAGTCTAGTTCTTTGTCCATAACGAGCTTAAATTGTACCATGTTGTGGTTGCTAACACTAAAATTTCATAGAATATCATAGAATTTACAGTGCAGAAGGAGGCCATTCGGCCCATTGAGTCTGCACCGGCTCTTGGAAAGAGCACCCTACCCAAGCCCACACCTCCACCCTATCCCCATAACCCAGTAACCCCACCCAACACTAAGGGCAATTTTGGACACTAAGGGCAATTTAGCATGGCCAATCCACCTAACCTGCACATCTTTGGACTATGGGAGTAAACCGGAGCACCCGGAGGAAACCCACGCACACACGGCACGAACGTACAGACTCCGCACAGACAGTGACCCAAGACGGGAATCGAACCAGGGACCCTGGAGCTTTCAAGCAATTGTGCTAACCACTATGCTCCCCCACCGCCACCTCAACAACCTGTTCAGCTTCATTCCCCATATGTAGGTCCAGCACTGCTCCTTCCTTTGCTGGACCCTCTACGTATTGACCTAAAAGGTTCTCCTGTATACATTTTATTTATTTAAAAAATAAATTTAGAGTACCCAATTCATTTTTTCCAATTTTTTTTAGGGGCAATTTAGCATGGCCAATCCACCTCCCTGCACATCTTTTGGGTTGTGGGGGCGAAACCCCCGCAAACAGGGTGAGAACGTGCAAACTCCACACGGACAGTGACCCAGAGCCGGGATCGAACCTGGGACCTTAGCGCCGTGAGGCAGCAATGTTAACCACTGCGCCACCATGCTGCCCTCCTGTATACATTTTAAGAGGTCCACTCCATATAATCCTTAACCCCATGACTATCCCAATTAATGTTGAGAAAGTTAAAATCACCAATATAATAACCCGATTGCTATTTTTTTTTAAACACCTCCCTATATTATGCACATATTTGCTGCTCAATTTCCTGCTGACTATCTGGGGTCTCCAATAAACACCTATAATGTGGCTGTAACCTTTTTTATTCCTAAGCTCGACCCACATGGATTCATTCGATGCACCCTCCAAGATATCATCTCTCCTTACTGCAGTAACTGACTCCTCAACTAATAATGCAATTTTCCTTCCTCTTTTACCCCCACCACTGTCTCACCTCAAGATTCTATATCCTGACATGTTGAGCTGCCAATCCTGCTCCTCCCTCACCCACACCTCCATGATGGCTTCTAATTCACAATTCCATTTGTGAATTCTTGCCCTTAACTCATCTGTTTTACCTGTAATACTCCTCGCATTAAAGTAGAGGCCATCCAGTCCTGCCTTACTCCCTTGAAAATTAGTACAGATGTATTCCCTTGGACTTGATTGCTTTACTGTATTATGCTGTATCCCTATTCTGCTAACAGTCTGTGTCCCGTCCCCTGTCAAATTAGTTTAAACTGCTCCCAACAGCACTAGAAAACCCGCCTGCAGCGATATTAGTTCCGCACTGGTTCAGTTGTAGACCATCTCGCTTGTACAGGTCCCACCTTCCCTAGAAACAGTCCCAGTGATGCAGAAATCTAAAACACTCCCTCCTGCACCAACTCTTCAATCATGCATTAATCTGTGCTATTCTCCTATTTCTGTGCTCGCTAGCATAAGGTACTGGGAGTAATCCAGACATTACAAACCAAGAGGCCCTGCTGTTTAGTCTACTGCTTAGCTCCCTGAACTCTTGATGCAAGACCTCATCCCTCTTTCTACCTATGTCATTGGTACCAACATGCACCATGACCTTTGCCTTATCACCTGCCCATTCAGGATGCCGTTCAGTGACATCCCGGACCCTGGCACCAAGGAAGCAGCACACCATCCTGGAGTCACATTGACAGCCACAGTAGTGCCTATCTGTTCACCTGACTATAGAATCATCCATTACTATTTCTCTTCCCCCATCCTCCCTTTCCCTCCTGTACAGACAGGCTGCTTGTGATGCCAGAAGCTTGGCTGTATCTGCATTCCCTGGGGGAACCAGCACCCTCATCAGCCTTCAAAATGGAATACCCATTTGCGAGCGGGACCTCAGGGGACTCCTGAACTTCCTGCCTCTTTCTCTTGGACTGCCTGGTGGTCACCCATTCCTTCCTCAGGTCCCTTCAGTGTGACCACCTCTCTAAATGTGCTATCCATGATGTTCTCAGACTCGCAGATGTTCCACGGTGTCCCCAGATGCCTTTCCAGCTCTGAAACCATAGCTTCCAGGAGCTACAACTGGACACACTTCCTGCACACATGCTGGTCCCGGGGACGGGAAATGTTCCTGGATTCCCACATGGAGCAAGAGGAGCAAACCACGTCTTTGAGCTCTCCTGCCATGACTAAACCCTTTAAATTTAAAACTTTAGATGACTATTATACATAGAAAAAAATAAGTCGACTAAGTCCCTCCTCTTACTAAACAATGACTTACAGTTTAATATTGTTTGAAAAATACCCACCAGGACTTACACCCCGTTCAGCTGCGGCCGTTGGTTCCACATCACTTTCTGAACTGTGCCATCTCTGAAAGCCGCTGCCAGCCCTGGTTGTCCTCGCTGCATCTTGTTTGACCTCTGCCAATTTGCATGTGGCTCAGGTAATAATCCACAAATTATTATCTTTGAGGTTCTGCTTTTCAATTTGGTGCCTTGCCCCTCATACTGACTATGTAGAACCTCCTTCTTGTCCCGCCTGTGTCGTTGGTACCTACATGGACCACCATCACTGGATCCTCCCTCTCCCACTGCAGGTTCCTTTCCAGCCCTATGTAGATGTCCTGAGCCCTGACACCAGGCAGACAACACAGCCGCCTGGATTCATGTTTCTTGTTACATAGAACAATATCAATCCCCCTCACTATCTGTCCCCTGCAACCATTACGTTCTTATGTGCTCCCCCACTTGAATGGCTTCCTGCACCATGGTGCCTTGGTCTTTCTGCTCACCCCACTCTTATCCAAATAAGCTGAACAAAACCTCAATCCTGTTGCGGTTTTTGCAGAGGCTGACACTCCACTCCTGCCCTCTGGGTCCCCTTATCTGCCTCAGCTGCACTCATGCCCTCCTGTCCCTGACCACTTTCCACACTGGAAGATCCTATCCTAAAGGATGTGACTGTCTCCTGAAACAAAGCATCCAAGTAACTCTTGCCCTTCCTGATGTGTTGCACTGTCCACAATTCAGCCTCCAGCTCAATGACTCTGAGCCAAAGTTCCTCTAGCCCCAGAAATTAACTGCAGACGTGCACGTCCTGGATCACACTAGTGTCCACGAGCTCCCACACGCTGCAGCCACAACACATCATCTGTCCTGCCATATCTAGGAACTTTAATTAATTGCATAATTATTTTATTAAATTATTTGTTTTCTTTTAGCTATTCATTAGTTCTATCCCACACTCCAGTACTATTTTAAACCTTGGAAAATAGCCCTTGACCACTTACCGATATTCACCAGATACTCACCGACAGCTCATCTCCTCCCCTGCAGTAGAGCAGAAACCAATTCCTACACGAAACGTCCTCACAATGTTTGCAGTTTCACCCAGTGCTGCTCGCACAGAGAATGTCTGAATTTATATGTTCTGAACAAAGGGACTCACTGGGTCCAGATACAGCAAGATTAGTTCAAGCAGGCTTCCTTAACTAACTCTTTCAACTGCTACCAATGAATCGCTTCTATGTCCCTAGTTCGACCCCTGGGCGAGACTCACAAGTTAAACAGTACTTGCAGTTAAATGTTAAACGTAAATACAAACAATATTCAATTTTTAGAAGGATATATAAAGTTTTCCTCTTTCTCACCAAACCTGCACACTCTGATTGAAGTCGCACTCAGATACAATGACCACTGCCCCCTAAATGTTCTCCTACTGACGCCTAATCCACTTTGCTCAGCACATTCCCAGGAGCCAGGTCCAGCAATCCGTCTTTGTTGGGCTGGAAGCATACTGCAGTAGACTATTTTCCTGAATACACTAGGGAATCGTGATCTCTCTGCCCCTTACACTATCACTCCCCTGTCTATATTTGGGTAATTAAAACTCCCCCATTATAGCTACACTATAATTTTGCACCTCTGTGTAATTTCCTTGCAAATTTGTCCTCTGCATCCTTCCCTCTAGTTGGCGACCTACAGACTACACCGGGCAATGCAAGTCCACTTTTTCTTTGTCCCTTGGCTTTTGCCAAATACATTCCGTCCTTGACCCCTCTGGGACATATTCTTCCTCCAATCAATACTGTCACACCTCCCTTTGTATCCAGGAATATTGAACATCCAGTTCTGCCCTTTGAGTTTTGAGTCAGATCTCTGTTATAACCACAGCATTATATTTCCATATGGTAATCTGTGCCTGTAACTCTAGTTTACCACACTCTCGGCATTCATATATATGCACAGCACATCCAATTTAGACCTTGTTACCTTCTCCTGTATTCTGACCCACCCAATAACTGGCTGTTCCCTCTTAGCCCTCTTCTATCTAACTTTAGTGGAACTATTCCCTTCTCTAGCACAGCCTAATATTCTAACTTTATGCAACTTATTTATCTTTTTCTACTTCTCTATTCAGGTGCCCACCCCCCTGCCAATTTAATTTAACCCCTTCCCCCACCTCCCTAGTGAACCTTTCCATGATGTCATTGATCCCAGTTCTGTTGAGGTGCAAACTGCCCTTTTTGAATACTGTCTTTTGCCCAAGAATTGGTCCCAATATTCCAAACCCTCCCGCACTATTCAAGCCACATATTGATCCTCCCTATCTTCCTATTTCTACTCAGGCTAGTGCACGGAATTGGGAGCAATCCAGAGTAAATTCCTTCCTAGCTCCTGAAAATCTGGCCATAGGACCTCAATATCCGCTCTCTTTGCCGTTGCTACCAAACTGTGCCACAACTTCTGGCTTATTTCCTTCCCCCAGCAGAATATTCTGCACCCCCCTCCTTGATTTGTTATACCCAGGCACAAGGGAGGCAGCACACTAAGTGGAACTCACGATGAAAGCTGCAGAAATACCTGTCTGCCCCCTAATAGTGGAATCTCCTATAACAACTAGATCTCTGCACGTTGTGCTACCATGTGTACAGCCGCTTTTCTATTGATCTGGACTGCGCTCAAAGATATCGCCGCTCCCAGTTTGTTTTAATTTACTCTTTAGATGTGAGTGTTGCTGACTGTTCTTCGTTAATTGTTCGGTTGAGAAGATGGTAGTGGCCTTCTTGAACTGTTGCAGGCCACCTGATGTAGTTACACCCACAGTGCTGTTAAGAACAGAGTTCTCAGATTTTGACCAGCAACAGTAAAGGGTGGTGAGTGACTTGGAGGGGAACTTGCAGGTGGTGGTATTCCAATGTATCTGTTGCCCTTATCTTTCTATGTGGTGGAGCTCATGGGTGGTGTTGCCAAAGGAAACTTGGTGAGTTGCTGCAGTACATCGCTCACACATGCTGCTGGGACACACTGCTGCCACTGTGCGTCGGTGGTGGAGGAAGTGTATATTGAAAGTGATGGATGGGGTGCCAATCAAGTGGGCTGCTTTGTCTTGGATGGTCCAACCTTCTTGAGTGTTGTTGGAGCTGCACTTGTCAGGCAAGTGCAGAGTATTCCATCACACTCCTGACTTGTGCCTTGTAGGTGGTGGACAGGCTTTGGGGAATCAGGAGGTGAGTTATTCTAACCTGCGCTTGTGCCCACAGTATTTACTTGGCTAGTCAATTTCAATTTCAGATCATTGGCAATCCTCAGAATGTTAATTGTGGGGTTTTAATAATTGTAATGCCATTGAATGTCAAAGGAGATGGTTAGATTCTCTCATGTTGAAGATGGGCATTGTCTGGTGTGACCTGAATGTTACTTGCCACTTATTGTCCAGGTCGTGTTGCATATGGACATGGACTGTTGCAGTATCTGAAGAGTCTCAAACGGTGCTGAACATTATGCAGTCATCTATGAGCGTCCCCACTTCTGATCTTCTGATGGAAGGAAGGTAATTGATGAAGCAGATGAAAATGGTTCGGAGGAGGACTACTCCCCTCAGGAACTCCTGCAGTGATGGCCTGGGATTGAGATGATTGACCTCCAAATCATTGTTTAGCAAGTAGTTCTGTGTTGTAGGTTCACTAGACTGGCACCTCATTTTTAGGTAGGTCTGGTCTGCTCCTAGCATGCCCTCCCTGCACTCTTCATTGTACCAGGGTTGATCCCCTGTTTTGATAGTAATCACAGAATTGATATGGTGCAGAAGGAGGCCATTGGCCCATTGTGTCTATACCAGCTTTCCAAATGAAATAGACACACGAAGTCGGCTTCGTGCCAATTTTGAACATCTCTCTCAAATCTCCTCTTAGCCTTGATCTCTCCAAGGAGAACAGTCCTAATCTCTCCAATCTATCCTCACAGCTGAAATTTCTCATCTCTGGACCCAGTCTTGTTTTTAAAAAAATATATTTTATTAAAGTTTTCAAACAGAATTTTTCCACTTTACAAATCAACATAAAAATAACACAATAGCTAATAAGTAACATTATTTAAATAAAATAGTGAGCTAACAAAGTAACAAAAAAAAAGTTTTATAGTGCTCCCCCCCCCCCCCCACTTCCCCCCCCCCACCCTCTAGGCTGCTGCTGACGACGATCTATTTTCCCTTAACGTTCCGCGAGATAGTCAAGGAACGGTTGCCACCACCTGGAGAACCCCTGAACCGATCCTCTCAACGCAAACTTCATTCGTTCCAGTGTTATGAACCCTGCCATATCGTTTATCCAGGCCTCCACGCCGGGGGGTTTCGCTTCCTTCCACATAAGTAAGATCCTTCGCCGGGCTACCAGGGACGCAAAGGCCAGAATATCGGCCTCTTTCGCCTCCTGCACTCCCGGCTCTACCGCTACCCCAAATATAGCTAACCCCCAGCCTGGCTTGACCCGGACCTTCACCACCTTTGAAATCACCTTTGCCACTCCCGTCCAGTACTCATCCAGTGCCGGACACGACCAGAACATGTGTGTGTGGTTCGCCGGGCTTCCCAAGCACCTCCCGCACCTGTCCTCCACTGCGAAGAACCTGCTCAGTCTAGCTCCCGTCATATGTGCTCTGTGTTGAACCTTGAATTGTATCAGGCTAAGCCTGGCGCACGAGGACGAGGAATTTACCCGACTTAGGGCATCAGCCCACAGCCCCTCCTCAATCTCCTCCCCCAGCTCTTCTTCCCATTTTCCCTTCAGCTCCTCTACCTGCGCCTCCCCCTCGTCTCTCATCTCCTGATGTATTACGGACACTTTGCCCTCCCCGACCCATACCCCAGAAATCACTCGATCCTGGATCCCCTGTGTCAGGAGCAGCGGAAATTCCCTCACCTGTTGCCTCGTAAACGCCCTCACTTGCATGTATCTAAAGATATTCCCCGGGGGCAACTCATACTTTTCCTCCAGCGCTCCCAGGCTCGCGAACGTCCCGTCAATAAACAAATCTCTCAATCTCCTAATTCCTGCCCGATGCCAGCTCTGGAACCCTCCGTCCATCCTTCCTGGGACAAACCTATGGTTGTTCCTGATCGGGGACCACACCGAGGCACCCGTCACCCCCCTGTGTCGCCTCCATTGCCCCCAGACCCTTAAGGTTGCCACCACCACTGGGTTTGTGGTATACCTTTTCGGGGAGAGCGGCAGCGGCGCCGTCACCAGCGCCTTTAGGCTCGTTCCCTTACAGGACGCCATCTCCAGCCTCTTCCACGCCACCCCCTCTCCCTCCCTCATCCACTTACAAACCATCACCACGTTGGTGGCCCAGTAGTAGTCGTCCAGATTCGGCAACGCCAGTCACCCTCTGTCCCTGCTGCGCTGCAGGAACCCCCTCCTTACCCTCGGGGTCTTCCCTGCCCACACGAAACTCATAACACTCCTGTCTATTTTCTTGAAAAAGGCCTTAGTGATCAGAATGGGAAGACATTGAAACACAAAAAGAAACCTTGGGAGGACCATCATTTTTACAGCCTGCACTCTGCCCGCCAGTGAGAGCGGCAGCATATCCCACCTCTTGAAATCCTCCTCCATCTGCTCCACCAGCCGCGTCAGATTGAGTTTGTGTAGAGTTCCCCAGCGCCTAGCTACCTGAATCCCCAAATATCGGAAGCTCCTTTCCACTCTCCTTAACGGCAGGGCGTCTATTCCTCTTCCCTGATCCCCAGGGTGTACTACGAAAAGATCACTCTTCCCCAAATTTAGGGGCTGTTTAGCACAGGGCTAAATCGCTGGCTTTGAAAGCAGACCAAGGCAGGCCAGCAGCACGGTTCAATTCCCGTAACAGCCTCCCCGAACAGGCACCGGAATGTGGCGACTAGGGGCTTTTCACAGTAACTTCATTTGAAGCCTACTTGTGACAATAAGCAATTTTCATTTCGTTTCATTCATTATATCCCGAAAAATCTCCAAACTCCCTCAATATCTGCATAACCTCTGTCATCCCCTCTACAGGATGCGCCACATATAGCAGTAGGTCATCTGCGTAGAGTGACACTCGATGTTCCTCTCCCCCTCTAACCACCCCCCCTCCATTTCTTAGAGTCTCTCAACGCTATGGCCAGTGGTTCAATTGCCAACGCGAACAGTAATGAGGACAGGGGGCACCCCTGCCTTGTTCCCCTATGTAACCGAAAATACTCCGATCTTTGCCGATTTGTGACTACACTTGCCACTGGGGCCCCATATAGGAGTCTGACCCAACTGACAAACCCCTCCCCGAACCCAAACCTCCTCAACACCTCCCATAGATACTCCCACTCTACCCTATCGAATGCCTTCTCTGCATCCATCTATCTCTGCCTCCCCCTCCGCTGGGGGCATCATTATCGCCCCAACAGCCGTCGCACGTTGACATTCAGTTGTCTCCCCTTTACAAACCCTGTCTGGTCTTCATGCACCACCCCCGGGACACAGTCCTCTATCCTCGTCGCCAGCACTTTTGCCAGCAACTTGGCGTCTACATTCAGGTGCGAGATAGGCCTATATGACCCGCATTGCAGCGGATCTTTATCCCGCTTCAGGATTAGTGATATCGTCGCCTCCGACATTGTCGGGGGTAGAGTCCCTCCTTCTCTGGCCTCGTTAAAGGTTCTCGCCAGCAGCGGGGCCAACAAGTCCACATATTTCCTGTAAAATTCCACCTGGAACCCGTCTGGTCCCGAGGCCTTCCCTGCCTGCATGTTCCCCAGCCCTTTAGTCACCTCATCCACCTCAATTGGCGCCCCCAGACCTGCCACCTCCTGCTCCTCCACCCTCGGAAACCTTAGTTGGTCCAGAAACTGTTGTATTCCCTCTTTTCCCTCCGGGGGTTGGGACCTATATAGCCTCTCATAAAAGGTCTTAAACACCTCATTTACCCTCCCTGCTCTCCGCTCCGTAGTTCCCGTTTCATCCCTGACTCCCCCAATTTCCCTCGCCGCTATCCTCTTACAAAGCTGGTGGGCCAGCAGCTGGCTCGCCTTTTCCCCATATTCGTATCTCATCCCCTGTGCCTTCCTCCACTGTGCCTCTGCCTTCCCTGTGGTCAGCAGGTCAAACTCCGTCTGAAGTCTTCGCCTCTCTCTATATAGTCCTTCGTCCGGGGCCTCCACATATCTTTTATCCACCCTCAAAATCTCCCCCACTAATCTCTCCCTTTCTTTGCCCTCTTTTTTCTCCTTGTAAGCCCTAATGGAGATCAACTCTCCCCTAACCACCGCCTTCAGCGCTTCCCATACTACCCCCACCTGGATCTCACCATCATCATTGGCCTCCAGGTACCTCTCAATACATCCCCGCACCCTTCCACAGAACCCCTCATCCGCCAATAATCCCACATCCAGTCGCCAGAGTGGGCGCAGCTTGCTCTCCTCTCCTAATTCCAGATCCACCCAGTGCGGAGCATGGTCTGAAATGGCTATGGCCGAATACTCCGTTCCTGCCACCTTCGAGATCAGTGCCCTGCTCAAAACAAAGAAATCTATCCGGGAGTATACCTTGTGGACATGGGAGAAAAAGGAGAACTCTTTGGCCAGCGGCCTAGCAAATCTCCACAGATCCACTCCCCCCCATTTGCTCCATGAACCCCCTAAGCACCTTGGCCGCTGCCGGCCTTCTTCCGGTCCTGGATCTAGACCGATCTAGCCCTGGATCCAGCACAGTATTGAAATCCCCCCCCATTACCAGGCTTCCCACCTCCAGGTCCGGGATACGTCCCAGCATCCGCTTCATAAATCCCGCGTCATCCCAGTTCGGGGCATATACATTTACCAGCACGACCTCCTTTCCCTGCAATCTACCACTCACCATCACATATCTACCCCTGTTGTCTTCCACTATATTCCTAGCCTCGAACGACACCCGTTTCCCCACCAATATCGCCCCCCCCCCTATTTTTCGCGTCCAACCCTGAGTGGAACACCTGTCCCACCCATCCTTTCCTTAACCTAACCTGATCCGCCACCTTCAGATGCGTCTCCTGAAGCATGACCACATCTGCCTTCAGTCCTTTTAAGTGCGCGAACATTCGGGCCCTCTTAATTGGCCCATTTAGGCCTCTCACATTCCACGTGATCAGCCGGATTGGGCCCCCCCCACCCCGCCGACTAGCCATCCCCTGTTCTAGGCCAGCCCCCCGTCCGGGTCCCGCGCACCCACCCGTCCCCCAGGCGGCGCCCTCCCGTCCCGACTACCTCTTCTCTTGCCAGCTCCCACTCGCTCCCAGCAGTAGCAACCCAGTTGATCCCCCCCCCTCCCCCCGCTAGATCCCCACCTAGCATGGTTACTCCCCCCATGATGCTTCCGAAAGTCAGCTAACTCTAACTGACCCCGGCTTCCCCCGTTCTCTCCTTGAACCCCCTGTGCGTGGAACTCTCTTCCTTCCTGCGCCTATCTTCCCGCCATCATCTCCCTAGCGCGGGAAAAACCCCGCGCTTTCCTGGATCGGCCCCGCCCCCTATGGCGCAACTCCCCCATTCCCCATCCCCCCTCTCAGTCTCTTTTTCCACCGGCGCCCACATTTCTCAGTGTCCCCCCATCAAGAGGAGAAAAAAATCCCCGTCTATCGTCTCAACACTATGAACCTCCCATTCCCCAATTTACATTTCTGTACATCAACCTCATTGTGTCCCCCCCCCAACATAAGTCCCTCAGTTCTGGTCCAGTTTCTCTTCTTGGATGAAGGTCCATGCCTCATCCGACGTTTCAAAGTAGTAGTGCTTGCCCTGGTGCGTGACCCACAATCGCACCGGCTGCAGCATCCCAAATTTTATTTTCTTCCTGTGAAGCACCGCCTTGGCCCGATTAAAGCTCCTCCTCGCCACCTCTGCGCTCCAGTCCTGATACACTCGTATCACCGAATTCTCCCACCTGCTACTTCGTACCTTCTTGGCCCAGCTCAAGACAGCCTATCTGTCAGTGAAGCGGTGAAATCTCACCACTATCGCCCTTGGTAGTTCTCCAGCCTTTGGTCTTCTCACAAGGACCCGGTGAGCCCCTTCCACCTCCAGGGGGCCCGAGGGGGCCTCAGCTCCCATTAGCGTGTGGAGCATCGTGCTCACATAAGCCCCTACGTCAGCTCCCTCCATTCCTTCGGGGAGACCCAGAATCCGGAGGTTCTTCCTCCTCGAGCTGTTCCCCAGGACTTCGAGCCTTTTGATACACCTCTTATGTAGCACCTCATGCGTCTCCATTTTTATCACCAGGCCCAGAATCTCATCCTCGTTTTCGGATGCCTTCGCCTTCACCCCACGGAGCTCTATCGCCTGGGCCTTTTGTGTTTCTTTTAGCCCATCGATTGCCAATAACATCGGCGCCAGCACCTCCTTCTTTAGTTCCTCCACACACCGTCGGAGGAATTCCTGCTGGTCCGGGCCCCATGTCGTCTGGGCTCCCTCCGCCGCTATCTTGCTTTTTCCTTCTCTTCTCTGCCGCTGCTCCAGAGGATCCTTCGCAATCTGGCCACTACCACCGGTCCTTTCCATACACACCCGGGGGGACACCTTCCTTCGTCACCCCACACTGGGTTTGGTCCGAAAAAATTTCCGTTGGGGCTTCCGAAAAGAGCCCAAAAGTCCGTTAGAACGGGAGCTGCCGAAACGTGCGGCTTAGCAGTGCATCGCCACAACCGGAAGTGACCCATTCTTGTTAATGGTAGTGTGGGGGTTATGCCAGGCCAGGCCGTGTAGTTACAATCCCGCTGCTGATGATGGCCAACAGCACCTCATGGATTCCCAGTTTGAGTTGCTGGATTTGTTCAAAGTCGACCCCATTTAACGCCACACAACATGCTCAATGTGAAGAAGAGACTTTGTCCCCACAAGAATTGTGCAATAGTCACTCCTACCGATGCTGTCATTGACAAATACAATGTCATCAGGTAGATTGGTGAGGGCGAGGTCATGTACGTTTTTCCCTCACCACCTGCCACAGACCCAATCTAGCAGTGATGTCCTTTATAACTCAGTTGGTTTGTTCAGTGGTGGTGCTACCGAGCCACTGTTGGTGATGGACATCAATGACCTCACCCAGAGCACATCCTGCGCCCTTAAAACCCTCGGTGCTTCTTCTAGGCCATGTTCAACATGGAGTAGTACTGATCCATGCTGAGTGGAGGTGTCATGGGGGTGAGAAGGTGGTAACCTGATTCCAGGAGGGTCCAAAGTCAATTTTGAGGACTCCCTTGGGCAGCTCCCTCCCGGCTGTATACCACTGTGCTGCCACATCTGCTGGGTGTGTCCTGTTGGTGAGACATACTCAGAGATGGTGGTGGGATGTTATCTGTGAGGTATGGTTCCGTGAGTATGACTATGTCAGGCTGTTGCTTGACTGGTCCATGAGACAGCTCTCCCAATTTTGGCATAAACCCCCAGATGTTAGTAAGGAGGGGTTTGCAGAGTCGACCGTTGCCCTTTATAGTGCCTAGATTGATGCAGGTTTCCATTCCGTTTGTAGATTTAGTAGCAGTATGATACAATGAGTGTCTTGCTTGGCCACTTCAGAGGCCATTTTTGAGCCAACCACATTACTGTGGGTCTGGAGTCACAGACCCGGTAATTCAGCAGATTTCTTTGCATTAGTGAACCACATGGGTTGTATTATAATCAACAATGGTTTCATGGCCACTATCACTAAGAAGAGCTTTTATTTCCAGATTTATTAACTGAATATAAATTCCACAAGCTTCCCTGGTGGGATTTGAACCCATGTCCCCAGAGCATTAGCCAGTGACATTACCATGATGTCACTACCCCTCTTAAACATTGTGCAATCATCAGAAAACATCCCCACTCTGACCTTGTGAGGGAAGGAAGGTCATTGATGAAGCAACTGAAGATGGTTGGGCCTTGGATACTGGGGAACTCCTGCAGTGATGTCCTGGGATTGAGGCGACTGACCTTGAACCACCACAACCAGCTTCCTTTGTGCCAGGTCTGACTCCAACCAGAGGAGAATTTTCCCTGATTCCCATTGACTCCAGTTTTGCGAGGACTCATTGATGCTGTGCTCAGTCAAATACTGCCTTGATGTCAAAGGCAGTCACTCTCACCGCCCCTCTGGAATCCAACTCATTTTCCCATGTTCGAATCAAAGCTGTAATGAGGTCAGGAGCTGAGTGACCCTGGTGGAACCCAAATGAAATAAAATGAAAATCGCTTAGTGTCACAAGTAGGCTTCAATGAAGTTACTGTGAAAAGCCCGTAGTCGCCACTGACCAACTGTTCAGGGAGGCTGGTACGGGAATTGAACCCGCACTGCTGGCCTTGCTCTACTTTACAAGCCAGCTGTTTAGCCCGCTGTGCTAAACCAGCCCCAAAAGTGAGCGTTAGTGAGCAGGTTATTGCCAAGTAAGTGCTACTTGGTAGCACTGTTGATGATCAAGAGTAGACCGACGGGGCGGTAATTGGCTAGACAATGTTTGTCTTGCTTTTTGAGTACCGGACATAACCTGGACAATTTTCCACATGGCTGGTTCGATGCCAATGACGAATCTGTACTGGAACAGCTTGGCTAGGGTCGCAGCAGGTTTGGGGCACAGCTTTTCAGTAATATTGCTGGAATATTGTCAGGAGTCATAGCCTTGCAGTTTCCAGTGCTTTCAGCTGTTTATTGATATCTAGTGAGTGAATCAAATTAGCTGAAGACTAACATAGTGATCCTGGGGAGGAGCTCAGGGTGAGGCCGAGATGGACCATCTGCTCGACACTGATGTGTAGCGCTCCCCATCATTAAGGTTGCAGGTATTTGTGCAGCCTCGTCCTCCAGTTAGTTGCCTACTTTTCCACCACCATTCATGACTGGGTATGGCAGGGCTTGCGATGCCATGGCGTACACAGTTATAGGCCAAGTGCTGTAAAATGGGATTAGGATAGTTAGGTGGTGGTTTTTGACCGGTGCAGACGTGATGAACCCAAAGGCCTTTTCTGTGATTCTATGACTGCAGAGCTTAGATCTGATATATTCATTGCGTGGCTCTGTCAGCTTCTGTTGTTGAGCACGCAAGTGATCCTGTGTTGTAACTTCATAAGGTTGACACCTCGTGGCGCGATTCTCCCAGCCCCGCGCCGGGCCGGAGAATCACCGTAACCGCGCCACGCCGCCCCGACGCCGGTGCGCGAATCTCCGAGGTGCGGCGAATCGCCGCCATTTGCACCGCCACGTTTGGCACGCCGCCGGTCGCGGGCTGCTGGACGAGGCCGGGCCGCCGATTCTCCGGCCCGGATGGGCCGAGCGGCCGCGCGGAAAAAGCAGAGTCCCGCCGGCGCCGTCCACACCTGGTCGCTGCTGGCGGGAACTCTGCGCGAAGGGTCGGGGGTGGCCTGTGGGGGGGAGGGGGGCTCCGTCCCTGTTGGGGGGGGCGGGGTCTGGCCCGCGATCGGGGCCCACCGATCGGGGGGCTGGCCTCTCCCACTCCCACGGGCCTACTTTGTTGCGCGTGCGGCCCCAGAACCCCTGCGCCATGTTGCGTCGGGGCCGGCACGTTCCGTAAAGCCACCGCGCATGCGTGGGTTGGCGCCGCCCTCAGTGCGCGCCAGGAAGTGAGGCTGGAGCGGCGTGAACCGCTCCAGCGCCGTGCTGGCCCCCTGTGGGGACCAGAATCGCTCGTGCCCACGCCTGTTTCGCGCCGTCGTGAAACACAACGGCGTTCACGATGGCGCGGACACTCTGTCCCGTGATCGGAGAATCGCGCCCCTCATTTTTCGGTATGCATAGTGTTGCTCCTGGTATGCCCTACGGCATTGTTTATTGAGCCAGGGGTTGATCCCCTGGCTTGATGATAATGGTAGAGTGGGGGATATGCTGGGCCATGAGGTTACAGATTGTGGTTGAGTACAATGTTGCTGCTGTTGATGACCCGCAGCTCCTCAAATATGCCAAGTTTTGAGCTGCTAAATCTGCTCGAAATGTATCCCTTTCAGCACAGTGGCAGCGCCACACAACGCCATCCTCAATGTGAAGACAAGACTTTGTCTCCACAATGCACTGCTGCCAGTACTGTCATGGACAAATGGTTGAGGTGTTTCAACGACGAAGGGTTGGGAACGCAGTCAATAAATAAAATCCGAAGCGGAAGGATCAGTAATCAGAGGACACAGATTTCAAATGACTGGCAAACGAATGGTGGTGGAAACACTTGATAGTAACCTTTAAACGGGAACTGGATAAATACCTAAAGGAAAACAAACACGTTAGTGATACGGAACAGGGTGGAGAGTGGGATTAACTGGATTGCTTTTGGAAAGAGCCTGCAAATTTGCTGAGTATAGTGACCTTTCCTAAAATATTCCATGAATCTGTAAAGAGTTCAGGTGACGTTTAGGAAAGTATAGGAATGTAGAACTCGCTCACAGAGAATAGTTCAGGTGAATAAATCATTGCATTTATGAGGAAACTAGAAATAACGCACGAGGGAGAAAGAAATAGAAGAAATGAATGGAATGAGGTAGGATGGGAGGAGTCTCTTGTGGAGCCAGCAGAGAATATTAAACTCTAGGATTAAGCAGATGATTTGGAAAGCCTCTAATTCCACAAATATGACAGTGTTATCCCCACTGTACGATGGGAGGTGGTTTCCAGTATAATAATGTGTATGATTTGTGGAGAGGTTTTGCTTTGCTGGAACAGAATGCGAGTTATCACGTGAGCATGCTGTTCTAGTCATCATCCTGCCCATATAAGGAATTTATCAGCTATTTAAGCTGAGTGCTGTGACACAACCTTTGCCTGATGAGTGGTATCGGCACTGAGAAGTTGGACAGTATAAATAACTGACGACTATAAACCATACCACATCACAGGAAGCTGTAGAAATAGGAACAGCTTTCCTGTAAATTTACAATGTGTTGCTCACATCATAAGCAATAGGTTTGAAATTTAAACTGCTAACTCTGGAAGGATTTCCGCAAAGATTAGCTGCAAAATTGTCACAGTGTTCTGCCTGTTGAAGCTGGCAGTTTCTCTGCTGTTAGGATAAGGCTGGATATCATTGTTAAGGCTTTACTATTTAGTAAAGTGCTGAAGGTTCACGGCCGTGGTTACAATATTCACTGCCATTTTTCTGCTCTTTCCCAGAAGTAGTGGCAGATCAGAATACGTCTAGCTCCCCTGATCACCAGTAACACAACACATAGTGAGACATTGACAGCACTGATTGGGACCCGAGGTAACTGTCAGCACTGCATGGGGCTCCAGGGTAACTGTCAGCACTGCATGGGGGCCCAGGGTAACTGTCAGCACTGCATGGGGCTCCAGGGTAACTGTCAGCACTGCATGGGGGCCCAGGGTAACTGTCAGCACTGCATGTGGGCCCAGGGTAACTGTCAGCACTGCATGGGGCTCCAGGGTAACTGTCAGCACTGCATGGGGCTCCAGGGTAACTGTCAGCACTGCATGTGGCCCCAGGGTAACTGTCAGCACTGCATGGGGGCCCAGGGTAACTGTCAGCACTGCATGGGGCTCCAGGGTAACTGTCAGCACTGCATGGGGCTCCAGGGTAACTGTTAGCACTGCATGGGGCTCCAGGGTAACTGTCAGCACTGCATGGGGCTCCAGGGCAACTGTCAGCACTGCATGGGGCTCCAGGGTAACTGTCAGCACTGCATGGGGCTCCAGGGTAACTGTTAGCACTGCATGGGGCTCCAGGGTAACTGCTAGCACTACATGGGGGCCCAGGGTAACTGTCAGCACTGCATGGGGCTCCAGGATAACTGTCAGCACTGCATGGGGGCCCCGGGTAACTGTCAGCACTGCATGGGGCTCCAGGGCAACTGTCAGCACTGCATGGGGCTCCAGGGTAACTGTCAGCACTGCATGGGGCTCCAGGGTAACTGTCAGCACTGCATGGGGCTCCAGGATAACTGTCAGCACTGCATGGGGCTCCAGGGTAACTGTCAGCACTGCATGGGGCTCCAGGGTAACTGTCAGCACTGCATGGGGCCCTGAGGTATCTGTCAGCACTGCATGGGGCTCCAGGGCAACTGTCAGCACTGCATGGGGCCCCAGGGTAACTATCAGCACTGCATGGGGCTCCAGGGTAACTGTCAGCACTGCATGGGGCTCCAGGGTAACTGTCAGCACTGCATGGGGCCCCAGGGTAACAGTCAGCACTGCATGGGGCCCCAGGGTAACTATCAGCACTGCATGGGGCTCCAGGGTAACTGTCAGCACTGCATGGGGCCCTGAGGTATCTGTCAGCACTGCATGGGGCTCCAGGGCAACTGTCAGCACTGCATGGGGCCCCAGGGTAACTGTCAGCACTGCATGGGGCCCCAGGGCAACTGTCAGCACTGCATGGGGCCCCATGGTAACTGTTAGCACTGCATGGGGCTCCAGGGTAACTGTCAGCACTGCATGGGGGCCCAGGGTAACTGTCAGCATTGCATGGGGCTCCAGGGTAACTGTCAGCACTGCATGGGGGCCCAGGGTAACTGTCAGCACTGCATGGGGCCCCAGGGCAACTGTCAGCACTGCATGGGGCTCCAGGGCAACTGTCAGCACTACATGGGGCCCCAGGGTAACTTCAGCACTGCATGGGGCTCCAGGGTAACTGTCAGCACTGCATGGGGCTCCAGGGTAACTTTCAGCACTGCATGGGACCCCAGGGTAACTGTCAGCACTGCATGGTGGCTCCAGGGTAACTGTCAGCACTGCATGGGGCCCCAGGGTAACTGTCAGAACTGCATGGGGCCCCAGGGTAACTGTATTCACTGCATGGGGCCCCAGGGTAACTGTCAGCACTGCATGGGACCCCAGGGTAACTGTCAGAACTGCATGGGGCCCCAGGGTAACTGTATTCACTGCATGGGGCCCCAGGGTAACTGTCAGCACTGCATGGGACCTCAGGGTAACTGTCAGCACTGCATGGGGCCCCAGGGTAACTGTCAGCACTGCATGGGGCCCCAGGGCAACTGTCAGCACTGCATGCGGCCCAGGGTAACTGTCAGCACTGCATGGGGCTCCAGGGTAACTGTTAGCACTGCATGGGGGCCCAGGGTAACTGTTAGCACTGCATGGGGCCCTGAGGTATCTGTCAGCACTGGATAGGACCCGGGGGTAACTGTCACCACTGGATAGGACCCCGGGGTAAATGTCACCACTGGATAGGACCCCGGGGTAACTGTCACCACTGGATAGGACTCCGTGGTAACTGTCACCACTGGATAGGACCCCAGGGTAACTGTCACCACTGGATAGGACTCCGGGGTAACTGTCACCACTGGATATGGCCCCGGGGTAACTGTCATCACTGGATAGGATCATGGGATAATTGTCAGCACTGGATGGGGTCTTGGGGTAAGTGTCAGCACTGGATAGGGCCCCAGGGTAACTGTCAACATTCAGAGAGGAAAGTTCTAGAAACAGTAGGACTTGAGATCACTGGGAGAAGAATAATGTGATTGAGGGAGGGCACCCCCACACTCCCCCTCTATCCAACTCCAAATTGACCCCCCTACCTCCATACTCCCCTCAACCCCACACTTGACCCTATCCCATCCCACACTCCCCTCCCCCATTCATACACTCACCCCAATTCCACCCCTGCACTCCCCCCTACCCCCACACATCCGCCCCACACTCCGCCACCTACACACTCCCCTCTTCTACCCACACACTCCCCTACCCCACCAGCACTCCCCCTACTCACACTCGACTCCCCACTTCCACACCACCCCCAATCCCACTCTCTCCCCAAATCCCATACACATCCCCAACCCCTCACTCCCCCAAAGCCCCATTCCCCCAAACCCCACACTTCCCCCAAACCCTACACTTTCCCCTAATCTACACTTCCCCCTAACTCTACACTTCCCTCTAACCCAACACTCTCCCCCACCCCCGCACTATCCCCAAATCCCACAACCTAAACCCACACTCCTCCAAACCCCACACTCCTCCAAACCCCACACTCCCCCACCACTCTTCCCCATCTTCACCCCCACACTTCCTCCAACACTCCCCTCTCCCACCCACACACTCCCCTCCCCCACCCACATGCATCCCCACATCCACATACTACCCCCACCCCCACAATCCCCTGCACCCTCTCCCTCCCCAACTCTCCCACCCCCCTACATCTCTTTCCCCCCACTCTCTCACGACCCCACTACCCACATTCCTCCCACACCCCTCTCCAACCCTCACACTCCTCCCCATCCTCACAGACCTCCAACACTCACCCAATTCTATGATTCTAGGATTCTATAACCTCCCACTCCCACCCGGCCCCCATTCTTACCATCAATTCTACACCCCCAATCCCACATTCAGCCCCACCCTCACATCCTGCCCCCACCCACACATTCTGCCCCCACCCCCACACACTGCCCCCACCCCCACTCCTCTCACACTCCCCACAACCCTTACACTACCACCCCAACCCCACACTTCTTCTGACCCCCATCCTCACCCCACATTCCCCTCCCCCACACTCACCCACAATTCCAACCCCCACACTACCTCCTTCCCCCACACTTCTCCCCGCATTCACCCACCTACACACTCCCCCACCCACACTCTCCCCTCCCCGCCTACACTCCCCCACTCACACTCGACCCTCCACTCGCCCACATTCCCCCACTCCCACACCCTCCCCCAAACCCCACTCCCCCAAACCTCACTCCTCTAAAACACACGTTCCCCAAACCCCACACTCCCCCAAACCCCACACTCTCCCCCAACCCCATACTCTGCCCCAACCCCACCCTCTCCCCCAACCCAACACTCTCCCCCACCCTCACACGCCTCCCAACCTCCACACACCCCCACACTCTTCCCCACCTCCCCACCCCCACTCTCTCCTCACACTCCACCCCCACACTCCCACCTGACCCACATACTCACCATCAATTCCACACCCCAAATTCTGCCCCCAACTCCTTACTCTGCCCCCATCCCCATGCTCCCCCCTTACCCCCACACTCCCTCCACCCCCTCATTTCCCCCCTACTCCCCCAACAATTCCCACCAACACCACACTCCAACTGACCCCCATACTCACCCCACATTCCCCACCCCCACACTCACCCCCAATTCCAAAACAAACACACTCCCCCACCCCCCATAACCCCTCTCACACACTCCCTCTTCCCCCACACGCCCCCCCCCACACTCCCCCACTTACACATTCCCCTCCCCCAGCTCCACACTCCTCTTCCCCAACCACACACACCCCACTCACACTCCCTCCCCCCACTCACATTTGGCCCCCACCCACACTCGACCCCCCACTCCCCCTCGACTCACCCACTCCCCCTTTCCCCCAATCCCACACTCTCCCCCAATGCTACACTCCCCCAACACAACACTCTCCCCCTCCCACATTACCGCTGACCTCCACACTCCCCACACTCTTCCACCAACCCCCACATTCCCCCGCCCCCTCTCTCCACCCCACACTCGCTCCCACACTCACTGCAACACATCCACCCCACCCTCACACTATCCCCCACACTCCTCCATCCCACACCCCAACACGCCCCACCCCTCACTGTCCCATCCCCTCAAACTCACTCCCCCATCACCCTCTCTACCCCTTACTCTCCCCTCACTCTCCTTCACTCTTTTCCCCCCTCCCATGGTCTCCCCTCCCTCATTTTTCCAATTGTTATTCCCCTCCCCATCATGATTTGTGGGTGGCGATTTAGTGGGGGAGTGGCGGGGGGTGGGGAGGGGGGGGCGTATTGGTCTGGGGTTGGAGTCGGGAGAACTGGTTCGAAGTGGATGATACTCAGGACCTAGAGGCAGTGACAACCGGATGATTCCGAGAGCCAGATGTGAACTGTTGTCTTGAATAAACAAGCACTTTCCTGCTAATATTGATAGGATTTTCTAAACAGCTTTGATCCTCTTTCTGCAAAGAGGATTTCTGAACACTTTGACCTAAAAAAAAGTCTTTGTTCAGGATGCCTTGTTAACATTCTTCAGCTGTTCGGATGTTTTTTGTGCAGACCCCTTACCCATGCAGCAACAGGGTGGGTGATAGACCACCCTGTCAGTTTGGATACCTGCCCTGTATCCACTGGTGAGAATAGCTTGAATAGCTGTCTGACACTGGGTAAGCTACCAGCCCGCAGAGAAAGGGCACAGGTACTGGGGCGGGGGAGGTGGGGGTGTGTGTGTAGTACTTGTTGGTAGCCTTAAGATGGACGAGGAGGAGGGGAATGGTGAGATCAACACACTCTGGGCACGAGACTCCGTTAAATCTAGCGAGGCCTTTCGAGCGTCGTAAATCTTACGCGTGGTCTCTCGCGAGATTCAATGTCCTCGTCCCAACCGCGTCGGGCACCGTTAAATAGAGCCCTTTGTTTCCTGTCTGCCAACCAGTTTTCTATCCATCTCAATACACTCACCCTAATTCCACGCGCTTTAAATTTACACGCCACTCTTAGGTGGGACTTGTCGAAAACCTTTTGAAATAAACCGCATCTACTGGCTCCCCTCGTCAACTCTATTAGTTACATCCTCCAAGAATTCCAGTAGATTTGTCAAGAATGATTTTCCTTTCATAAATCCATGCTCAATCTGTCCCATCCTGCCACTGTTTTCCAAGTGCTCTGCTGTAGAATCTTTGATAATGGATTCTAGAATTTTCCCCACAACCGATGTCAAGCTTATTGGTTTATAATTCCCTGTTTTCTCTCTACCTCCCTTTTTAAATAGTGAGGTTACACCAGCTACCCTCCAATCTGCAGGAACTGTTCCAGAGTCTAAAGAATCTTGGACAATGACCACCAATGCATCCACTATTTCTAGAGCTGCTTCCTTAAGTACTCTGGGTTGTAGATTTTCAGGCCCTGGGATTTATCGGCCTTCAATCCCATCAATTTCCCCAACACCTACTAATACAGATCTCCTTCAGTTCCTCCCTCTCACTAAAGCCTGCGTTCCCCAACATTTCTGGTAAATTATTTGTGTCCTCCCTTGTGAAGACAGAACCAAAGTATGTGTTTAGTTGGTCAGCCATTTCTTCGTACCCCATTATAAATTCTCCTGTTTCTGACGCAAAGGGACTTACGTTTGTCTTCACCAATCTTTTTCTTTTCACATACCAACAGAAACCTTTATAGTCAGTTTTAATGTTTCCCGCGAGCTTACTCTCAAACTCTATTTTCCCCTTCTTAATTAATCCCTGGGGCCTCCTTTGCTGAATTCTAAACTGCTCCCTTACTCACTCCCTCACTCCTTCTATTGTTTTTCTTGGCCGATTTGTATGGCTCTTTGTTGAATCTAATACTATCTCTAATTTCCCTTGTAAGCCACGCTTTGGCCACCTTTCTTGTTTTACTTTTGTGCCAAGCAGGAATAAACAATTGTGCAGTTCACCCATGCGCTCCTTGAAGGTTTACCATTGCCTATCCACCGTCATCCCTTTCAGTAACATTTCCCAATCTAATATAGCCAACTCGCACCTCATATTGTCGTAGTTTCCTTTATTAAGATTCAGGACCCGAGTCTCAGAATCTACTATGTAACTCTCCATCTTGATGAATATTATGGACATATTATGATCGCTCATGCCCAAGGGGCCTCGCACAACTAAATTGCCAATTATTCCTTTCTCATTACACAATACCCAGTCTAGGATGGCCTGTTCTCCAAAAGGTTCCTCAACAAACTCATTCAGTAAACCAGCTACCAGTAAACCAGTAAATCAGTACACACTCCAGGAATTCCTTCTCTACGGCATTGTGATTAATTTTGTTTCCCCAACCTACATGCAGATTTAAATCACCCATAGTTACAGATGTTCCTTTATCGCAAAATGTCTAGCCTGATCAGATCATTGCTCACTCTATATCATGCAGACTCATGAACAGGCCTAAGGCTGACACTTTTGGTCCTTAAAATTGCCCGGTGTACCTGGGGTCACCCTGGAAGGGTGACGTATCTCACAAGGTTGAGCAACAGGTGGAGACAGCTGCTTCACACTGCTACTATACAATAGATACACAAGTGGCATTCACCACTAGCAGGATGCTGCCATCTGCCTATTACACAAATGAGTAATGTGGGATCTGAATTTCAGTACCAGAGTGATGTTATGTATGTAGGCCATATGTCCCAAAGGCTGGTGGATCATATCAAACAGCATGTCCCTCCCAGTGTTCGCAACAGGCAAGGTACAAACCGTACCCAACCAGCCGTTCTTACAAAATGCAAAACACAGTCTCCAATATTACATGTGATTCTGCGATAGGACATAATTTGCAAAATAACCCTTAGTCTGCTAAGGAATATGCTGATAACCAAGTTAAGATTGTCAGTCAGAGCACGGTGGCGCAGTGGTTAGCACTGGGACTGCGGCGCTGAGGACCCGGGTTCCAATCCCGGCTCTGGGTCACTGTTTGTGTGGAGTTTGCACATTCTCCCCGTGTCTGCGTGGGTTTCACCCCCACAGCCCAAACATGTGCAGAATAGGTGGATTGGCCACGCTAAATTGCTCCTTAATTGGAACAAAAAATAATTGGGTACTCTAAATTTATATTTAAAAAAAGATTGTCAGTCAGGCTCGCACTGTGACGTATTTGCATGTACTGGAAGTTACATATATTAATACGCAGGGTGGGGGCAGCACAGTGGCACAGTGGGTTAGCCCTGCAGCATCACGGCGCCGAGGTCCCAGGTTCGATCCTGACTCTGGGTCACTGTCCGTGTGGAGTTTGCACATTCTCCCCGTGTTTGTGTGGGTTTCGCTCCCACAACCCAAAGCTGTGCAGGCTACGTGGATTGGCCACGCTAAATTGCCCCTTAATTGGAAAAAATGAATTGGGTACTCTATATTTTTTTTTTTTAAATTAATACATAGGGCTCTGTTGTTTGCAGACATGTACATACATTGTACCTGTTTCTGCTGAACAAAATAAGCGACAGTCATTCATTAGTTCATTCCTGAGGAAAATGTCTTGACCAATCAGAGTCAAGCTGTCTGTTTAAATTTCAAACAATGCTTAGCAGTTAGCTATCAGTCACCATCAACTGGTGCATTCTCCATGGCAATGCCTCGAACCAATAAGCACTCTCTTGCTATACAGTATATATTTGTTGATTTCCCTTATGCGATATTCTTGTGAATTTCCTGGGTGAAAAGCTTTGACAAAAATGCCTCTTTTTTCAGCAATACTCAAGTTAATCAATCATAGAATCCCTAGAGTGCAGAAGAAGGCTATTCGGCCCATTAAGTTTGCACTGACCCCCCAAAAGAGCACTTTACCCAGGTCCAATTCCCTACTCACCCCGACCTATCCCCGGAATCCCGTAACCTAACCTGTGCAACCCTCGACACTAAGGGCCAATCTACGTAACCTGCACATCTTTGGACTGTGGGAGGAAACCGGAGCACCCGGAGGAAACCCACGCAGACACGGGGAGAACATGCAAACTCCACACAGACAGTGGCCCAAGTCCGGAATTGTACCCGGGTCCCTGGAGCTGTGAGGCAGCAGCGATAACCACTGTGCCACCTTGCACAGGGGTAGTTCTGTACTCCCAAATGACGAAAGTTCAATTATTAAATCTTATCCACCTCTAGCCTGCTCCAGGATTACCACATGTAGAGCAGTAATCCAGCCTGGTGATAATGAAGATTCCTTAGGGAAGATGATCCATTCCAGGACACAAGCATTGGACATATCGGCATGTCTTTGGGTCCAGCTAATACGTCAGTTGGGTTTCCTTCATACAGGACATGGGAATTGCTAGTTGAGCTGGTATTTGTTGCCAGTCCCTAACTGCGCTCCATTTCAGAGGACATTTGAAAGTCAACCAGACTGATGAGTTGGACGGCACAAGTGAGTATGAGCAACATGCGGCGGCAAGGGCTGGGCCCATTCAAAGCTCCACACAGCAAGCCTGAGGTGCTGAAGACAGGTGTTGTTGGCTAAGGGGAGAATAGTTTAAGGGTCAATAACAACTGAACAAGGCACTGGCACTCCTGCCACATGTGATAGAGTGAGTGGTTAGGATCTGGAATGTGCTGTGTGGGAGTCTAGTAAAGACAGATTCAACCATGGCTTTCAAAAGGGAATTGGAGAATTATCTGGAAATATTTCCAGGGCTACAGGGACAAGACAGGGCTGTGGAATTAGCTGAATACAGTGAACTAGTGCACGATGGGCTGAAGGATCTCCTGTCCTGTCACCATTATGGTGATTTACTGCCTCACAGACATGGGGTAGAGTTCTCTCCAGCACTCAGCAAACAGGGTAGTGCAGGTGGCGCGATGGATATCAGTGGGGGCTCTTCTCAAGGTGCTTGAGCTTCTCAACGCTTCCACCCACCCCACCTTGCCAATGCCCCACATGCTGCCCCATGTCTCAATGGCGAGTGAGCAGCCTTTGCCAGGGTCCACTTCCCAGAAGGGTGTCTGCCATGGGAATCTGAACTTAGAGCAGGAAAATAAGCAACTGTCTGAATTATTCATGGCAGCACCCTGGATATGGAGCACAGAAAATGGATGAAAACCTTCTAGTGTGCTGTACAAGCTGAACATTGATGAAGATTCCAAGGCACTTTGATCATCGCATGTGTACAGTCAATGGCTCCTGTCTCCCTCGCACTGTGATTACCCTGCCAACTCCACTCAGCTCAAAAAGCCCATGTGCTAGTGATTAACGCCAGGATCAATCCCGAATCAATTTAGCACCTTACCCATTGAGTATAAAATCAAGGAACATAGGAATTAGGAGCAGAAGTAGGCAATTTGACCCTTCGAGCCTGCTCCACCATTCAGTCAGACCATGGCTGATCTCTTCCTGGTCACAAATCCACCTCCCCACCTGTTCCCCATATCCCTTTATCCCATTTTTTATCAGAAATATGTCTATCTCCCTCTTGAAACTATTTAGCAATTCAGACTCCACCGCACTATGGGACAGCGAGTTCCACAAATTCACCACCCTCTCCGAGATGTAGTTCTGCCTCATCTCAGTTTTAAATCTGCCGCCTCTCAATCTATATCTGTGACCTTACGTTCTAGATTGTCCCACAAGGGGGAACATTTGGTCTACATTTACTTTATCATGGTAGCACAGTGGTTAGCACTGTTGCTTCACAGCGCCAAGTTCCCAGGTTCGATTCCTGGCTTGGGTCACTGCCTGCGGAGATTGCACACTCCGGTTTCCTCCCACAATACCCGAAAAACGTGATGTTAGGTGAATTGGACATTCCAGTAAAATGTTTTGTCTATTGTGCGGCACTACCACCGTGTTAAATAGGATAGACTTGGAACAGCTCGAGCAACTCCAGACGGGGCATTCATGAGGCACTGTGGGCCATCAGCAGCAGCAGAATTGTACTCCAACACAATCTGGAACAACATGGTCCAGCATATCCCCCACAAACCGGGGGGATCAACACTGGTTGAGAATTTAGGGCACATGCCAGGAGCAACACCAGGCAGACCTAAAAATGAGGTGTCAACCTGGGGAAGGTACAACACAGAACTACTTTTGTGCCAAAGAGCATCAGCAACAAGACAGAACTAAGCGATCCTACAACCAACAGATCAGATCTAAGCTCTTCAGTCTTGCCACATCCAGCAATGAATGGTGGTGGACAATTAAACAACTCAATTCCTCTCTGGCGATAGGAAAGGTGCCAACAACTAGAGAATAGCCAATGTGGTGCCATTAGTCAAGAAGAGAGGAAGGGATAAACCTCAAAACTAAAGGTCAGTCAGTCTAACCTCAATGGTGGGAAAATTATTGGAAGCAATTCTGAAAAAACAGAATTAATCTGCATTTAGAGAGGCAGGGATCGATCAAGATCAGTCAGCATGGTTTTGTTAAGGGGAGGGCATGTCGACCAACTTGTGTGACTTTTTCGAAGAGGTGACCAGGTATGTAGATGAGGGAAATGCATCTGATGTAGTCTATTTGGACTTCAGCAAAGATTTTACACTGGGAGTGCAGGGGATATATAAAGAAGAGGTTCCCTGATTGGCACATTAATCAGGGAACTCTTATTCCAATTGGCCAATCTCAAAGACCTGGTCTAAGTCATTACACTTTTGATAAGGTCCCACACGGGAGGCTGTTAGCAAAGGTATGAGCCCATGGGACCCAAGGAAATTTGGCAAATGGGATACAGAATTAACTGAGTGGCAGGAAGCAGGGGTTGATGGTCAAGGGGTATTTTTCTGACTGGAAGCCTGTGTTCAATGGGGTCCCACATGGATCAGTGTTGGGGCTCTTGCTGTTTGTGGTTTATATAAAAGATTTAGACATGAATATAGGAGGGTTGATCAGTAATTCGTGGATGACATGAAAATTGGTGGGGTGGTAAACTGTGAGGAGGACAGCCTTAGATTACAGGAGGATATAGACGGGCTGGTCAGATGGGCTGTTCAGTGGCAAATGGAATTCAATCTCGATACGTGAACGAGAATGCACTTGGGCAGGACAAACAAGGCAAGCAAATTAAAAATGGCAGGAGGACTTCCGGTGGGGTGGGCGAGCAGGGCGGCCGCAAAAAAAAGAGCTCCCGCCGGTGGCCGCGATTCGCGGCGATTTCGGGGAAATCCCCGAGCCTTCACGCACCCCCCCCCCCGACTATCGTCGGCCTTTGGGGCCGCCACGAGCAGCCAGTGGGGCCGGTTTAAAAGCCGGCGAAGAACCCCGCGCGGGTGTCGGGCGGCGGGGGCTGAGGCGCCGGGCCCGGCAGGTCGGAGCAGCGG